>NC_046681.1:25705509-26018094 GCF_009870125.1 Drosophila pseudoobscura | reverse complement strand
ACTTAGTCACCCATTCATTCCACTAGATCAATCTTCGTTGCACTTCTGTGTGGACGCACCTCCTCCTCGCAGGAGCTGGGCCACGCTGGGCTTGGCATGTCCATGTCCATGTCTGTCTATCGGTTCGACACTTTGTTGCATTTGAAATTTATTAGCCACGTCGCCGGCTCCCTGCCGCCCACACCCTCCCCTGTGCCCTGGGAGTCTGTGCCCCGATACGAATCTCTTTGGGGCCGGGCCAGCCGAAAATTTCACCTTTCTGCGCGTTTGGGAGCCATAAAAAATGGCAAAAATAATCATAATGTGACATTGATTCTGGGCCTTTTCTTAGGGGACTCCAACGACTCCAACGACGGCAGCCAATAAAAAGATAAAGCCAGCAAAGCATATCGTCTGGCGCGGGTCCCTGGCGCGGGTCTGCCATGTGTCCCATCGCGGTCTCGGGTGGTTTGCTCTCCAAAAGGGACTCCGAGGCGTGGATGTGGTATCCGCCATCAGCATATGCGGTTTAAGTTGCGGTTGACATTTATTTCACGCACCATTGGACAAATAAATGCGTTGCGGCCTGCCATTTCGATAGGAGGGGGCCATCAATACCAAGGGGGAGTGGGTAAGGGTAAGGGTAGGGCTGGCTTGGGTTGATATACCACATATATGTAGTATGTACGGAAGTATATGCCCAGGGAAAGGGCCATTGAAACAAGAAAACTTCCAGAGTTTGCAGTGACTTTTTCTAGAAATTTTCTGAGGAATCGCTGCATTTATGCTTTGTAGAATATAAAGGGAATAGAATCCTCTATCCCTGCCTTGATTTTAAGGTCTATTGGATTCATTTTTCATTATATATTGTTCATAAATGAGGGATCAAGCCCGCTGCACGCTCAAAATTGTTTCTATCATAAAGAGATGCTCGTTTCCTATGTATCTGTGTCTGTTTCTAATCATTATTTATCCAATTTCGATACAGATTTAACCTGATTAACTTATTCCAAATGTAGACCCCCTCTCTGGCTTTTCTTTTCCATCATATACTGTACATATCATATCATATCGTATCGTATCGCATCAATTAATTTATCCATCACATCTTCAATTAGTCGACCAAGAATCATTGGGCACCCTAGAGACTTCTCCAGTCAAAGATCATCTCCGGCATTTCGGTGTAGGACCCTTTAACCCTTTTGCAACTTGTGGGCCACGCCCCTTTCGAAGAGAAGAACAAGTCTGTGTCTGTGTCTGGCTCTGGCTCTGGCTCTGGCTCTGGGGTCACTCCATTCCCTAACGATTTGTTCCATCTTTGTCTGTTTTTTTTTTTTGGTGGGTTTTTAATTTTACGCTTCGAAATTTTATAATTTCCACACTTTGTGATAGGCTTCCTCTTCCTTTGGCCCCCCTTTGGCCCCCCTCTGCTCACCCTCTCTCTCTTTTTGCATTTTTCTCTACTTTTTTCGACGCTTTTTCCCTTCTTGAGGTCCAAAACATCAAAAGTAAAGTTTTATTTCTCATCTGTCGTCTTTTGTTTAGACCCTCTAACAAATTCCTGTCACGTAGACAACATTTTAATTGCTGCCATTAAAAGGGTATGGCCCCTAAGGCCAAAAGAAAGACGGAACCCAAGAGTAGAGCGCCAGGAATAAATATGTTTCCAAAAATATCTACAAATATGGTAGGAAATGGTTTTTGGACGAGCGAAGAAATTAATTTAAATTTGATCGGATATTGAGGGGGAGAGAGGTTTCAAAAGGAGGGGCATCGAAGGAGCTATACGGCTAGAACTAGTGAATGATTTCGTTTCGCAGGATTACCTCGTAAATGGGGCTCCTCTTTCGAGTGTTTTAGGAGTAGTTTAGCAGCTCCATGACAGGCGGAATACCGGAATGATAGGGCAAGTTTTATGGGCAGGTATCCCCCACCAAGGGGGGGTCGCCCACTCAGACCTTAATTAATAAAAAGTCCAACAATTACAACTCTATTCACACACACGACACAACTAAAGGTTCCAGGAAAAACTTTTAACGCTGTATAAGTGACAATTTTAATTGTGTTCAACACACACCCTCCCTACCCACCTTGAACCCCCCTTGAACCCCCCCTTGGCAGCCCACACGGTGTTGACTTTAATTGTGTGAAAAAGCAAAAACATTCTAATTTACTGTGCGCTGCGCGGAAAAGGCTGCACAGGACATGTGAGCCGGGAAGTTGCTCCTGCAGCGGTGTGCGTGTGTGTGTGTGTGGAATGTGATAGTGTAATTATGATGCGGTTTTGGGTGCTCGTCCTGCCTGCAAAGATTAGTCAGCTTAGCCCTGGGCACACGCCTTCTCCTCGGGCCCCGCAACCCTCGTCGCCAATGCCATGTGCGGCACGTTGCGAGTCCTTTTCCGGGCAGTCCTTTTTTGCATACTTGGACTCGACAATGGCAAATGTATTTCATGCAACACTCCATTGTTTGCCATTGTAATTAAGTTGACAATCCATCATCATACATCATCATCATCATGGGGCAACCAATGCAGATATTCCTCCAAAATATCCGCCCAATGCCCGTTTGTTGAGGTTTCTCCAATTTCGATTGTTTTCGCTACGAACGGCGCTTGGGTTTTGCGCTTTTGTATGCGATATTTGGGTAATTTGTTTAATGAATGGAGAATGCATATGGAGATGAGAATTCAATTCAAAATTCGTCGCGGTTGGCACGTGATGAGTGATGGGCCAAGGGAAGAGTGTCCGCAAGGGAAGAGGAATGCGGAACAGGAATGGAGACATCTTTTTGAAAGTCTCTAATATTAGTTTTTATATTTTTAATTGGTTCTTCTTTAAGAAATTATCCCGGTTATTGTTTTATATTTCTAATAATAATAATACTAATACTATTATATTAATATTAATATTATTTTTAATTTGTTCACCTTTGAGAAAAGGTCCTGGTTATTGTTTTATGTCGCTATAAGCCATTTCAATCGGCTTTAAAGAGGTTTGAAAGCTGCTACCAAGAGGGAGAGACATGTATCCTTCAACAGCTGTCTCCACGGTCCCTCCAAAGCACTTTTTCCACCACGAAATCATTCATTTGAAGCAATTGAAGTACATACTACTTCTGCAAATTTTTTTCTTGCCACTTGCTTATCAACAGGGACTGCAAATAATAGTTATAAGCTGCAAAAAATTCAGGCACCAAATAACCCCGAAGAAGAGTGGGGAAAAATACATGTGTTTTTCTTTTAAGGCAAATTCAAAGACAGGATAAACTTGTATTTGAAATTTGTATTATAAAATTATTTTAAAACTATTTGCAAGTATTTATTTTAAAATTAATTTCAATTTTTATTTTAAAATGATTTGTAATGGTTTTGGGAAAAATTCATAAATAGCCTTTAAGAACGTGTCCTGGAAACCACAAACATTCTTGCTATATTAAAAATGAATAGTTCTATGCAAAAAAAAAGTATTTCATATAAATCGATAAATTAGCTAAAAATATATAGCGGTTTGATTGTTGAAAATTATTGAGCGGCACTGCATATTAATGATTTTTTTTTATTTTTATCATACAAATTAATTTTAATGGTTTTTTAAGTAAATACAAAAAAATAATGATAATTCTAGTTACCAAATTTTTGCTATAAAAATCATAATCTATACGGTCGCTGTTTTTCAATCAATTTTGCTTTCGCGAATCATTTTTTCTCATTAGTTGGCAGTAAATTTAGTTAGTCACTCAACTTGGGAGCTAATCACTCAGAACTTAATGCCGCCCAATCATCCAAAGCCGCCACCCCGAAAGGGAAGACCACCACAGGCTGTCTGTCAATGGCAGGCAGGACCTGATAGCCCAGCCCCAGCCACAGCCACAGCCCCAGCCTCCCCGAAACCCTTGCCCGCAGAACAAATAAGACAAAAGTTGGCTGAAAAAAAAAAACGAGACCCAAGAAAAAATGTCTCTGTGTGCGAGGGGAAGTGTGACTGTGTTTAAACTCAATTAGCATAAAATGCAATCCATCATGGAAAATGTCAAAAACTGCTGAGCAAAGTTTCCACAAGTCAGGGCTGAAAAAAAGGACACCAAAAAAAAAAGAAACGTAGAAACCGGGGTGGCAAAGCGGAGAAAAGAAGTGGCAGAAATATCTAATATATTAAACAAATATGATAATAAAGTTGGTCAAAGGGGGGGGTGCAGAGGAGAAAGCATTGCCAAATGCAGGAAACTATAAAAAAAAGGCAGGGATACGGGTCTGATGGCGAAAAGAAAGTTCCAAACTTTGCATAACTTGGACCTGGCCAAAGGATTCGACTTCCACGCAGGTATTTACGACCCCACCAAAAGCGATAAGGTGCTCCGCCCCAGAAAAAGGCAGGCTAGAGGGCTAGAAGCCTAGTCATGTGGATGGATAGTTATGGGTCAAGTGGTGGGGGGGGACCAAGGACCTCCTTGGTCGTAAATTTCCAGGTGCGCTGCCTGGCAGGCTTTTGTCTGGCCCTGAATTATTGTCACTGGCAACAATGATGTGGCAGAGGCGAAGGAAGTGCATAAACCATAGGCTGAGCGGGAGAGCGACTTCCCCTCTTTCCTCGCTTCCCCCCTTTTGCAAAGTATTATCTGAGTGGGGTAATAAAAAATAGGAAAATATGTTTAGGATTCGAGATGGCTCTCTCATATCTAAATTACGCTCATCCGCAGACACATCCGGCCCCCAAATCCCCATTAAAATCTTCAAACTGGCAACAATTTTTGTAGCATACATTGGGGCGGTGGCGGTGGCAGAGGAGGAGGCGGGGAAGGAGGAGGCGGTGGGCGACGGAGACGCTTCGGCAAGGCCAGACAAAGAGTTTTCTGTGCTACTTGGAAAAGTTTATTCGCCTTCTCCTTCTTGCGCCACCCCACAATTAGGGGCGTGGCTGTGGACTGAAATGTTTGCCTGCAACAAGGAAGATCCTTGCGGCCACATAAATCCTGTCGGGGAAATGCAATGCCAAGGCAAAAAGGAATTAAAAATAGCAGCAAGAAGAAGGAAAATGGGCAAAATAGAGGGGAAAACAGAGAGAGAGAAAAGGCAATAGGAGAGATAGAGAGAAGCAACAACAAAGGAGATACAGGCAGAAATATTCGCCAGCCAGCCAGCCAGCGAAAAGGGAAAATTGCATTACGCAGATGTTGCCCATTCTAGGGAGAGGGAAAGGGAAAGGGGCAGGGAAAGGGAATGGAGGAAATGAAGGAGACTTTCCTTTTGTCTGTGTAGGTGGTTCCCCCCCGAAAGAAGTGCTAAAGAAAAAGTCATAAAATGCAAGCCAGAAAAGAATATTGCAAATGAAATGTCGAGAGTTTTTCCAAGCTTTGCGTGGATCTCTGATGGGAGTGGCAGGAGGCAGGAGGCAAAAGCAATAAAATGGCGGATATAAAGAAAAGCGGGAGCCAAGAAGGCAGGGCAGGGCGTGTACATAAGCTCTCCTCTTATTCCCCCGGAGAATAAAGAGATATCCAAGAAAGAAAGTACACAATGAAAATGGCGGCATGAGGACTGCCAACTTGGCGGAGAAACGAAATTATTTTACGCATTTCGCTCGCAATTAATCTTTCAATTTGCGAGCAACCAGCACCAAAGGATAATAGAAGAAAATTGTGCTGTGGCTCCCAAAGACCTGCGAAAGGCAATTATCATTTTTCGGAGTAATTAGAAATTAGTCGAAGAACTAGTATGGAAATGGGAGTGTGGGAATAGGAAGATGATTAAATATCTGGCCCATGAATATACTAGTTGCTAGCTGCCAATACATTGATCATTGAAGCGCTCTAAGAGTCGCGGAAGGTGATGAATATATTGTTTAAATCAATGGTTTATAGTTAGTTGTATAGTTAATAGAAATAGGAAAAAATCACTATTTAAATGATTATCTTAAAAAAGGCGACCAACTCGATTCAATTTCAAATTGTTAGTGGGATAAGTGGGAGGATGTCTCCAAGATTGTATCCTTATAACCACAGAAAAAAAACCTTGAGTCCCGAATAGTAAAATATTTATGTCATTTGCCAACACACAAGTTTCACAAGTTAATAAGCAAATATTTGACTTAAATATATTTCCTAAATATGTATAATAATATATTTATTAAATTATTACTATTATTATATATAGATTCAATATGGGCCGTATTAAAACGACCTTTTATTTTCATATTTATTTATATTTTATATATATTTTCATATATTGATTTATTATTATTTATTTATTTATTATTTATATATTATTCATATACATTTATATATAAATCAAAGTGAGTTCTATATAATTTGTATATTATAGATTTACATATTTATATGCTATATTTATTTGTATATATTTATATATAATTAATATATTTATATACATTTATATTCAAATCAAAGCGAGTTCTATTTAATTTAAATATGTTTCTATGAAGAAGCCAAATAATGCATTTAAATATATGTCTTGCCATGCCATTTTTCTCTCAGTGTCGAGCCCAATTCATATACATTCAAAAACATATAATTTCAAATTCTTATCTAATGCATATTTATAATTACGATTCTATAGTAAAAGAGCACATAGACCTTCAAATATTATACCTATTCAAAAATGGAATAGCACAAATTACTTTATAGAATTCAACTCAAAAAATATAATACTAAAATGAAACTTGAAACACAAGAGATAGACGAATCTTAGAATTACTTTCCTTGCCTTATGGCCAGTCCCCATAAAACACCTCCAACGAAAAGACCCGCCCAAAACCCTTGCAAGCCCGACACCTTTGTTTGGAAAATTAAAGAATATTTTAGCTTGAAATTTGCACCTCTGGAGAGGGGAGGGGAGGGGAGGGAAGAGGTCCTCTCTCTTCAAAATGAATTCTTGATGAAGAAATTTACATTCCGCCAAAGTTGAACGGTGCCACAAGACGGTTCTATAAATAGCCCTGCAAAGGAATCGCCCCTCCCCCCTCGCCCCGCCGACCCTCCTGGTCCCTCCTCCTATCAGCGTTGTCATCATCGTAAACTTTTGTGCCGGACGGGAAAACTACAACCGGCCCAAAATTAAATTGCCCAACAAAATTTGAAAAACATAAATTTTAAATTAGAGCCACAGGAGCCGAAAGGAGAGCCAACGACCCCCCCAAGCCCCCCCCATGGAACACCCCTTTTGCCGCCCGAAAAATTAAGCAGAGACTAAAACCAAAATATTGTTTTTACCTTGTAAGTAAAATATTTATTCAATATAACAATATTTTCTGATTGAAGGGTGGCCCCGAAAAGGTGACCCAGGAGGAGGAGGGGGATGGGGAGGATGGGGTGTCGGCGCGCGCAGTGGCCAAAGATTTTGGAGAGCCGGAGCCAGGAACGACCCGATGCGACCCGAGAGACCCCTCCACAAAGGAAATGCCTTTAAATTGTAAAACGAGACGCATAAACAAATGCACACACACACACACACTCTGTCTCTCTCTCTCTCCCTCGCTCTGTCGGTCCTGCAACAAAAGCTCTTAAGTAAATAAAAGCAATACGACAAACGGTATTTCGGCTCTTAGCAAAACCAACCCGAAAAGGCAAAGGCACAGGCAAAAGCAAAACCAAAGACACAAAGCAAAGACAGAGGAGTATATAGAGAGAGAGAGAGAGGAACGAAATGGAAACGAAACACTGCGCTGCTTTGTGGGCGGAGCCAGCAAACGGGAGAGAGCGAGAGGGAGAGAGCGAGCGAGAGTGGCAGTCGAAATGACACACACACACACACACACACACACAGAGAGGGCTCTCTGCCGGTTCTTCTTCTTTGGGCGCCGCGACGCCGCTCTCCATCCGATTATATTATTACGTCTCTGTATTTGTGCGACGCAAGACGCGCAGCAGCAATCCCCAAAACGTGCTCCAAACAAATAAAACAAATTAAAATATGACAAAAAAAAACAACACACACACACACAAAATAAAGACAAGGCGATGTTTGAAAACGTCTTTAATTCTACAAAAATATGATTGGAGAAACATTTGAAGGACCTGAGCGGCAGGACCTGTGTCCACGCTGAAGGTTTTCGGGCAGCTGCATTTAATGGAGGCAGCCAAGGAGTGGCAAAAAGTCGCTTTTCCACCCAAAGGGGTTCCAAGGGTTTGGCTCGAAAGCCGACGGCAAACCGTCTTTGGCTTTTGTGGAATATAAAATGTGTTCCTTTGAAGAAGGATTTTAAAATAATAAAAAGACATTTACAAAAAATTCAAAATTATACAAAAAAAAAAAACCAAACTAATTTTTAGAAATTTAGAAATGTTAGGAGCTCTATGGAGCTCGATTTCCTTGTTGTTGTTGTCTTTTTTCCGAGACAATCGGTAGACCTGTCGCCCCATCTCCCTCTCTCACACTCTAAGCTCCAACTACCATGCTGCTGGCGCTATATCCCTCTCCCTTTCCCCCCTCTGTGGCCCCCCCGAGACGAGACTTGCATAAAATTATCGACTGCAAAAATTATAGCAAAATGCTACAAGTTTTTGTTGGTTAATTTGCATTTGGTTTTGTTACAGACGTTTTAATTACAAAATGCTACAACAGGTTCCATTTTGATGTTTCTCGAGAGCTGTTTAATTGCCGGCCATACCGGTATCGGAACTACCTATACATATCTTTAGAGAACACTGAAATGGGCGGGGGGAGGGGCTAGGGGTATTCGAACAATTAAATTTCACACTTGGAGGCTGATTTTTTCAACAGAAATTGTACTCTTAAAACATTATTTATATGTATTTTATTTTTTAATGATTCTTGGAGGCCAATCAAGGCCATATCTTAGCAGTGGCTCTATAAAAAAATAGCACTGCTAGGTAAGACCTTCCTTATTATTATATATAGACATTCGTAGGCTTGAATTTCCATTTAAAAATGGTATAAGTTTATCTTTGAATTAAAAAAGAATGATTTTGGAACCCAAGACGATCCAAAGATCCTCTTCCTATAATATTTTGCCTCCCAAACCACTGCTCTTCTTACCCAGCCTTTACCATAAATATCTTTCCTTGAATCCCATCATCCTTAGATAAATTTACCCCATAGAAAATTCGTACATTTGCTGCCCCATTGCTACAAATTGTTGCCCTCCAAAGAACTTGTGTCAAAGTCCATAAATTTCAAAGGCAATTACCTGGCCTCACCTGGCTCCGGGCCGGGCCCAGGACACTGTCTGGACTTCGCAGACCCTCGAGAGAGAAAGGCTACCATGTTAGCTGCCATTTTTTGGACGATGTCTGGGGAGGGGACTGCCTCCGAAATTGAGTTGAAAATGTTTTCTTTTTACAACTAAATCAAATGTTTTGATAAATTGCCCAACACACGCAAACATTTCGCTCGGACAAAATGTCCGGCAACGGCCACAATCGATGCTTATCTGGCCATTAAAATGAGGCCAAGAAATAGCCGCCGTTCATTGTTGCACAGCCCCCCCGAGAATCCCCAACAATTGCGTGCCTTTAAATGCGACTTTTGCATTCTCCAGCGTATCTTTTGTTGCTCTTAAGTTTTCCTTTTATTTTCCATAAATATTTACATTTTGTTTGGAGCAGCAGCAGCAACTGTCAACACAATTGAGCAATTAGCTGGCGGGGGGGGGATCTCTGCTCCGATCTTCCCATGAGTTATCTTGAAAGAGGTGCCTCTTCCCACCAGAAGTACACGACTCGGGAACGGACAATTTTCATCATTTCTGCGCACGCGCAACATTTCAACAGACGCCAAAGCTCCAGAGCTCCTCCTCTGGAGGCACCACAATTTATCTGTGATTCTATGGGATTCCATCTGGGGTCTGGGGCCTGGTCTCCCCGGTCTCCCCGGTCTCTGGGGCCTGCGTTTTTCCTGTCTCGAATGTTTTAGGGTTGTCATCGTCTGCGCTGTATTTATGATTATTGTTATTACTATTTCATCTTCTGTACAGCCTCGTCGTGAGCTTTGAACCCGCCAGTAACTTCAATTCATAAGAAATTATTGAATTCGTTGCCGTCGAAGGTAAATTGCTGGCCTTAACCCAAGGCGTGCTTCAGAGAAATTGTGTGTTCCCACAACGATTTCTCAATCAAATCCGCCGGCAACCTTTACACCCACTCAATTCAATCGGCACTCGCTTTGAATACCGTCCGAGAGGTCCGTGAATCTGTGTCTAAAAACTGGTTAATCTCTGTGTAATTTCCACGCCGAATGACTAGCTTCAGAGAACACTCTAATGGCGACTTTCATCTCGTTCTATGGGTTAAGGCCCTCGCCTAGGCCTGCTTGTGTTTTTCTCCATCGGCGCTTTCTATTTTTATGTGGCGCGTGTGTGGAATCAATGAAACGGAAGATAATTGCACACACAGCAGCAGCAGCAGCAGCATTTCCATTATTATTAACATTAACATGAGCAACAAGGACAGCTGGTGGGTGGGGGGAGTGCGAAGGGGGTACGAAGGGGCAGGTGTGCCAGTGGCAAGAGCAACACGTGTGAAAATCAAATTCCATGGCATCACCTACGCAAATTACAAAATGAACACACGCAGCGAGCCATGGGAGAGGGCTGTGGGGGGCGCTATGGAGGGGGGCTGTGGGGGTGGCTGTGGGGAGAGCCGAATGCCTGAGCACCAATGGGTTAAGCGCGTTAATCATTTTAAGCATTGACCAAGCCCCCCTCTCCACCCCTCTCTCCCCCCCTCTTCGTCTTCATTCATCGATGATTATTGCGTTAATTATTATCCTGTTCGGTCTGCAGCCGCCCGGACCTCCATGGACCTCCAGGGCTTCCCTTCCAAGAGGCATATTTGTGCGTAAACTTCAAAAGGAATCTCTGCTATTTTCGTATGAGGTGCGAGCCCCAGTTAACCCTCTTCCACGCCACTCCCTTGCCCTTCCCCTCTCCAGGCTGGGTACAAAGGCATGCGAGGCGAAAGGTCCTTGTCCTGCCGTTGCCTTCGGCTGCGTTTGTCCAGCTGCCACATGCCCCTGCCTCCGCCACTGCTCCATCTCCCCTCTCCTCTCCCGGCCTGTCAGCAGCAACTGACCTAATAATCATTTTCAAAGCGAACTCCAACTTATTTTATTCACACTTCCCCGAGAAGGAAGGCTCCAGCGGGTGTTAAACGCTTTGGGGAAAACATTTTCCCTTTTCTTTCTTGTTTTTTGTGGCGGACTGGAAGGCCTATACTAGGAGGGGGTTAAGACAAGAAGTTTTAAGGGAAAACCTATGTTTTGGAGACCTTCTAGGGCTACCCTACCTTTCCCACACCCATTCCCAACGGCTTGTCACTAATATGTAGACCCCCAAGGCCCCCAGGGCATTTCTCAGGCCTCAATCAGTCAATCCCCGTAAGAAAACCAGAAACGGATACTGGCCGGACTTCATTAGGGTTTTTCTCAGCTTTTGAACTCTGCCCGCAAAACGAAATTGAATCATCAATCAAAAATATGAATCGAATGCAATCGAAATGAGATGATATTTCAGCTGCAACTGCCAGAAGACCACAAAAAAGTGATCTGGTGGCTTGGCCTTCTGTCCGCTTTCGGCCTCTTGGCATTCTCTGGGCCGGCCCAAGTGCCAATTAGGCATTTTGTACATTTTTGTTGGGCCAGCTTCTGTCGAAGGCGACAATTACCAGAGCCAAAGTATTGACCACAAAGCATTTGCCTTTCGCATTCGACTTGGCATTTGTCGCATTATTTGTTTTGTCTCTCTGTCCCCTCTCCCCTCTCCCCCCCTCCGGGACTCCACTCTCTCGGGGACTAATCGAAATTAAATGACGTGTGAATGTTGGCAGCTGTTTCGTGTGGCCTTTTGCCCGGGCTGGCCTCTGTCTGTGGCTGTTATTATTATTGCATAGCTTTCGATTGCTGTCTGGACTCCCAGCTACCAGCTCCCTGATGCCACTCTGGCTTCAGTTCCGATTGTACTCTTTGGGAGTGAGTCTTCGAGGCAAGGCACCAAGCGGGAATAAAGATCAGCTGTTTAGGAATATCATCAATGAATGCTCTCAAAGAGAAAAAAGAGAATCAAAGGGATTATCTAGCACCTAAAGTCTTAGATGAGGCCTTCAAATCCATGGAAAAAAGGTACCTTTCCAGCAGGAAAGACTTCAAACTTAAAGCTCTTTATTTCTTTCGCCTGTAGCCCCAATTACCCCTTAAAAACCCTCTACAAACCCCTTTCTTTCCTCTTCCAACTACTCTTCTTCTATTCTCTACAAAATACTTCCCCTTTTTAGGCAGGGTATTCCCCTAGCGACTCCCATGCAGTCCAGTCCCTCCCCTAGACCCGCTCCCGTTCTGTCCTCTTGATTGTCGTATTTTTGTGGTTTTTATCAATCAGCAGAGCTCAGAGCCCAACCAGAAGTAGGCCATAAATTATGACGATTGTCAATGGATGATTACAATTGCGTTTTGGGCAATCGCAATGACGATAACGATGACGATGACGATGACGATTACCAACTGCCGTTCAATGCTTGGCAGCTTTCATAAATTATGTATCCCGACTTTCACGCCTCGTCTGGGGGGGGGGGAGGCCTCTCTCTCC
This sequence comes from Drosophila pseudoobscura, assembly GCF_009870125.1. Lineage (NCBI taxonomy): Eukaryota > Metazoa > Arthropoda > Insecta > Diptera > Drosophilidae > Drosophila > Drosophila pseudoobscura. Next base: position 26,005,565 of record NC_046681.1, on the reverse strand, counting down.
CAAGTTGAACATTTAATTAATGTTTAAACAAAACCCAGAGTTGGTTTTCGCCTCGAGTGGTTTATGGATCAAAATGTGGCTGTGAGAAAATTACACAAAAATATCAGTCGGAGTTTTTTTTTTGTTTTTTTTTTTTTTGATTAAAATTTGTTTAATTTATTATCCCAGAAAACGTGAAACTTGTACAATTTCATGGCTGATTTGATGGGGCCTCAAGTCCATGACTATCGAGAGACGATCTCCCTTGCCCCTTGGGAGGCAAAGTGCCTCCTCCTGCTCCTCCTCCTCCTCGAACGACTTGCAACTGTCATCAAATGGCACTCAACTTGTCATTATTTACAGCTTTGTGGTAATAGTTTTATTCGAGAGCTGCAGGCAGCGCTTCCCCACTCAGAGTTGGGGCTAATTTACATATAAATTAAAACTAGAAAAAGTCTACACACACACACACACACTCTAGAGAAGGGAGCTCTATGGCAAGCAGTTTGTTAACCTCGTCTCGTTCTTGGAGTCTCTCTACGGCAGCTCTTGGCTTTCAAGTTGGTCCCCGGCATTCCGTACAGAATTTCATAAATGCCAAGCAATAAGCGACCCCGAAACGGCACGGCGAAGGATGCGCAGGATGAGGTATAAATCCCAGAGAGAGTAGAAAAAACCTCGAGCCACATATGCGACACTTTGCTGCACATGTCCTGCCACAGGACAAAAGGCATCGCATGCGCAGAAAAACCGCAAAATGCTTAAATGTCTTTGATGCCCCCCCCCCCGCCCCCTCCCCCCCTTCGTTGGGGGTTCAATTTTAGTTTTCGGTCTGGCATTTTGTGCGCTTCAAAGAATGTTCGAATTTCCAAATATTTTCTCTTGTACAAATTGTGGAGCCCCCCCGGTGCCACCGTGCCCCTTGCCCCCTTGCAACCTCTTTGATCTGCTGCCCGATTGATATATCAGATCATTAATTATCTGCTCTCGTCTCTCGTCGGCCCAGGCGCCTACTTTCTTGGCATATTATTTGTACAATTTCACGGTGTAAAATAGGTACGATGTTTGGTATCTGTTGGTGTTTTCTTGTTTCGATTCGCTGCGGCTAGTCAGGCGAAAACATTTGAATTATCATTTTGTGGCATTGCCTAATGATGATTGTTTGGCCTTTAATTGGTTTTCGGCAGGGGAATGACTAGCAAAAGAGATGGTTCATCGATCGGTCGGGGCTTGTAGTGGGGCCAAGTGAAGGTGGGGAGAGTTTGCCCTAGAAATGGCATCAAAAGCGGGACAGATATGGCCCTAAAGATCAATCCTTTACAGAGTAAAAGCATGGCAGAGCCTTCTATAGTCGAAAATGGCATGCTGTCCCCTCAAAGTGGACCCCTTTCCCCTCTGATTACCATCTTCATTCCATCTCTGGCCAAATCAGACCCCTCCCCTAGGATTCGGCCCATTCTAATTGCCATAATCCATTTATAAGGTAACATCGCCGCACAATGCTCAGCGACCCCCAGAGCCGGGGGGGGAAAAGCCAAAGAAAATGAGGAAAAACAAACAAAATAAAGCCAGACAACAACAGCAATAAATGGGGAAAAAATGACGGTTTTTTCCAAGTTGCAGGAAATGTGGCAACAGCCCTTAGATCTTGGGGACCGCCCGCCGCCTGCAGTAAAATGATACAAAGAAATGCGAAGCGGGGGGTGGGGGCATCGTTCGGGGAAAATCCTTTTTATTAGTGCGATAAAAATGGGGAGAACGGAACGCTTGGCATTGCCTACTTTGCGGCGTCTTTTATTTATGAATTTCTTACGTTTCCCCGCAAAGCCCTCTCCCCCCCCCCCCCCTCCCCCCCTACGATGTACTAGGAAAAGCTGCGCTTATTATAATTTCCTTTTGTGCATTAGCCCTGCCCCCTGGCCCCTGCCCCCCCTGACTGCTACCCACTGTGCACAGTGGGCCCAAATGGATGTTCGCTGTAAATGTTCCTCCCCCCTCCCTCTCCATCGCCCTTTTTTTACGATTTGTAAGTGCAATCAGTTGTACGTACAAATGCAAATCTCCTCGCCCATTGCTTGGACTCCCAGAGTCCTCCAAGTCGTTGGAATTCGTTCTTTCTAATAAGATTTCGCGGTATTTCCCCGCACGTGTTGCTTTAATAAGCCACCGGGTGGTGGGGGTGTGGCGGGGTGGCGGGCCCGAACAAATTACCCTAAAAATCTCAAGAATTTTTTACGCATTTTTTCACGAAATTTTTCCCCCATTTATAATGATTTTTTTTCTTTCGATTCCATTTTGCCTTTCGAGTTTCAGTTTCATTTCGGGCTTATGATTTTGATTTGTGTGTTTATCTTTTGAATTTTTATTAGCAAATAAGTTTTTTGTGTTTTTGGGTTTTGTAAAATTAAAACGAGCGGAAATGATGGTTAATAAATATCCGCTTACAATCCCCTGCCCCCCTCCCCCCCCTTGGAACATCTGTTGGGGGCTGCCGGCATTGCAATTCAATCATAGGAATTCAGATTCGATTCAGAGACCCGTCGGGACGTCCCGTCGGGGTGTACAGCTGTCACTTTGAAGCATTTGGTAAATAGGGACAAAAGTTATAGACTGATAAAGCCCACGAATCGATACAAGTGTTTACAATGTTGTAGATAGATTTGTCTGGTCGCCGGTGTTTGCCTTTGGCTAAATATCGAAACATGTGTGCAATCCAGAGCTTATCGTGGGCTCCCACCCACTCCCCACCCACTCCCCCCACAGTTGTCAATAAAATAATGCGAGATATGTCTGTACTGCCGTCTGGGAGGAGTACTCTTTGGCTGGCAATACCAGAACTACGATGTCTGCTTCCGCAACAAAGTTGTGGCTTTGATGTTGGCCGCCAGAGCGGCCCCACAGCCCCAGAGTGGGGCTTTCAATTAGCTTTACACCTTTCGCGACTTCTGAGCTTCTGAGCCGAGCCGGTGCAGGGCCCCACACAAAGCCCGCCGGACGATGAGTTCCAAAGAAGCAAGATATATGGATTCTCTTGGGGCCGAGCACAAGCGTTAGGGATGGCAGCGTGTTTTTGGAGAGCGGATTAGGAGGAATCAGAGGAAACTAAGCTCAACGGGAAAATATTTAGGGGAAAGTCTGGACATTTGTCCATTGCATACGCTACATCTAAGATACAAACGGATAAGGGGACAATAGATATAAGATATAAGATATATTGTATATATAATATCGCAAAACAAAGGAACAATAGGATTAGTATTAGTATTATTATTATTATTATTTTTAGTATTTTTTTGTATTTTTTAGTATTTTTTTAGTATTATTATAATTAGTATTTGTATTACTATTATTATTAGTATTATTATAATAATTATTATTATTATTTGTTAGTATTATTATTATAATTATTTTTACTATTAATTTTCTCGGTATATTATTAATAGTATTAGTGTTAGTATTATTATTAATATTTTTAGTATTTTTAGTATTGTTATTTTGAGTATTATTATTATTAGTATTATTCTTATTATTATTATTCGTATTATTATTATTATTATTTTAGTATTATTATTATTAGTATTATTTTTAGAATTAGTATTTGTAGTATTATTATTAGTATTGTTATTATTTTTAGTATAATTATTATTTTTTTTATTTATAATAATTATTATTATTAATTTTATTTTTATTATTATTCGTATTCGTTTTAGTATTCCTACAACCTTTAACCAAATAACCTCCGAAAAACATTCCATAACTCCTCCAACATGTCCTCACCCGATCTCGTGTTTCCTTCACGCTCTGATCCCTGAATATCTCTGCATTTCCCTGAATACCCCTGTGTTCATTTATTGATCGTTAAAAATGATTTAGACCTGACGATGAGACATTGTTAAGGGCGACGAGGAGCTCGTAAAATGTTGTGGTTTTTCGGTTTTCGCCTTTCGGTAGAGAAAAAAACCCAAAAAAAACTAAAATAATTTTTGTTATTGTTTGCTGTTGCAGCTACTGTTCGTTCTCCGATATCTTTTGTGGTTTTTGCGGCCGGCAACATGTAGCTGGCCACCGAAATGTTGCCCGGCAACATGCTGCCAGAGCGACAACAAATTAATGTTGTCGAAACACGAGAAAACCTTGTAAACTGTCCGGAGAGAATCCCTTTTGATTTTTTTGGCAGGAGGAGGCACAGTCCCTGTCCCCGAGTCGGCTCTGGGAACAGGCCTCTCTCTGTGGCTCCTCCAAAGGAAGCTGCACGCACAAGGCGACCCCAACAACAACAAGTTCTGGCGGCCTTTTGCATGTGGAGCTGGCTTTTTGTTTTCGTTGTTCCTGCATTTGTTGCACGCTTAAATGTCTTCTAAGTGGCGTAAATCTTAAATTGTTGCCCCAGGCCCGGGCCCGGGCCCAGGCTCTGTCTCCTTTTTTTTATGGTCTCAAGTCTTTGATTTGCTCTGGCAATCGTCGCAGATTTGGGGGATTAGTTTTAGTGGCTCGACGGTTTTTTGTGGCCATTTTTTGCAAATTAAGGTGAGAGTTTTTGGATACAACATTCAGTAAATGAGGCTTTTGAGCCAGACGATAGGGTTTTTTGAATGAAATTTAATGTATACAAATTTCTTCTATTTCTTATAGTACTTTCCAGCATAAAGTCCCTCTGCCATCTCAGCCTCCAAGTCATGCTCTCAGTTCTTTATCTTCCAACAAAACACCACAATAACTGGCAATATATTCCATAGCGAAATGATTGATTGTTGCCCAAGGAATTAACAGTTCAAGAGGCCTCCTCCGCCTCCTCTGCCTCCTCCACCCCCCGCACAATCGATCTGCCGCGCAGCTGTCAAAGTCGAAGGCAGCATCAAATAAATGACATCGAAATTGTTGAAAAAAAGAAGAAACATTTCTGTCACGCAGCCAAGGCGATGACGTCGCAGACGGTCGCGTAATCAGTTCCGCTTAGGCAAGTCACAAAAGTCAAAGGAGCTCAGGGAAGCAGGAACTATGTGGCTCTCGAGGACGAGGATAGGCCTCGGCCTATCTAGAGGGCGGACGATGCCGATGCCGATGCCCCTGCTGATGATGATGACAGCCGCGTGTGATTGACAAGGATTTATGATTGTTAAAAATTTTCTACAAAATCTTCTCAGGGCGGGGCCGTGGGGAGGGGGGGGGGACGGAGGAAAGTGAATGACCTGCTTGCATTTTGCCTGCAAAGAAAAAGAAAAGCAAAAAGCTGATAAAACAAACACAAACAAAGGCATTCATTCAAATGCTGTGAAAATTGCATATTACAAGTACAGTGGACACAGCCCCCTGTACAGTGGAACCTATAAAGGCATTCCTTTCGCCTACTTCTCACCTTTGGGCTCTTCCCTTATAGCCACTCTTCACTGTGGTGTCACTCACCTCTCGCTGGGGCTTGGGTAAACATTTTTTTGCGGGCAAATGTTTGAATGCGCATTGCATTTCATCTCTAAACGAGATATGGGCGGGACGTTCAGGACGTTCAGGACGTGGCCGAGAACGAGGACGAGTCCTTTTCAAGATGCGGACTGATGGAGTGGCAAGTGTCTGCTGTGTGCATGAATATTCATGCCTTGTTTATGCATATTTGCGTGTCAAGTGATTCCCCCTCCACTCCATCGCTCTTCCTCCTCCTCCTCCTGCTCCTCCACGTGCAACGCGTCGTATGCGCAATATTTCCGCTTCTGCTTTTCAAGTTTGTTTGCCTTTAAGGAGGGGTGGGGGGGGAGGGGGGTCTCTCTCTGTTCTGTTTATGCTCACATTTCATTTGAACGCGAGTTTGTTTGTTTGCCAATTTGAAGTGCTAAAAAGTCGGTGCCTGCCTGCCTGCCCCCCCTCAAGGGGTCCCCCAGGGGGCGGGGGGTGGGGGCACAGACTTTGATTGCAATTTGTGCTGTGTGTGCGGAAAATGAGTGTCTGCTGGCGGACTCTTGGCCTGGTAAAAGGCAGGGATATGGGGAAAGAAAACTGGAGAAAGGTAACCAAATTCTGAGAGAGTTCTGGGTCATTCCATCGCTCGGTTCACAAGTCATTTCTCTGTTCACATCCCACCGCCTGCCCATGACAATTGCCAAGTCGCAAGGGGGCGGGGCCCGGGCACTCGGGCCACTGGAGATTCGCCATGGCCCAGCCAGCGAGCCAGAGAGCCATCGAGCCAGCTCCAGCACGAGCAGAACAAAATATGCCCCAAATGCCCTCGAGTGTTCGGTGCCAAGCAAGGAGAGGATCGATCGTGGTTACGCGGTTGTTTAGGCCGGTAGCCGACTAGCCATCGAAAACAAGGAAATTAGCATAGACATGGTTTTCGCTTTTGGGCGCTCCAAAGTGCGTAGAAAATCATGAAAATGGCTACTGGAGTGGCCAACGAGAGGAACCAGAAGCCAAGGGGGGGCATTCATTTCATGCAATTAATGGAAATTATATGAAATTATGAGTGGAACATTGAAATTCCTTGTGAACATCACCCGGGACAACAGTCCACAGTTTCGAGGGGGCTCTGGGAGGGGGTGAAGGGGGCCAAATGAAAGAAAATTAAATTTTTCACTGTCTTCTTAATTGAAACATTAGCCAAACATTCTCGGTGCCTCCCCCCCCCCCTCAGAGCTCTCTCTCTCTCTCTCTCTGTTCATTTACATTCAAATTAACTCGTAATGAAAACGAGTCGAGGAAAACTTTGACTTTGTCTCGGTTGTGGGTCGTGAGTCCTTGGTTCCTTGGTTCCTTGGTTCCTGGGTTCCTGGGGGTTGTGGCATTTAATTAGTTGCTCTGATTGCTGGCCCTTCCTTTGTTTATTACTATTTGCTAGCCATTTATTCCAGCTTATCCACGCCCAGTTCGGAGCGGCGGCTCTGTTTGTTTTGACACTCATTTAGTGTCTATTTGAAGGCGGATTCGATGGGAATTGGGGGGGCGATGAAGTCACTGGAACTGGCAACAGAAGAGGGACTCCTCCAAGGCAGAAGAGGGCCTCCTTTAAAGCAGAAGAGGGCCTCCTCTAAGGCAGAAGAGTGACTCCTCTCTGTCTTAAGAAATGCTTTCCCTTTGGAAAGTTCCTTCTTCTACTTCTTCTTCTGCTTCTTCTTTCCCCTGTAATTGGGGTTGTCATTGCACTTGCCGCAACCCGTTCCCACCCCACCCCCCATTGCCGCACCCTTCTTGCTGTGTGTTGCCCTGGCAAAAAGAAAAACAACAAAACAGCAACACGTGCCCTTTTAATTAAAATAAATAAATAGGCGCAAACACATAAATAAACACAAGAGAACTACAATGCCCAGCAAATACCGAAAACCGACAACCGAATACCGAATACCAAATAGAGATGATGGAGACGTTCTCGATTACTCTGTCAGAAATGTTTTTTTGCCTGGTATTCAATTTCATGCATTTATGGGCTGGGCTCCGGGACAAAAGAGTTGCCCGGAGAGAGGGGGAAGGGGGTGGCAGGGGGGTGGAAGGGGGAGGCCCTGGGGCCTTTGTGGAACGTGCGCATTCGAATTTGAAGCGAATTATTATTTAGTCGAAGCGAAACGCAAAACGTTTCTGGGAATAAAGTCCGGGCTTCGGCCTGGGCCTCGGCCTGGGAGTACAACTTAATTTTTCCACAATTTGCATGTGGAATAAATCAAATGTAGAACGCATAAAAGACGCCACACCCCCTCCCCCCCTACCCGTCCCCCCTGCTTCCTGGCCAGACACATCCTGAAGGACTTGGTACGCCCTTGCACCCTTTGTCTGGGCAGGATTATGGCCATTTATTTGCCTGTCCTGTGGCTCAAAATGGTAAATACTTTTCCCTGTTTTCCCCCTCCTCCTCTGTGTGTGGGGGGGGGGGGGGCAGCCTTCCAGCCTAAGGCGATTTTGCTCCACTACAAGAAAATCAAAATCAAAATCAATGAAGATTTTCCTGTACAAAAGACCAGCAGCTTCTACGGCTTCTACTTCTACGGTTCCACTTTCAGTTCCGGCCTTTTGGCTTCCCGAACTTTGCTTTCATGGATTATGCATCGCTTAGCCCAAAAACGCAAAACTTTCAACCAAAACTCAACTCAAATTATTTATTACTAATTGAGGGCGTGGCAGGCAGCCCTGGCAATGCCTTAAGTTGATTATTTTTAAGCAAAAAAACAAAAAAAAAACGAGCAAGCATTTTCCTTAGAGTTCAATTTGTCAAAGTTAATTAAATCGAGTTAAGAACTTTATTGGGCATTTCCTGGCCCAAACAAATGGAAACCAATCAAATTTAATGCGAATTTACCTCGATGCCGGGCGGGGCCCGGGCCGGGCGGAGGAATACTCCGTGTGTATCTCTGGGCAAAATAATAATTTATGTGCTGGCAGGACAGCAGAAGATCTGCAAAATGATATGTGGAGGGGCAGGGTAGGGCGGTGTAGGGCAGGGGGTTTGTGGGGGAAGGAAACACAGAAAAACAAGCGTCAAATGGGGGCAATATCAGGGGCATATCTCTACAAGGAGAACTGCCTTCCAAGGATATGGCAAAGGTCTTGGATTATACATCTAGGGGGGGGTCTCAGGGGCGTCACAGTTCTCAGTAATTTTTAGACCTTTCCTTTAACATTTTTACACCTCTTTAAACCCCTCTTCTTTCAAAGAAATACAAATTCCCTTCAGCCACCCATTTCCAGGGTATTCCGACTTCATTTTGGAGCACTGCCCCGGCCTGCCCGGCCATGCCCCTTTCTTTGTATCTTTTCATATAAATGCAGCACATTTTTGATTGATTCAATCAAAACGAAGCAAAGCTCAGAAACCACTAAGAACTGGGACTCCGACTGCGATCCCAAATCGTTGGAGAAGCATCGGGTTTTCTGCATGCCTGTCACGTAATTTATTGATTTAGCTCTTGGGAATACGAGACAGCGGATCGTGAAAAATGAAATGTTTGCCACTGCCAGCAGCAGAAGCCACAGAGAGACAGAACAGACTCTGGCCAAGACCTGTACCTGTGGCTGTGGCTGGCCATGATGGCTGACGGACTGGACCCGGCCAGACGGCGGCTGATTGGTTGTCGATCGATTTGGCTGGCGGCCAGACAAATTCAAATGCATTGGCCCCGATCTGTGAATGCAACTGCGATCCAGGACAGGCAGGACGGGGCGGAGGGGGGATCAAAAGGCACTTACGCATGTACGCCTCAAACGATACACGGGAGAAGGAGAAGGCGAAGGCGAAGGCACAAACCTGATCATCGGCCGGCCACAGCGATCATCGATCAACAGACAGACTCCCATCGAGAGCCATCGAGAGCCATCCGAGAGGCCGAGATAATGGCCGGCTTGCCATTTTGCATTTTTGCATTTGTAATGAAACTGAAAACCAGAAACCAGAATGAATTGTAATTTGTTCGAAATCAAGCCACGGCAGCCGCTTGGCTCCCAGGAGATGCAGCAAAAGAAGGCCACATTTGCGATTGAGGATGTGGCTTGGAGTTGGGGTTCCAGTGGCCGCAGAGGTTGATAGCATTGAACTTTGTGGCACAGTGGGTCGGCGATGGGGAAACCTGGAAACTCTACATGAAAAGAGGCCTGGCTTTGGCAGATATTCTGCCAGCAAAAGGCTAGCAAAACTCCAAGAGAGATCTTCGCAATCCACTCTATAAATTGGTTTAAAAAAGTAGTCCCTCTTCCATAGTCCCCCTTGCCTTATGCTTGCCCCTTTTCGCCCTCCAAAAACCACTGTTTCTTGGCCTCTGCCCGCCTGGGGTCCTCGCTGAGCCGCCGAGCCGCCAAACGTATGTAAAGTCGGGCATTTTCAACTGTTATCAGAGCCCCCGACCGACCCGTGGACCCCTGGCAGATCATCTCGCTTTCAGGCAGCGCCCAGCGCCCAGTGCCTCGGTCTGCCAGGCAAATGGCAATTTAAGTCATTTTGTTTGGCGGGTTTTTTTTCCAAAATGGTTTAATATTATGCACAGATCGAGCGAGTTGCGTAGGAAATTATGGGCCATTAAGTGGTAGGCCAGGTAGGGGCCAGGAGAGAGAGAGGTGCGGGGCCCTGCCTGAGGTGGGAAAAATGGCGCAGACGGCCTTTGGGTGGATATTACGCAGAAATGCGTGCTACCTGCGGGGGGAAAACCATTAGAGCCGCAGGAGCAGCTGCTAGAAACTAATTTCTAATGCCACTTTCCTCTTGCCCCTCTTCCAGGCAGCAGTTCGGCTTTGACTATCGCCTCGAGATGTTGCCTCCGCTGCTGGTGCTGCCGCTGCTGCTGCTTTTGGGCCTGGCCTGCCCGTCGTGGCAGGAGGGAAATGCCACTCTGAGCTATCTGACAAAGGCCGGCTGCGAGGCGCTGATCAAGGACCTCAGCCTGTGCGACTGCCAGGACCAGGACATCAAGTGCGAGACCCTGCAGGTGAACAGCGACCACGAGAAGCTGTACAGCGTCAGCTGCCGGCTCTTCGATGCCCGGGGCTTTGGCTACATACCGCCCCTGAGGGTGGGCCAGATCGGGGCGCTGACCATCCAGAACTGCGCCATTCCCGACGCCCGGAGCATCCCCGACCTGATCACCCAGCTGGGCATCACCAACTACACGGAGCTGGAGGTGTTCAACTTCTTCGATCCGAAGAAGAACGACCGGGGGGAGGTGCTGCAGCAGCGCTACACGAACCTGCCGGGCCTGGCGAAGCTCACGATCCTGGGCTTCAAGTCGACGCTGCCGAAGGACTTCTTCCAGAACGTGTTCGAGCTGAGGCAGCTGACGCTGAAGGGCTACAGCGACCTGCCGGCCACCATCCTGCACCCGCTCGGCCAGCTCTCGAAGCTGAACATCGTGGTCAAGAACATCCACAAGGTGGCCAGCCAGATCTTCGCCAAGCAGGCGCTGCTCAAGCACCTGGTGATCGACTGCGACGTGAAGAACAGCAGCGTCGAGATGTCGGCCTTCGCCTCCGACGAGCTCTGGCACATGGCCCAGCTGCAGTCGTTCGAGCTCTTCAACTGCGGCGACAACGTGCCCACCGAGCTGTTCTGGAAGTCCGAGCAGCTGGCCTACATCGGCATTCGCAGCAACATCAGCTATCTGCACAGGGACTTCCTGCAGGCCCAGCGGCGGCTGCTCACCCTCCGCCTCGAGCGGAACAACATAGCCCGCCTGCCCGATCAGCTGTTCTACCACACGCCCATGCTGCTGGAGATCCACCTGGCCTTTAACAATCTGGACCGCATTCAAGCGTAAGTGGACGCCAAACCAGGCGATACATAGTTCAAATCTAAAGCCACTTCCCCCCCGTCCTTTCCAGCGGCCTCTTCGACAGGTTGAAACAGCTCCAGGTGCTCAATCTGGAGCACAATCCGATCACCACCATCGCCCCCACGGCCTTCAGCACTCTGTCGTCGCACATCTACGTGGGCAAGCTGTTCCCCCTGGTGGCCACGGCCGAGTGGGCCCGCTCCTCGAACGCCACCATCTGCGAGGAGGAGTACATCTACGGCGTGTGCATCTACTGCAAGCGGGACGAGTACGCCGACCACTTTGCCGACCACGAGACCTGCAACAAGGCCACCCCGAAGGCCAAGGAGATCCTCGCCAAGAAGGCCTACGAAATCCAGCTGAACCTCAGCTCCAGGGCCCCCCACGAGGGTGTGTAGAGTCGAGTCTCTCGCTCGATTGTTGGACAATAATTTATATTAAATTTGACAAGCGACTGCCATACGCATTTCCCCATTGCATTGCCAACAAAACACAAAAAAGAAACACAAACAATATTAATATTTGTTGCTGAAGGAAAACTTTGGGGTTGGAGGGGAGAAACAATTTATCTTTTGATTTGTAGCCAGGGGTTGAAAGAAGCGGAAAAACTTGTTCCTTTTTCCTTTGGCAGGGAGCAGCACGTCAAATCTAATAAGGCCTAATGCTGGCCTCCATTCCGGGTCTCTAAGTGAAAGTCAGACAGTTGCAGATATGCGGGTCCAGGGGGGGGAGAGAGATTGCCATCATTCGAAGGCAAACAGCAGCCATGGGAGGCAGCGTTTTTCCCTCTTTTTGTGTTATGCAAATCACATTTGACAGGCGGAGAGGGGGGGGTCCCCCCACCCCCCTTTACAGCGATGACAACTCATAAATGTCAAGGATATCACATGCTCGACATTTGATGTCTTTGGCCCGATTGAGCAGCAATCAAATGTTAATTTCCACAAATGGAAAGCCTTCTGGATGAGCCCTTAAGAGGTCTCCAGGGGGGGGGTGGCTTCTAGCCTTTGCCTTCAAGTGTCACCTGCTAATGGCCCCCGCTCCCGCCCCTACCCCACCCCCCTTTGATGCGCTTTAATGCAGGCCATAACTCAGGGGGGCCGACCACATTCTAATCTCAATTTGCTGTTTGAGTTGCCAACTAATAAAACGCACGACAAGCTGACACCAAGGCATCGAGCCCCCTAGCCCCCCCAGCTCCCCTCCAGATACACCGCATTCGATTTGGGTTCTGTGTTTCCGATAGACATCATTTGTCGGGGCGCGTGAGGTGACACTGACAGGGCCCAGAGGCAGGCCCTAGAGCCCCCCCTTTGATCTGCTCCTCTCTTAAAAGGCGACACACGACCAGCAGCTTTTGTACTACTCGTATCTGGCGGATACATTTCAAAGCAATGCCAACTGGTCTGCGTTTATCGCTTGGTAGCCCCACAGACAGACGGAGGCAGGAGGCAGGAGGCAGGAGGCAAGAGGCAGCAGCAAAACAAACCAAAAAACCCCAACGAGAGACAGAGAAAGAGCCGTATGTGAAATTTATGGGCATCAGCGTTGAATTTGAAGCGGGACCCCGAAAGCCACTGGCCGGGGTCCAGGCCAGGTCTGGTCTGGGCCTGCTCTCTGGAGTCTCTGGAGTGGAGTGGAGTCTCTGGCCTGCTCTGGACTGGAGTGCCCTGTCGCTGGACTAGCTTCAGTGGCTGGCTTGGCATTTGTAATGCCTAAATGCTTTGGCGAATTGATTTTTGGTGTAAACGATGTGCAATTTTAATGGATTGTGCTGCCAGATAAGCGGGCCGCAAAAGGAGGCTGCCTGCCGATGGCCATTGGACCCAGACTGGACCCTGAATCGACTTTGGCGTCCCCCCCCGCCCCTATCCCCCATCCGCCATCCGTTGGCTGTGTCGTTTAATTGAATTTGTTTTGATTAGTTGCAACTTAAAGTGTTCCCTTAAGAACACAAAAACAAAGCCCCCCTCCTGACCCCTTTTTTCCTAGTCATAACATGACGGAAAAATGTCAATTTAAATATTTGCAAATATTTTAACAGCAACCGGCGCTAATTTCGCATGTGCCAAATAAAAATAGCGCACAAGCCCCAAAAAAAGTAGAAAAAAAGGTGAGGCAACTTTTTTAATTAATTAAGAGCAAAAAATGTGGAAGGCAGACCCAAAAGATAGCCAAGGGCTTGACAAAATATTATGCAAAAATTGGAAAAATGTATGCCGACGAAGAGGCCAAAGAATGGCAGGTATTTGGTGGCCAAACGCGTGGGAGGGGAAGCCTCTCCTTTGATTTCGTATACAAAAATGAATAAAGTTCCAGTTTGCAGCAGTTTTTCCTTTAAGACTCCTTTAAGCCGGCATTTCCCTTTCGAGTGACCCAATGCCCATGCCCAATGACCCCTCCCCGCCCCGCCCGCCAGTCAATTAGACAGTGAGAGGCCCAACACTCAGTGCCCAGGCCTGGGGCCAAAATCCAAATCAATTTGAATGACAGGCCCCCAACCAGAGTGCCAGGAATGCAGTTAACTTGTTGATTTTGCCCCACAGGGGGTCGGCAGGGGTGCAGGGGGGCAGGGGGGAGAGTTATTTCAATTGTTGATGCGTAAAAGTCAATTTGTGAAACGAAACTCCAGTCCAAGATGAAGGTCCTGGCTGTGAGTGTGCCTTCTGTATGCATTTCAATTAGAATAAGATTGACAGATAAGCCCCAGCCGGGGCCCCAGCCTGGGTCTGGATCCCCATAACAATGCACTTGCACTCTACGGATAAGGTTAAGCGCCCGCCCCCTCCCGCCCCCCCTTCGATGGGCCCCAAAGACGCAGGAAATGCACTTGGCTTGTGGTTTTTCGAATTTAATTGAATTTAATTGATTTGGTTTTGGGTTCAGCTTGGGGTCTAGTGGGGATTCTGCAGCTTTTTGGGGTTGCTTGCCGCCTAGGTGGGGGGCAGGGGGCAGGGTCTTTAAAGACTGCCACTGGACTCTGCTGCTAAATGTTGCATGACTCCACCAGTAGGCAGTCGGCAGTGGCAGTAGCAGTGAAAAATTGCAGCTGTCAGCGTTGCCCAGAAAATGATTTGTTGATTTTGTTTCTTGTCTCGGAGCAGGACAGGGGCTGGGGCGGGGGCAGGGGCGGGGCAGGGTCTTGCATAAATCATAAAATACTTTACATATTCCATACATATCTGATGCACTCCCCCCCTCCCAATCCCCCCCTTCCATTCGTGGGCCCCAATTAAAGTTAATATAAATGTTTAGCAATTATTGTGTCTGCCTGGACGGTGGCTCGCTGTGGGAGTGTGGGCTCCGAGCTCCGTCCGTAAACGTATCTAATTTGAAACTCTTTCTCTTTCAGATTACTCGGTGGACTAGCCGCGAAGGACCTGCAGGCCTTGGCCCAGCACAATACGACTAGTACATGCTTTTATGCCCATGTTTATGTATTCAAAGAGAAACCCCATTTGACAAATAAAATAAAAACAAATTATGTTAAGTTTAAAGCACTGCGGAAGAGGATTTTATTGATTTTGGAACTTTGGGAATTTTCTAGATTTTGTATAGAATGTTTAGAGAATTTTATATATTTTCATTAAACTTTGTAAAATTTAGTAAAATTTTATAGAATTTTATAGAATTTTTTAAAAGCTTATAGAATTTTCTGTAATTTTATAGAATTTTTATAAGATTATATACATTTTTTTAATTTTATAGAATTTTATCAGACTTTGTGGAATTTTGTAAAATTTTATAGAATTCTTTAGAATTTTATGGAGTTTTATACAATTTTTAAAGAGTTCTATAGAATTTTATATAATTTTGTAGAATTGTATCATACTTTGTAGTATTTTCTATAATTATATAGAATATTTTACAAACTTTTAGAACTTTGTAAAATTGTGTAGAATTTTTTTTAGAAATTTGTAATATTGTATACAATTTTGTATAATTTTTACAGAATTTTATGGAATTTAATACAATTTTATAGAATTTTCTAGAATATTAGTAGAATTTTATAAAATTTATACAATTTTATAAAATTTTATACAATATTATTGAGTTTTAGAGAATTTTTTCGAATTTTATTAAACTTTGTAGAATTTTATAGCATTTTTTTAGAACTTTATATAATTTTATAGAATTGTTTAGAACTTTATTAAACTTTGTAGAATTTTCTAAAATTTCGTAGAGTTTTTTAAAATTTTGTAGAATTTTTTAGAATTATCTGTAAGTAGATTATCTGTATCTGTATCTGTAGAGTAAAATGGGGGTTTTGTTGGTGAACAAAAGGGTTCAGGGACATGCTGGTAGTTAAATAAATATTTAATACCATGATTCAGACGCAAGGCACCTCGAAATAAAAGCTGTTCAGTGAAATACCCGCAACTATCGAATATCCCCCCCGAAGTCGGATGATATTTCTCCCAAACGAGTATTTTCCGGCTATTAGCCCCCCGCCACCCCTTGGAAAACTAAACGTAACACAATAGCATTCCATTTGCCGGGCACCAACAACAATGGCCACCGAATGGAACTAATATTTGGCAAACAAAAAGAATGCCAGCATAAAAATCACAATAAAATAAAACAAAACCAGAGAACAACAGGAGGAAACACAGAGGAGGACAGGAGACCAGGAGTCCAGGAGGAGGAGCTCCTCGAGCGAAGGGAGTGGGGGGATACATAGACGACGTAGACGGTGCCACACACACACACACACAGGTTGAAAGCTTTCTCCAGTCCTGCAGCGCCTTTTGTGCGGCTGATGTGTTTGCATGGTGATTTTTTGCTAGCACGCGATATCCTTGCTGGCTCCTGCTCCGGCTCCTGCTCCAGCTCCTTGTGTTTGTCCTGCCCATGACTGGCGCTGTCTTGCGGGTCTGTTTGCCGCCGACTGGCTGTCATATGGGCATCGCATTCAACTATTGTTTGCGCCTGGCCTGCATTGTGCCTCCCCAAACAAAGGCCAAGAGCCAACATTTGTCGTTGGTTATTTATTTGGATTTATTGCCAAGTCGCTGCCACGCACTGCAGTTAATTAGAGCTGGGCATGGGGGCTGCAAGGAGGGCGTAGAGATGCCCCAAATACCTTCGAATCCTCCGGCGGGGGCGGAGGGCGGAGGGGGGGCGCTCCAGGGACAGCTGAAGGCCAGCCGCCACGTTGCAACTGCAACAAAAAGGTGTTCTCTTTCTCCGGGTGTCATGTCTTCATTGCCTGCCGCAAACAACAACAACAACTGCCACAAATTTATGCACGCACAGGCAGCTGGCTGCATTTTTTGCAAGGCCTGTTCTCCGCCTCTTTTCGGGGGGCGGAGTGGCCTGCTGCAGGTGCAACAACGGCCAGAGCCAGCACGTGGCATGTGCAACAATGATGTCAAACAAAATATGCAGTCAGATCTAACAGGCCCGAGAATGGGCACACAGACACACGGTCCGGGGCTCGGGCTGTGGCTGTGGCTGCGATTGGGTTGTCACCAGGCTGTGGCCTGCAGAGGCCTTAACGGTGGCATTTTTTCGCTAGGCTAAGGAATGCAGTGGGACCTGGAAGAGCTCTGGGAACTCCTATCCATTCAGGCATAGTTTTCTTAATCATAGCCGCACTTGTTTAAACACCCCAAAGGACTGTGGCCAGTGCCGACACAAACACATCAATAATTGATCATATTTAGGCAGGGACACGCCCCCTGGCAGCGTCCCGCCCTTGCCTAAGCATCGAAATTAGCGCAAATAACAATCAAAAATGCTTGAATGCATTTAATTATGAGCATTTTGTTGATTGTTTGGGCAAATATACTCGATTCAAATCCACAAAACGCACAAAACACAAAACTAATCAAAAATGCACAATTAATTAAAAATTATCGAGAGAAAAGAGAAGGAAAACCAAAATCGTTAATGAGTTGATTAATAAACAATTAGAAAAAAGGCCAACGAAGGGGGGGGTTGGGGGGGCGGAAGGAACAACAATAGTTGGCAAATCGATTGAAATTTATGAGCTGGTAATTGACGCCCACACACACGCGGTCCCCAGAGCCAGAGCCAGGCCCGAACCAGGCCCACAGATCGGGCCATAACTCAGCCTGTGCCAAGTGGCGACTGTTGTAAATCAAGCGAGGCCCCAACTCTCTGTTCGCTCTCTTGGCATGCAAACTTGCACCAGTCTTCCACTCCCCGAAACAGGCTCAGATCGCCTGCCAGATACCCGAAAATACAGTGGGGGGAGGGGGAGGGGGGTGTGCTGTGCCCCTTAGTGGGTGGAGCAGTGGCAGCCACTGCACTTGGCTTCTGCAGTTGCAAATTTCTTACTTGGGCCTAGGCCTGGACACGCCTACAACTGCTCGGCTGCCCCCAGGTTCTTGTGGGGGCCGCACACACACACACACAACTGTTGATTGTCGGATAAGTGGCCCCCACGACTCGACTGTGGCTGGAGCACAGGCCTGGCTTTTGGGAGACTCTCGCCAATATGTTAATTGCACAAAACAGAAGCCGCTGGGCAGCCGTTGGGGGGTCCGCAGGGGCGGGAGGGGAACAGCAGATTGTCAAAGTTCAAATTGAAATTAAAATAAATGTTTCACAGCATTAATTGCTTCATTAAGAGGCAGGAACTGGCGTGTTTAGGGCAGTCATAGATGCAATATTGTATCTGAGAGATACTACTAATTACTGGTGCTCCCTTCAAAGATACTTTTGTGCAACTTCCCACCTTCCACTTTGCTGGCTACTTCCCAACCAAGGCACTCCTTGGACATACTGTATCTCACAGATACTTGCCTTTGTATCTTCTTTTTAAACCTGTTTGTTGTCCCCTCACTTTCTTTGGACCAATTTCAAGGCCCGTTCGCCAAAATTGAAATTAATTTAGAGACACAAAAACGCGTTAATTGAAACATTAGAGCCCAAACATTTGATTGCTTAATTTACATGAAAATTAACTAAACCAAGGAGGCCGAGGACGAAATCTCAGAGAAAAATGCCAGAAACAGCAGAGGCAACGCCGCATGCGGGGAGGGGGAGGGGGGGAGGGTGGTGGGGGGTAGTCATCATCATCATCATCATCCCCCATCTAGGGGTTAGAGGACAGTTCGAGTTCATAAAGACGCAGACCATTAAGACGTTTTAATTCTTGATTTTGCACCCTCGTTGGGGTCCCAGCTTCAGGTCCCCCCCATCCCCGTCCCCCGTCCCCGGTCCCCCTGTCAATTTCTGGCCTTCTCGGGCCAACGTCTGTTGCCTTTTTCTGGTTGTCGTTTTATTCTTTTTAATTTCGTCTGAGCGCGTCTTTTTTATGCCGTCGAGGCTCATTAGATTTGCAAAATGTTCTCTCATCTCTGATGGGTGGTCGTTAATGTTATTAGGTTCTTGGTCTCTGACCCTCGCCCGGGCCCGGGCCGTGGAGCCCCCAAGGAAAATGCAATTGGATTAATAAATGCCATTAGATAGAGCAAGTGTTTTATTTTTATTCCATTTTTGGGGCGTATAATTTGTATTTATGCCATCATTTCATGCCACATTTGAGTCGAGTTATGGAGAGTGTCAGGCGACCCCCCTCCCCCCCCCCCACATCCGTCCTGGCATTTGTCATTTTTCCGCTGGGTCACGTGTGCCCCTCCCACTCCCCCCACCCCCCCACGTGTGGGTGTGGCCCGACATTTTTTGGACAACAATTAGAGAAAAGATACAGCAAAGCGCGGGGTTTTTTATTTGAATATAAATGAAGTGAAATTAAAAGGCAACTGTTGACAAAGGCCCAGCGGTCAAGGTGGACAGGGGGGGTAGGGGGGTCTCTGGGGTCATGTGTGGAGGCGAAGCGCTCCATCATCAAAGCAAACGCACGTGTCTGGGCGTTGAATGAAGTCCGGCAAATGCTTTTGACACCTTTCAGTCGAGGGCACAGCAAAAAAAAACAAAAACAAAGCAGCAGCAACACCCAACGTAAAAGGTCACAAAGCCAAACAATTAGAAAGGTCAGGTGGGTGGTCCACGCCCACATTGGAGGCTGGGTTCATAATATTCAAAAATCTCTGACCGCCTGCTAATGAGAAAACTCTGCTCCTGCTCCTGGCTTGGGCTCTGGCGCTGGTGGAGGGCTCAATGAACTCGAAATTTGAGGCACGAAAGGGAGAGTGCCTCAATATCTTACAGGATGACGCCTGGCTGGTTCCAAAGGTGGTCAAGGGAGGTCTTGGGTCTTGGAGAAGGGACAGTGCTATGGGGTTGTCTATCGAGGGGGGAAGGGGACCCTATTTGAGCCCTTGTCTAACAGATCTACTAAAACTCCCTATGGGGCGACCTCTTAGTGTCCAGATATTTGCCTTTTATGGAAATATTTTGACCAATTTTGTATCTTATCAACAATTTCCTCTATGATGCCTCTTAGAGGCTTCGATAAAACAACTATTTTATTTATAATTATCTCCTTATTCCTACACATTTTATCCCATGTAACTTTTCGAGGTGAAATATCTCCCTTGCTACATATTTACTCCCTATGGGGCGATCTTTTAGTGTCCTGATATTTGCCTTTTATGGAAATATTTTGACCAATTGTCTATCTTATCAACAATTTCCTCTAAGAGGTAGCTTTGGCCTCCTTAAAACAACTATTTCATTTAGATTTATCTACATATTCCTACACATTTTATCCCATGTAACTTTTAGAGGTGAAATATCTCCCATGCTACATATTTAACCCCTTCCAACCCTTTAAACCACCTTAAATGCTGTTCCTTCTGTGATTGAATCAGTCTAAGCTAATTCCCCTCAATCCACACACTCGAAAAGGGCCCCCCATCGAAGGGCGTATCCTTGGGGATTACGTCTGGCGGCAGGAAACAAATTGAGTTCTTTTTCGGCAAATGAAACTAAACGAATTAAAGGGCCAAAAAATAATTAAATGATAAACTAATCTACACCCAAGCCTTTAATAAGTGGCAGAGCGCCACTGATGTATCTACGTATCTGCACATCCATTCCTCTATCTATAGATGGCTGGGGCCTGGTCCTGGCTGGGCTCCACCGCCTGGGCAAATAATTATTATTTTTCGAAACTATAAATCTGCTTACAAAATATTTTCGTGCATTTTTCTGAGGCAGCCGCCACCCACAGCACCAGTCTGGTGCCCCGGCAATGATATACAGTTTTCAATTAAAAATTATAGTCTAATGAAATTTTGCAGCAACGCCGCCAGGCCTTGGCTTGGGGGATAGCCACCCCGCCCCCGCCCCCATCTGGATAATTGCCAGGGCACAACTTTTTGCTGCTGCTGTGGAGGGGAGGGGAGGGGGAACCTGGGGCTGCCTCCAACATCAACAACATTTTGTCATCGTCTCGTGTAGTCCGTATGAGTCTTTTGATTTATGCTATTTACTTTTTATCAAGCTCAGAAAATAATTACAGGGAAAGGGAAAGGGAGAGGGACAGGGACCAGGACTCCCCTTTTGGGGCACATTTTTCGATCAAATTTCTTAGTTTACAAAAACTACAAAACGCCGTTTCGACCCACAAAATATTTTGGTATGAAAAATGCCCAAATTGCAAACCGAAAAATGTCCTCCTGTATGTCCTGTGTGTCTGCTCTATAGTTTGCCTTTTTGTTTGCCTTTCCAATAGTTGCTGGCCCAAATGGGGGGGGGGGGGAGGAGCACCTGTCCCATAACACATGTCCTGTGCAGGACAGGACCTTCTCTGGACTCTCTGCCTCTGTGTAATCCGAAACATTGTTGGTTTTAGTTTTTCTAGGCTTTTGTTTATAGTTTGAGTAATTTGCTTTTAAGCGGTTTTTAATATCAAAGTATTGCTGGAAATATTTCCAACCCCCCGGGAACCCGGGAACCCGTTATACTCAAACTTTTCATCCCGAAAATGCGTAGAAAATCTGTTTGAAATTGTTATGTCATTTTTATGCTAAATATTCCAGAAAATCAAGAGTCAAGGGGAGGGGTGGGGGGATGGAAACACCCAAAAAACAAACTCAAGAAGTCATCAAAATGTAACTCAAGACAAAGTGCGACTAATTTCGGTTTTGTTCTGTGTGTTTTTTTTTGTTTTGGGCTCATTTTGGCATTCGTTACAGTTTTTTCTTCCACAGAGAGGTGTTCCTTTCTCCCCCCCCAACAGTTCATTAGCCAGAATTTACAGTCTCTTTTAGGAAATGCAACCAAAGCGGAAGCCCCCCTTTAGATACTTTTTGGTCTAAACATCTGAGGCCACACCGTCCGCACAATTACCATGAATATTAAGCCCACAATAAGAGGCCAAAAGCCGGCAGCTGAAGTCCGCAATTGATGGAGCCACAGATGTTTTTCCTGTGGTTGTGGTTTCGGTTTACCTTTTGCGGGGCGGAGAGGGTGGGTCCAAAAAGTTTTCACCAGGAGGTCTCTCCCCTCCTCCTCTCTCTTGGAAGCACCAAATGCATTTTTAATGAAATTTATGTGCGTTTTGCATTAGTAATTGAAATGGGAATGGAAATGGTTTTCCTCTGCTGAGGGTTTGAGGAAATTCGAGGGGTTTTCCACTCAGTTTTGCACTCGGTTTGGAGGCTTATCTGTGCCTAGTTTTTGCTACTATTTTAATACATTTTAAAAGCATTTAGTCCTTAATTATTTCATACGCTGTAGTCCCCTTCTCTCTCTTCAATCGAATATTCCTTCTCCGCCTTCCATAACTTTCTAGCTCTCCTCTTATTTCCATCAAAATAGAACGGAATGGAATATTTTCCACCAAATCACTTTTCCATAGAAGAAAAAAAAACAAAGAAAAATCTAAATTTGTTCCAAAAAAATACCAGCATTTAGAAAACAATCACTCTTTGGGGCTAATCAAGTGCGTTCCCAGGAGAAATGCGTGCCGACTCTCTCTCGCTCCGCCCTTACACGCCCCCTTCCCCCCCTCGGCCACCCCCTAGCCCGCCCATTACATACGCAGTTAACTCAATTCCTGCTGCTGTCCGTTTGCCTTGTCGGCGGCCAAATTGAATTCAAATTCAATTTGAACTTTTCAATTTCGTTGCCTGCAGAAGAGTTTTTCGCACAGAGGGCGGAACAATTTCCACATTTCGAATGCGTAAAATGTAATGAAAATTATGAGCCCAACAACAGCACAAAAAAAAAAAAAAGAAAAAAAAAGTGAAAGCTAAATGAAATTTTACAAACCAAATTGTTCATGCACTTTTGAGCAACACTTTCAGCGTTAACAGACAGCAGCCAGAGGGGGGGGGAACTCAGACAGGAATGCGGGACAGTCGAGTGAATGAAATGAAACATAAATTTAAATTGAAATTGAAATTCGGCTTCGGCTTCAGACTTGAGCCCGCGGGCATCCTTTTTGTTTGGTGTGACTTTTGACACCCGTCCAGGGATCCCACTACACTAGTTATGGCAGCAACAACTTTAATCAGTCTGGCCCCCACCCTCCCCCCTCATTCGAGGCTTTTACGAGGCCCTTGGCCAGTTGATGAGGTCCTGCGCGTCCAGGTACTGCCCGGCCAGGACGTCACACATTGTTGAGCAAACATAAAAAGACGCTGGCTGGGGAATGCCTATGGATCAGACATCATTTGGGGCTACTCTTTTGGCCAAGAGTCGCAGCAACACCGACGGAGGCAAAGCTTTTATAGTGGAAATTCTCCCAAAAACTAAAGGTTACCGAAAATGTATAAAGAGCCGCAACTCCTTGCCGTTTAGTACTCCCCCCCCCCCCCCCCCACTCCAAAGGGGACCCCCTTCAAGCCCGGCCAACAATTATTATTTTACAAATTGATATTTATGAAGCAATTTACAAAATGTTTTTACGCCAAACGACTTTTTCACATCTCCTCGCCAGGCGCTGCAGTCGCCGTTTCGGGGGGTTTGGGCCCTGCACAAACATTGCACAGATTGCAGTCGGTCCTCGTCCTGGCTGTGGCCCTTGGGCCTTTGGCTGCTTCCCCAAACACACACAAACAAACTGCATTGGCATTGCAGTCGGGCAAAAAATGTCATGAATTTCATTGCGGGTTCGACCCTCGCAGGGGGGCGGGGGGGAGGGGGTGCGGTCGTTGGGACTCTGACTTCTCTCTGGCGGAGGCCCACAAATGTTTATTAATTTTATTGAACAATTAATTAAATGCGGGCAAAATGTTTTGTCAGCGCCCAATGACGACGACAGCTGCAGACGACGATGCGATGGAGTCTCCTCCTTTTTTGGGTCGTTGCAGTCCGCCTGCAAGTATGCAGCACAATATTAAAATACCACAAAAACGACACTCCCCTGCCCTACACTCCCCTACACTCCACTCCACTCCGATCCCAGGCAGGGTCCTTGGATAATACTGGCGGGGTTGCTAGAGGTTATAGGATTCCGAATTGGGGTTCTGGGGCTGTTTCGAAAGAGATTTCGCGTTGGAAAACACACAGGAATTGTGGTAGAAATATAAATATCCTCTATCAGGCCTGGAAAAGGGTGCTTCAAAGGCTTAAAAGTGGGAGAAAAAATATCATTCACGATGGCTTGAAAGATTTCTATGGATTTTTTTTATAATTCTCCGAGTATTTTCTTAAAGAAATATTTGCTAGAGGTTAGACGATTCCCAAATGGGGTTCTGGGGCTGTTCTAAAAGAGATTTAGCATTGAAAAAAATACAGAAATTGTGGCTTAAATAGGAATATTCTTTAACAGGCTTAGGAAATGATCTGCCCTTGCAAACTTGTGAAAAGAAAATTCTAAAAAAGGCAGAAAAAATATCCTCAACGAGGGCTTCAATGATTTCTAGAGAAATTTTTGTACTTTGGATTTTTTACATAATTTTTTGGGGTATTTTCTTAAAGAAATATCTTTCAAATATGAATTATGACCACTTTTACCCTTGAAAAATCTTTTAAACTCCCCCAAAAAGCCCCCCTCGAAACTGCAGCCTGGAATGCCCCCCGAAAATATTTTCGTTTTTCATGAACTGCAACAGCAGTTGCAACAACAACCCAAAGGCCAGTTAGCAGTCAATGCAAATGTTGCAGTCACTAATTGTTTTTATTGAAATGGGCCGGCCCCGCCCCCGCCTCCGCCTCCGCCGCCAAGCAAAAATAAGGAATATTCCGAAAATGAAAATAGCCAAAAAGGCGGCCCAAAACAAATGCAGACCATAATATTTTAGACGTTATTTAATGGCAATTTATTTGCATATTGTTCTACGGAAAGGGGGGTGCTCTGTTGGTGTGGGAGGGTGGGGGGGGGAGGGGTAGTATACCGATATGCACTTGACACTCAAGTGGACGTAGCACACATGAAAAGCAAACCCAAGAGCCCCACCCCCTGGCGTCTACCGGGGGTGGCTTTCGGTTTTCGAAAAAGGTTTTTTGGTTTTTTGGTTTTTTTGGTTTTTTGCGAGTGCACGGGAGTGTACCCTCTGCTATTTAGCGGCGTGGTGCGCTTAAGCAAATACAAATTTACATTTCGCTGCCATAAACACTTTTAAATTTGAATTTCATTCGAGTTTTTTTTCGCATCCGCCCTGCATGCAAATTGAAATTGATGCCGAGGTAAACAGTTTCAATGGCAGAGATCACCCGCCAGATATTGGAGGGGAAAGGTCAGCTGTGGCCGCCAACCCCCTCCTCCCCGCAGGCAGGAGCTTAGCCCTGGCCAATTGCGTTGACATCGTGGACCGCAGGCCCTCGGGAAATGTCTTGGCCATAAGTCAAAGCCACTTCACAAAACACTTCCGGCTCACTGGTACGTTCTGTGGCTTTTCTATTATCCGCTTGTTGGATTTCCTTTTATGCTGGAGTTTTCTTTTTGCAGGCCTGATGCCCTGCCTTTGGATGGTGGGGTCCAATGATGATTGAGAGGAGTTTGTGGTGGGCTCAGCGATGATTGAAAGGTATGGAAATGTAGGAACTATTTGTGGAAGGAAAGTCAGGGCCAATTTGGACAGGAGTCTTTGGGTTTGGGGGCTATCTTTAGGTCCTATCCTTGTGCTATCCGCCTCGAACTCTTAGAAGTTTGGGAAGGGCATCTACTAGTTCCCAAGAGCCTAGAGTGTCGCTTGTGGGACCTTCTTGGAGCTCCGTTCCCACCCCTGCCCCCAGACCACTCAACGGCGCCCACAAGTAGCTCTCTTTCTTCTTCTACATTTCACTCCTTTCTCCTTTCTTTCTGCCCTTTTTGCTGGTATGGCAATTGAAATGGTATTTTCATTTCGTAGTGTGCACTTGTTGCTCCCCAAAGAGAGCGGGGGGTGGGTTGCGGGGGGGGCTTCCTTCGACAAGGGTTTTATTTTGGCACAAAAGTTGAAACTTTACCAACTCCCCCACCCTTCCCCTCCCTTCCCTTGTTGGTAGTTTTTCGGTGGTTGTTCCGACCCTCGCCCGAAACCCTTAGCGTTTCCAGCGACACTCGAAAAAAGAAGAAAATCGTCGCACAAAAAAGGGGCGCGGAGAACCCTTGTTGTTTTTGTTAAATTTTGCAGAAAGTCACCAAAAAATCTCGCCCTTACTCCGCTTTCCCTTTGAGCTTTCGGTGGTTTTCGGGTGCTGCCGGGGGTTTTTTGTTTAGCCTTTTGGGTATTTAAACTAAGCGGATTGTGTGGGTGACATGAGTAGGTGTTAAGTGGCTTTGTCACTGCTGCCACGGGGGCGGGGGGGGCGCCCCTGTGTGTGGGAAAATGTGGGTATTACCATTGCAAAAAGAAGCCAGAAGTCATACAATGCCGCTCGGAGGAAGACAGCCTCTAGCAAACCTCTCCCATGTACCTCCAAGACGGCGCCTAAATCGGTTATGGCCTACCTATCACCTATCCCCATCGTTGGAGTCCCATTAGATTCATATTTCCTACCAAAATCCATCAGAGTTTGGGGAGCATTCAATCACTTTGCCTTTTGCACTCAATTTAAGCGTTTAATTGCTTTTTGCAATCATTCGAACCACTTTTCCGAGTCTCTCAAATTCGAAAATCTCAGAAAATTAATCAGTTCTCCTCTCTCTCTCTCTCTCTGTGCCGCTTCCCCTGCTCTCTGCCCGAAAGTCTGTGCAATTAATCCAACTCAAATGACTGACTGACTCGAATCGTCCTCCGCCTCCGCCACCGCCTCCACCTCAGACACACACAGAGATCTGCTGTACGTGTGGCAGAGTCCTCGGCATATCTGAGGCAATAAATCGTTTGCTGCTGCTGTTAATTTGCAATTCCGATTTCAATTTGAGCCACAATTTTTGCACCGAAAAATATGCCCAACGGGCAATTGCCCGACTCCTTGCCAGGGCATTCCAGCCCACAGTGACCGCAAACAGTCGACGTGTTTGGTCAGGGTGGCCCGTGGCCCTCGGGGTGGTGGTGGGGTCTCTCCATGTGGATGCGGTTATCCTGCGTCCGTTCCGTACATGCGTCCGTTTGTAAGCCATTCATTTGTCCAATCATTCAACCGGAAGCTATACCGTTTGACACACATACACACGCACACACACACACGCCCATCCGGTTGGGGCCCCCCGCTGGCTGGGGGTGTCACACACTCGGACACTCGGGCATGACACATGCAAATTTCCAGCTGCTCTGCAACAGGGCCATCCTCCATCCTCCATCCGCCACCCACTTCCACATCCTCATCCGCTCGGGCCATGTGTCATGCGAGTGGCAGTCGCCACTTAATTCATTTGATGCCGTAATTTGGCAATTTCTCGCAGATTTCCACAGTCTGACATTCGGATTTGATCAATTAATTTGAATAACACCGGTCATTTATCATGTCGCGGCACCCAGTCACAGTCACAGTCACCGCCAAAAAGGGTTCCGGATGCGGCCAGGTCTAGGTCTAGGGTGGTTCGGGCCTTATTGGAGGAGACAGACGCAGGACCAGCATAATCCCTCATTGAGTGACTGCCCTCACGGGGGATTTGAATTGTTTTTTGGGTACAGGTTTTTTTAGAGAAGGTTTTTAGATGGAAGAGATGGAATATAGATAGACTCGCGATGGAGCGTATTTAAAAAAAAAATAAATTAAAAAAATATATGGGCTTAAGCAAAGTTTTGTGGATATTTTTTTTTTTGTGTGGTTAGATCCTATATAAAATTATATATAAATAAACATAGAACTAAACGTTTTATATGGCTCGGTAATATGTATTGTATTCCACATCAATTGTGACTATCATTTGCTCATTTTCCATTACCACAAATAATCATAATAAATGACAAACAAAATGCTTAAATTATGTTTTTTAATAAGCCCAACAATACTTTACGGCACTGCTCCTGCCACACCCACTTTTCTTTTCTTTTCTTCCTCAAGCAAAAGTCACGTAAAAAAGTAAGCGGAACAAAAAAGAAACAAGCTCAATGGGAAAATAAGTAAAGGCGACTCTTTGGATACCCTTTAGAAATGTCTAGTTTTCAGGAACTTTTCCCTCGGTGTCTGTCTATTCCCTCTTAGAGACACAGGACACTGTATTGCTGGGAAATACTCCCTTTTTTTGCGCTTCCAACCATCTGCTTCAGATCATAACACCCACACCCCATTGTTAGGGCATACAAAAGAAGACACGGCTGCTTAGATAAATGAATGCGAATTACGAGAAAGACACGGCGTGTGGCGGGTGGGGCATGTCTGCGGGGAGGCCGTGGCAGTGCCACACACTTTGCATACTCGAATTTCGGCGGCAGCATTCGGAAATAAGCGTGAAGCCGCAGCAACTGTCTAAAATTTGTTGTTTGAAAAAATCTTTTCTGAAAAGCAGCGGAAAGCCCAAAAAACCAAAAAACCAAAGGAGCAAAGAACAAAAAAAAAAACACGAAATACAAATGACTTTTTATGTTGATTTCATGGACGCAGCTGTTTCGGGGATCCTTGGGCTCCGCCGTACTCATAATTTATTATCCTGCACGGTTTGTTTTATGAACTTTAAATAAAAATTTATTAGCAGCCCAGGGATGGAGGGGAGTGCCGGCAATGGCGGCAGTGGCGGGGCAGATAAAGTCGAACAAGTTGTGCGGCATGCGGCATGCGGCATGTGGCTGTCGCAAGACAGTTTGCATTTTTGATTAATTTTCATTCGGCTGCTATCGACGATGCATCAATCAAAGTTTTCAACATTCTGTCCGTGAAATGAAACAAGAAGAAAGGAGATTCGCCTCCCCCCCTCTGAAGGGGAGCTCTCTCCAGGGTTTCGTCTGCAATCGGGAGTATGATGTATGGGCCTATCAATAAATTTGACAAATACAGCAAGTGGTCAAGTTATCGGAAGGTTTTATTGGGAAAGTTTTCTGAAAACCAAAGGGAGGGGAACACAGAATATTTTCTATACAATTTTAATTCCTAAATTCTACCAAAAATACAGCTTATAGCTGATTCCATTTATTGACACCTTTTGAAAACCAGAAAACATTTTTCAAGAGATTCCCTCCCTTGCTGACAGACATCCCCCCCACATTGCTTGCCAAGATTTGCTCCAACTTTCATTTGTTGACGTCCGTCTGATCCCCGTCTGAGACAGCATCCCCAAAAACGAACGACGAAAAAATCTTAATCCAGTCTAAGGGGGGAAAAAATGTAATA
Organism: Drosophila pseudoobscura; assembly: GCF_009870125.1. NCBI lineage: Eukaryota > Metazoa > Arthropoda > Insecta > Diptera > Drosophilidae > Drosophila > Drosophila pseudoobscura. Next base: position 25,976,832 of record NC_046681.1, on the reverse strand, counting down.
CAATCTCACAATTTAACGCTACTTATGCACGGCGTATGAATTTCATGCCATTTGTAAGCCACTCCGAAAGCAGAGAAAGCAAATTTGTTCTCCGTTCACGGCAGTCCTCTAGGAAACAACAGAAGCAAAATAAACGAGGGGGAAACGTGGTGAGACGCAGCTACGGCCGCGACTCTACAGAAGGCGCACCCTGCCCGATGAGGGTCAGCTCTTTTAGACTCTCAGATCTAGGCGCCCATCGAAACGGACAAACGGACAGATAGACCCCTATACGCTTTGAGTAACGGTTATAAAAATATTGAAATAATTCGATTCCAACAATAGATCTCTAAGAGGCATTGAGACAACAGTAAATATTTGGGACTATTCGTTAATGTGTCAAATCATGGTGAAAATACTTATATGTATGTATTCATGCGCTGCAATCTTGCAATAGAGAAAACATTCTCTTTTCTCACTTACCCATAATCTTTCTGTTCTTTTCTCATATGCTCAAAACCGCACCGAAACCGCTAGCGAAAAGCACAAAACGATTTCCAATAAGAACATAAACTTTGGGCATTCGTTTATTAATATTAATATATAATCAGTTATCTTTTTGGATTCTCTTCTTCACAGCTTCCCACTACAACGAGTAATGGTGGTGGGAAAGAGACAAAACTTGACGAATTTTCCAGCACGCACATCAAACGAAAAAAAAGCGACACAACACATTTTCGATTTTGGCACATGAAAAAAAAGAAATTATGCAAAAATAATAAGTTTATCTACACTGCTGCACTTTTACTTCGACCAACTGCATTTTTGTTGCCATTTTCCATTTTTCTGCGCCCCCGCAAACGAAACGCACAATATTTCCAATAAGAGCGCACAAACTTTATGCATATTAATTTAAGGTGAGGCACTAGAGGGCGGCAGTTCGTGTAGGCACACGTAGCAAGAGAGAGTCAGATCAGCAGTATGGGATATGCCTCACCCTTTTATGAAACTTCACTTGGAACGAGAGCACTTCACTCTCTCCTTTTCGATTCTCTTCTTCACTATTGCATCGTGGAGTGGGAAAGGGACAAAACTTGACGAATTTCCAAGCACGCACACACCCACACATGCATATGTAGCTGGAACTCATGTGATCAAACGAAAAAAAACGGGATAACGAGACAGTAACACATTTTAGATTTTGGCACAAGAAAAAAAATATATTATGCAAAAATTATAAGTTTTCCTCCATTTATAGCACACATTTTACTTGTATTTCACAAATTGCCGCAATTTTCCTTAGTCGAGCTGCATTTATGCCGCCATTTTGCCTCTTTTCCGCCCCCTCCCTTTATTCAATATATTTTCTTGCACTTAAACACACTTTTTTTACATAATCAGCGAGTCAGCACACTAAACTTAACTTCACACACCTCCGCGACGTTTTTCCCGTTGGATTTTTCACCATTTTCCCGATTTTCACGGATCGAAACGCGGAGCTGACTTTCAAACGCATGCTTGGCCCGGGTGAAAAAATTTGAGTGAGAGCGATGCAAATGCGTTCATTTCTTGATCTCCTGCTCCTCTTCCTAATTGCTCTCTCTCCCACGCTCTCGTCAGTCATTTTTGTGAGAACGCAAAATGAGACATTTTTTGTTTTTACACATATAACAAATAATTTATGCAAAAAATATGTTGATCTACATCTGTATACATCTCATATGTATTATGATACATATATATTAAATATGAATAGATATATATGTACATATGTACATATATCACAATTTGCTGCACTTTTTCTTCGTAGATCTGCATTTTTGGCGCCATTTTGCCTCCTTCTGCGACCTCGCCCTTGATTCCACACATTTTCTTGCATTAAAACACGTATTTTTTACATTTATATTTAATCACTACACTAAGCTCCACTTCACACACCTGCGCAACGTTTTTCCCGATGGATTTTCACCATTTTCTGCATTTCCTCGAATTTAAACGCGGAGCTGACTTAAGAACGCACGCTTCGAGCAGGGAAAAAATGAAAGTGAGAGCGGCGCAAATGCATTCATTCTTTGATCTCTTATTCTGCTGCCAAGGGCGTACCCAGTATTCCGCGAGGGGGGCCTGTGATTGTTACATGTATTTGGAAAAATTGATTCGGTAAAAGCTTTTTTTTAAATATGCAGCGAAAATTAAATACAAATTTGTTTTCTACTACTAAGCATGCTGAAGGGGGGGACAGCTTAGCCCCTTCTGGTCCCTGGGTACGCCCTTGCCTGCGACTCTTCCTAATTGCCATCTCTCCTCCCACGCTCTCTTCAGCAGCTTAGACTCCTGATGATATTACACTCGCTCGAAACTCGCTCTCATCTCGCGTCTTTTTTGCACAGTACAATAGCAAAACTTTGTGCTTCTCTCTCTCACCAAACAATCGCTCTCAGCAGTGCGGTGCGTAATAGAAGACTCAAAAGAAAACTAACGGATCCCTTGTGGGAGTGAGATGAAGATGGAGAGACTGCTGAGAGAGTTACAGTGCGCGGTTAAGGTGCATGGTGAAATTACTAAACTTAATGAAATTAATTGATCTCGCATTGCAGTAGCAGAGGATGGAGACAAGGAGTGTAGTTGAGCATAAGCAAAAGTAGCCGTGAAAAAGTAGGAGAGAGGGTAAATGGGAAGAAGAGTAGGAGAGCATAGAATGAACGCATTTGCATCGCTCTCACTCAAATTGTTTCACCCGGGCCAAGCGTGCGTTTAAAAGTCAGCTCCGCGTTGAAATTCGAGAAAAACGGGGAAAATGGTGAAAAATTCAACGGGAAAAACGTCGCGGAGGTGTGTGAAGTGAAGTTTAGTGTGCTGACTCGCTGATTATGTAAAAAAAGTATGTTTTAGTTCAAGAAAATGTATTGAATAAAGGGCGGGGGCGCAAAAGAGGCAAAATGGCGGCATAAATGCTGCTCGACGAAGGAAAAGTGCGACAATTTGTGAAATACATGTAAAATGTGTGTTTTATACAGAGAAAAACGTAATGTTTTCGCATATATCCTTTTTTTTCATGTGCCAAAATCTAAAATGTGTTACTGTTTCGTTGTCCCGTTTTTTTTTCGTTTGATCACGTGAGTTCCAGCTACATACATATGTATGTGTGTGTGTGCGTGCTTGAAAATTCGTCAAGTTTTGTCCCTTTCCCACTCCACGATGCAATAGTGAAGAAGAGAATCGAAAAGGAGAGAGTGAAGTGCTCTCGTTCCAAGTGAAGTTCATAAAAGGGTGAGTCATTCCCAATACTGCTGATCTGTCCCTCTGTCTCTTGTCCCTCCCAAAAAAGATACGCTACAATTTTTGCATTCCAATATTTTGTATATGTTGTACATATATTTTTCCATTTTTAAGAACTGTCATAAATTTGCCTAGGCTGCCAAACCGTGTCGGAAAATCGTTTAGCAATAAAATTAAAATCTCACATAATTGTTCCCCAATGTGGCATATGGACGGGAAGATGTTCTGCGGGGGTTGCCCACAGAGAGGGGGGAAAGAGGGGAGACTAGACTCGGATAACGTTGTACGCCAATTTTATTAACTGCAAATCTTATTTGCATGTTTATTTTGCATAATGTGCCGAAAAACAAGCGTCAAGCGTCGGGTAGCACCCCCCGTGGAAAAGGTCTGAGGGTAGGAAACAGAGTGCGCTTTCTTTTATTCAAATATTTTCTTATGACTTGCCCGAACGCGACAAAAATTCGATTTGAGTGTCTGTCAAGTTCCTGGAAAAAAAAACCGGCGAAAAAAAAACAAATTTCACGCTTAACAACGCGGTTTGGTTCGTTCGACGATTTGCATACGAAATTGGAGAAGTCAAGGGGGGGGGGGGGGGGGGGGGGGGAGTCACCCTCGCCTCGAACCTGTCGAGGGGTGGCTGCAACAATTACAGATGGCTTTTCAAGTGGGGTATGGTTTTTCCCTATTTTATGCATTTTCCACGTGTCAAATCGCGCGTCAATCAATCGATGTTTGATGCGGCATGTTTAATTTTTGGAAATTTCATATTCACTAACGTTTTGCTGCTTTCATTTGGGTCTGCCTTTTATTTGTTTTTCATTTTTATGCCTCGGCACACGCCACACCCAGGAGTCAGCAGCCAGGACGCAGGACCCAACCCCGGCATTAGATCCCGGTGCTGGTTTCAATTTTACGCCGATTGGTTTTCGGCAATCGCCTGTGCAAATAAGCCGAGAGAGCGATAAGCCCAAGCCAGTCCCGGTCCCGGTCCTGGCCCTGGTCCTGGCCCTCAGCCATATCGTGGCTATATCTTAGGCTCAAATTTAAATAAATACAAGCAAAGTGGAAAATAAAATGCCCGGCTAATACTGCAGTCTGTTCGAAAGGTACTAGGGGTTGGGGGTTGGGGGTTGGGTTCTCCCATAACGAGATAATTCTGACATTGGCCAATCCTCAATTGGATTTATGTGGATAATGTGGTCCGTAATCCCTCGACAGGTTCTTGGCTCGAGATTTGCTCAAAGTTTACGGGTTGTGCGATGGAAGAGAACAGGAATAGAGAGATGGAGAAGGGAATGGCCTAGGAATTATATCCAGGGAAAAAAGGCACCCAACAAATCTATAAAACTTGCTGTTCCATCAAATATTCGAAATGAGTTGCTCAAAATGTTGAAAGTAACTTCTGTTGAGCTTATTAAAAATTCAAGTGTTGCCAATTTTCCAAACCCAAACGAAAAAGCAGAGCAAATGTAATGCGATACTGAAATGTTTTACCCCTCAGAGGAACAGATGAGAACAGCGCGATGACAACCAACCAGGGGGGGAGGGGGAGGGTAGGGGTAGGGGAAAGCCACTTACAACAATGGAAATGATTTTTGCATAATTTATTCGATGATTATTACAAAGGAGGAGACAGTTTTTTGAGTGCCACTCCACCGTCTCCAGCTCCATCTCCATCTCCAGCTCCAGCTCTATATCCGCTACCCCTTGGGCTCCAGTTAATGTTGCTTTTTATTGCAATTAGAATGTTTTTGGGGGTTTGAAAGTTGACTCCACACAGCCGGGGCCACTCCCGAGTGTGTTTCTGCATATTCGTGGGATTTAATTTTGTCGTTTGCCGGCTGCCACTTGCCGCTTGCCGCTTGCCGGTAAAAGTGATTATGTCCTTTTGCCAGCTGCACCTTTTCAACTCTCAACTCGGGCTGAGTGAAATCCGTGTCCCCAGTGGCACGGCGACGACTCCCTGCAACACTCTACACATGAGCCACCTCTCAAGTGGTTGCTGGATCTTTCATTTCGACTTCAATCATATTTCATGCTCTCCGGCATCGTCGTCGTCCTCGTCGTCGTCGTCCCCGGCCGGCTGTAGTCCTCCTCCTTTCGTCGTCATTTGGTTTATGTTTATTGTTTTATCCTGGCTTTCCGCCGTGTGGCCCTGGCCCTGCGCCGTGGCAGGACTCTCTCGGAGGCCCTTTCTCACTCAGACATAATCAAAAAAGGTAATCAACATAAAGTCGAGCGTCGTCAGCGATGTCAGCATCTACAATTCTCATTTGGGGCTCTCTGGCCCGTGCCCGTCGGCACTTGTCACATTCACAAATGAATGAAGTGCCAAAAGCACAACTGAGACAGGTCCTCGAATGGATTTGTTGCTGGGCACAAGGTGTTTCAGATGTCACAGTGTAATATATGACCCTCGGTCTTACCTTTCTCCATGAAAATTGATTTATTTCCCCATATTTATATAGACTAGATCCATTCGATTTGTGATGGGCTGTACTTAAGGAAAAATCATACATTTTTATGGAATTGAATAAAAATATTTCGTAGAATTAAGCTTAAAGAAAACATACTGTATTTAATCGTTGTTATTCGGGACAGGGCTCAATGATCCCCAAGGAATAAGGTGACTGTGAGATTGATTGTATCTTGTTTTTTTATTAAAGAGTGGAACCAAGGGATTGCCTAATCTTAAGGATGGCAAAAGCAACCTATAGATTGAAATGGCATAGAATTTCCTTATTATTTCCTTATAGAGTAATATACCCCGTCTCTGGACCCCTCTATGCCCCTTCAGACCTACAACAAAAGTTAACCTCTTACTGCATCATCTATCCTTTATCCCCACACCCCCTTGAAGTGGCCTAAGCCACCGTGCAGCATATTTACAACTCAATGTATCTCAAACCATTTTCACCGGTCATCCGGCCAGGTTTTGCGATGAGACCGCCTCGAAATTGATTGATCAACTCAATCGGTTTTGTGCATTTGAGTTTTGTGTTTCGTCAAGCAGAAGAATTCAATTATTCAAAAGCTGAAAACAACGTCAAGGTGGATTGAGTGGGTGGGCCTTGTGTGGGGCTTTCGTTAGAGCCAAAAAAAATATGTGGTCAAAACAATGTGGGGTTTTTTTTAGAAAATTTAAATCAATATCGCTTGTTTTTTTCGACCCAGAAAAATTAGTAGAGAGGAAAAAAAAGGGACCTTAATAATTTGATTGATGACCAAATGGAGTTTTTTTGGGTCTCTTTTTTAGAATAAAATGTTGACCAAAAATATATATCAAATCCGTATATAGATGTCCATGGGACAGAACTTAATGAATTCCCTCATTATGGCCGGGCGGCTTAATTAAATGTGCTTTTGTGGTGATTTTCTGGCCACAAAGAACGTCTCGAAACCAAAATAAACACTTACTCAGCCATCGATGGATGGTGCTACCCTTAAACAGCAGGCCTCCAACCCACCCAAAAGCCCCCCTATCGCAGTGCAACCCCAACCCCAACCCCAACCCCGCTACTTGCCTCATTTTGCGGGGCTGCACATTGCATTTAATTAAATCATAAATAAGCATAAAGCGAAACGCATCTCCGACAATTAAACAAACATAAAAACCTACCAAAGTGACAATACCACGCCCTCACACCCAGCCCCCCTCCCCACACACACACACACACATTGAGCCGCCCAAGGACCCTGCTCTATGCGCTCCAGGGGGAGGACAGTAAATTGCGCACTCAAATGACCAAAAACGCATTGAAAATTGCATTTAATTAAGTCAATTCTCGGCGATTGCCTCTGCCACGAAACTGCGTAGGTTTCGGGCGTAGGTTGTACCCTGTAAAGGGGCAGAGTCCATCAGTAAACACATCAGCTGGTGACCATGGGGCTTGAACATGGGGAAATCGGTAGCTTAATGCTTGATTAGCAAGCATTGATTCTTCGGAACAATAAAAACAATGAAGAATGTACATTGTTTGCCAAGGAAATTCATTGTTCCACCACGAGTTGGCCGAATGTTATCTTTTTTGAGGCAGAGGTGATAGAGAGATCCACATGTAAGATGAGAGACGCCTTGAAGACTATGCTCCATAATTTATTGTAATTTTAATGTATTTTTTTATAGATATATCCCTCTAATATCAGACCTTCCCCTAGTAGTTGCCTTGGATTGGCCACGGACCACGAAAAGACCTGGAAAGTGTAACAAATTATTATATTTCAAGTATTTTTTTGACAGATTCTGACTAATTATTACAAATAAATAAAAACACGCCACACAAATTAAAGTCCGATAGGTTTTATTTTCTTTAATGGCATCGAAATCCGAAAGATCCAATCCCTGAACGCAGCGTAGCTTCTTTCGAGAATAACATAGAAATTTGTGGCCACTTAAAATATGCTGTCCAACAATGGGCTGTCCTTTGGCCAGCAGCTATACAGAGTCCTTTTATGTTCCTAAGAAACTTCCGCCTTTTTGTCAGCGAAATTCCCTTCACAACTCGTATAAAATATGAGGAAGTCGGTGTCTTAGACACGCTTAGACACTCTTTATTAGCCCTAGATAATATAGTCCAACTGAAATAATTCCTATTTGCTTCAGAACAATAAAAAATTATATAAAAATGAGGACTCCTTGCCAACGATATTCATTGCTCGAAGATGCGTTGGCTGCAGGCTGTACCCTTTGTTCTGGCAATTATTGCAGGGGCACTCTGCAATCCAAAAATTAAAAAATGTGACTGAATAGAGCTTGAAAAAAACACATTTGGTGACGTGGCATAACCAAATCGAGATTTCTTTGGGGGTGATTATCGCTAAATTGCTGCCAAAGTCCAAATGGAAGGCTACTAGGGTATAGGGTGTACTCCCTACAGTAAAGGAACGCTTCTATCGATCGATGTGATCGTGTGTAGAGCCCTTTCGGTGGATCTTCCCCTCCGTTAGGCATGCTGGGAGTCTGGGATTAGACTAGGCGGAATACTCGCCGTGAGATGCGTCCCCAGAAGCCGTTCCATCCTCATCAGAAGGAAAGACGATCGACTTATGGGTCTGAAATCGAGGGCTTGCCTGCCCAGGTTCGTCTTTTCTTAAGACGACTCTAATTTCTGAAACATATTTTGAGGGGAATTCCCTGCAAACTTATTATAAAATATCATGATATCACAATTTTGTTGCTTAGATCCGCTTAGACCCGCTCGATTAGCTATAGATTATATGGTCAAAGTGAAACAATTCCAATTTGTTTCGGAACAATGAAAATGGTATAAAAAAATGAGACTTGCTGGCCAACGATATTCATCGTTTCAAGATGCGTTGGCTGCTGGCTCTTACCTTTGTTCTAGCAGTGATAACAGGGGCGCAACTCCTCAGATCTCAAAATGCGACTAGATGAGCTTGAAATCAATAAATACAGCTTTTCCTGGGCTTATCATACGGAACCTATCGCTAAGGGGCTTAAGGGCTAAAAGTAGCCTCAAATGGCTCTATATATGGGCTCCGTGGCTCCGCACTGAGATGCGTTCCACACACATCTGAAGGTAGTAGATCCCACACGGGGCTATGTAGATGCTTTAGAGGGCATTCCATAGTCCTTACTGGGAGGCATGTTGGACAGTTGCTGTTTATTTTGACAAAGGCAGTTGGGCAGGCGTCCGAATGGTCGCAGGGATTGTCTGATAATGATATGTTGATGATGCTGTTGCTGCTGATGATGATGACAATGTCATGAAGGAGTCAACAGCGAGGCAGTCCTCGACTCTCGTGGCGCTCTGTTGTTTATTTTAATTACTGAAATTGCATTCGAGTGCCAACTGCCAAATGGCCGAGCCACATATCTGCCTATCAGCCCATCTGCCCATCGTACTCCCACGTGTGTCCCTGCCTTCCCTTCGGGACTGTGTTGTTGGCCCTCACTTGTTTTGTTAACATCCACTGCACCCGCTATCGTGATGCCGATGCCGTCGCCGTTGCCGATGCTGCTGACATGGCTGCATTTTGCTTTCATTTGCGTTTACGTTTGGTTTGGTTTTGGCCATTGCCTTTGGGGTGGAGCAACCCCCCCCCCCCCCCCCCGCCCTGGCCGGTGTGCCCCTGCCTGATGCATGTATCAAAGTTTGTAAAATGCCGTCGCGCAATTGTTATGAGTGTCATCATCAACGTCGACGGGCGGCACTGGAACGGGTCCAAGAGCTACAGTTGGGGCTGCAACAAGAGGTTCGCTCGGTGCAGTTGTGGCACTGGCAGTGGCAGTGGCAGTTAAACATGCGACACATTATCGATGCCACCACCGCTGGAGGACGGGGCGGGGGCGGGTGCTGGGTGCTGGGCCCGGACTATGGCCGGTCAGTGCGCGCTTTATGCAAACACTCGGCAAACAGAAATGAAAGCATAATATTGAGCTGCGGCACAGGGCCCGGGATGGCAGGACGATAGCAGCAGATACAGTTACAAGTGGCCCTCATCGGAGGCTCCACAGAGGCGAAATTTAAGCCACCAGAAATGCCAGTCCCTTTGAAGGAGTTTCTTTATGAAGCAGGGGGAGGGGAAAGCGCCTGCTTAAGTATATTAATATCTCAACTAGTTCGATATATATTCCTTTATGTGTGGGTGGGAGATGGCTCTTTTAAGTGCCACAAAATGAGGCGGCAATACCTTTTCTTTGTATAGATATAAGGTGTGCTTGTGGATTGCAAATTTAAGCTACCTTTGGCGGCAGAAGGCTTCGGGCAGGCGTATGAGAGAGTCGTGAAAGTACCTCTGTCCCTGTTTAGAGAACCAGGCCAGAGTACAGCCCAAAAGCAGGTGGAGACTCCCCCGAAAACCATTCTACAGACTGTTGGGGGGAATACAGGCCACTGTCTGACTGGGAAACATCTCATCTGCCACTGCCCGGCTCTCGCAGGGGTAAAGACAAGAGACCTGGGCGCCCCGCAGCTGGGAATCACTAGAAGATGCCTCTTAGAGGACGCCAAGGAACAACCTCCATTCTCGAGGACTTCTAGACCTCATAAGCACTCCCCCTTTCCGGATAACCAAGGCCCATACTGGCCTCTGCGTGGCCTCCTCTAAGGGCCGTCCGGGTTAACCTTTTCGGCAGATACTTTCAAATCGGTAAACGTTAATCATTCCGAATAAATCTTGTACAAAATCTCACTACTCTATAATTCGAAAGATACATTCAATCCCAAAGAGAGGCAAAAAATCCTGCCAGGAGACACTCAAATGCTCAAATGCGCTTTAATTAAAAATTAAATCCGTTTTGCGCTCATAATTATGCAGTTCTCACATGATGGGAGCCCAACCAGAGCCCATTACCACCCCCCAAGCACCCCACCGCCCCACCACCCCACCACCCACTCAAACAAGCAAATCATTCGGAAACGGGTCTCTGGCCCAAGAACCGAAGAGAAGAGAGCTTTTGAGCTCCGTTTTTGGGGCGGGGCGTATGAGTAATAAATTTGTAAGCATGATAAGGGATTGGCAAAGCGAAAACGACAGGCGCGAGGGGTAGGGGGAGGGGGAGGGGAGGGAGAGCGAAGGCAGCGGCATGTAATCAGTGAATAATTCAGTTATAAGAAAATAATTTTTCGCCAAACATTAAAAAAGAGGCAAGCGAAAGAGACAGGCTCTACCCTTAAGGGTTAGGGGGTGGCACACAGCGCACACCCCCACCCCCCCAAGCCCCCTCACCACACAACAGTAACAGACAAAAATCTCGACAGGGCAAAGGACACGGGCGAGGGGAGGACAGACCGAGACGAAGACGTTTGGCGTCATGTAAATAAGAATTATGAAAATAATAATGGAAAAAGGATTAAGACGCGAACGCCGCCGCAGTCAGGACGCACCACCCCCCACCAGACCCATAAGAAGGAGGGTGGGTGGATGGATGGTCTGGTTGGCAGACATGAAAAGCGCTGCAAAAATGTGGTTATGTAAGTAGCAAGCATCCAGCGAGAACAGGGTCTCGACGGGGGCGATACTGTAGCTTGGGGCTAAATTATTATAATTGAAATATTCCGGAATAAAATAGAGGTAGGTAGGATAGCCTCTATCAGGCAATACGGCAAATAATCCCTGAATATACGGCCACTCTAGGAAAATACCAAAGATACGGCCTTATAAAAAGTATGTACACTTTTGACGAAGTAATAATTGGGTATTTTTAAGCATAACTTTTTAGTGACTTTATGAAGAATTTTTGATTTATTTTTCTTTTAAATATGTATATAACTAATAGAAACTTCAAAATAAGAAAACCAATATATTTTAATTCAAACTTAAAAAGATTTGAATTAATAAGTAATTTAAGTAAATTAAGCAAAATTTAATAAAATATATATTCTACTTTAGCTTCAATAACTTTTTGGAGCCGCCGTGTTACAGAATTCACTAAATTTGTAAGGATCTCTGGAGATTAGAGCTCAGAAAAGGGCCTTTTCTCTCGTTTTGTTGAATGAAACTGTTGCTCGATAATAAAATAAAGTCTCTTGAGAAAACTAAATATAAAAAGAATCCAAAAAGTATTTCGATTTCACTCTCACATAATGTAGATAGGACATCCAGAAATTATAAGAAAAGAGTATAAATTATAATTATAAGAAAGCAGCAATCTAAAAGCCTTTTTGCTCTTGGAACCAATAGGAACAATCTTCTACTAGTATTCCCTTCTTGCCTCTCAGTTTCTGCTCTATAAATTGTTTTCCAGCAAGTAGTCTGTCTGGTGTCTAGTATAAAGCTAATTCTTTTATTGAAAAGTCAATATATGTAATCATATATAAATAAATCCCAAAAAGATGGACCGCAAATAAAAGTTAGGAATTCTAATTTTAGCTGAATAAATCAATGTGAAGGAAATATTGCCGTAACCAATATAGAACACACCAAAATACGTATTTTTTTTGTAATTATTAAATAATTAATTAATTTTTAATTAATTTTTTACGATTTACAACCAATAGAGGCTCAAAATAATATAATAATAATATAAAAAAAATTAAAGTCTGTTCCTTAATGGCATTCAAATTGCAATTAAATAGTCCTTGATTGCCCTCTAAAAGAATCCATTGCCGATCCAATCCAATGCGATCCCTGAGAGCAGCTATAGATATGTAGATAGATGATAGCGAAACAGACTTACAAAAAACATAAGAATTTGGCCAATAATTGGCTGGTTGGTTCTGCTCCGAACAGACTCCTTTTTTGCTCTTGTGTTCCTGAACATATTCCTCATATTTTCAGCGAAATCTCCTTCACAATCAGGAAATAGGTGTCTTAGACACGCTTCGACCATCATAATTAGCCGTAGATTATACATTTAAAGTGAAATAAATGCAATTTGTTTCAGTGCAATACAAATAATATAAAAAGAATGAGGATTGCTGGCCAACGATATTCATCGTCTCAAGATGCGTTGGCTACTGGCTGTGCCCTGCGTTCTGGCAGTTATGATTCCCGACAGCTACTCACCAAGTAAGCAAAGAGCCTCAAAGAAAACTATTCCCCACAAATGTTTACAATTGCAATATTTGTTCGACAGCCCTCAATTTGTTGCTACCTTAAACGGGGCTTGTGCCAGGTCGGAGCTAGGAATTCCAGAGATCGGACATAAATGATTGTGAAAGCATAACAAAATCGAGATTTCTTTGGGGGTGATTATCGCTAAATTGCTGTCAAAGTCCAAATGGAAGGCTACTAGGGTGTAGGGTGTACCTCCCTACAGTTAAGGGACGCTTCTATCGATCGATGTGATCGTGTGTAGGGGCGTTGCGATGGATCTTCCCCTCCGTTAGCCTTGCTGGGAGTCTGGGATTAGACCAGGCGGAATACTCGCCTTGAGATGCGTCCCCAGAAGCCGTTCCATCGTCCTCAAAAGGACAGACGATAGACCTATGGGTCTGAAATCGAGGGCTTGCCTGCCCAGGTTCGTCTTTTCTTAAGACGACTCTCATTTCTCCAACATATTCCTCATATTTTGAGAGGAATTTCCTGCACACTTATTATAAAATATCATGATATCACAATTTTGTTGCTTAGATCCGCTTAGACCCGCTCGATTAGCTATAGATTATATGGTCAAAGTGATATAATTCCAATTTGTTTCGGAACAATGTAAATGGTATAAAAGAATGAGGATTGCTGGGGAACGATATTAATCGTATCAAGATGCGTTGGCTGCTGGCTCTTACCTTCGTTCTAGCAATTTTGGAGCTGAGACCCGTTCCACTAAGAAAGCATCGCAGACTATTGCCAAAATTATTCTAGCTGCAATATTTGTTTGATGGCCCGTAAAATGCCGGTACAATCCGTTGGATAGGTGTGTCCCGGTGGCTATAAAGATCGGACATAAATATTTTTGAGAGCATAACAAAGTCGAGATTTATTTGGGGGCTTACAAGGCTCTTTTATTTATTTGTTCTTGATGTGACAAAGGAAGAAAGTCCTTAACTGGCTGGGCCCACATGTGGAAAGGGAAAAGATCTGTAAGCTATCGTCTGAGGACCAAAGCACCCTACAGATGGGCTCATTGAAGCCATCGCTGGTCCAGCGGATCTCAACCACAAGGATGCATGGCTCCTTAGGCGCCTGGCAGGTTTTTCTTGGAACATATTTTGAGAGGAATTTCCTTCAAACCTTTTATAAAATATCAGGAAATGGGTAGCTTAAGGAATAATCACGATTTTGATGCTGGATTAGCTATGGATTATATATACAAAGTGAAATAATTCCCATTGGCTTCAGAAAAATCAAAATTATATAAAAGAATTCTCATTCCTGCCCAAGATATTCATTGTTTCAAGATGCAGTGGCTGATGGCTGTTCCTTGTGTTCTGGCAATTATTGCAGGGATGCTATGCGATCCAAAAAAACACCAATGTGGCTAGGGAATAAAACAAATAAATACAGTCTGGAGCCTTTCTTTGGAGGTGTACATGTCGATGTTGATGGCCCTGAATATTACTTCCTCTTCAAATTCCCCAAAAAAATGGAGTACAGGGTATCAGAAAGGTCAGAGACTGCGCCAAACCAAACGAAACGAAACCCAGAAGATGATGATGTCGGCGAAGACACAGCCTCTGCCACCACACCATGAAGATGGCGACGATGGCGACGCTGGCGAAGGCCAAGACGATGTCAGTAAAAGGCCATGACGCTGGGCTCCCCAGGTTGCCCGTGGGGGGTGGACGGGGGGGACGGGGGGGACGGGGGGAGGGCAAGATGGCGGCACACTAAGCCCACACGACATGCAGTCGCGTATAATTATGGCATTTTTACAGTGCGGTCTTCGCTGCTGCTCGTAGTTTTCCCTGAATTTAATTACTTGCGCCTTTTTGCATGAAATATTGAAATGTTGCCAGAGGGGGATGTGGAGGTGGATGGTAAGTAGATGAGGTACGCTGCGGCATATACTCGTACTGCCTCTTGTTCTGGCAACTTTGCTGCATTTTTAATGCGACCACATCTTAGGGAAAGAAGGAGGGGAGGGGGGGGGGACGGGGGCAGGGGCAGAGCAAGATGCTTAACACCCAACCGCCGACGACACCTGCCTGATTTATCGCCAAAGACGCGACAATTTCCCACAGCCACCCCCTCGCAGGATGACATAGCACCATTGTCCTTCATCCCCCCCATCCCCCCACAACCCTCCATCCTCCACAGAAAGTTGTTAACATTTTAGGCATCTTTCTTTTTTTTGTACATTTTCTTTTTAATTTCAATTTTCTACTCGACAAACGGCGGCCAGCAATTTGTCGGCGTGGTGTCCTTGTTAGTCCTTAGAGGGGAAGGGCAAGGGGCAGGGGAAGGGGCAGGGGCAGGGCAAGGGGCAGGGGCAGGGGCAGGGAGCAGGTAAGGGAATACCCCCTGGCAAAAGCCTTGCCTCATTTCGTGTGTGTGGTGTGTAATTGTCTTGTTATTGTTGTTCCGCACTGTAAGGGACCGTAAGGTATCGTAAGGCTGCTTAAAATTAATTTTTATTTATAAGGCCGAACGACTTTCACTCTAGGACTCCGCTCCCAGGGCAGGCCCATTTCCATTGCCATTAAGCAAATATATTTCACATAAAATTTATAGCATTTTTGGTTTTTATTTATATCTATTGTCGCACGGGGAAGATGAAAACTTTTTGTTTTCTGTTTTCCGCGGGGGAGGCGAAACTTTGTGGGATTTCAATTGCGTGGGAGTTTTTAATTAAACATGGATTTTGGGGGGTGCGAGTGGAAGATGTGGGGCTTAAGAGGTGTGCAATGGATAGACTGTGGGATGGGGAGGCGGGGCAGGCAGGGATATGGCCTGGAGCCTAGGAAAAACGTTGAAAAGTGGGAAAAGTGAGAAAAGCATTGAAATATGTGGGTTCTTTAAGCAGGTCCAAGTCTAGTCTGCCCCTTGAGGCATACAAGGCCATCATCTTCTTTAGTTTTCAGTCCAATTTCTCAGTTAAAAACCCCAAAGTGGCCATCGATGACTTGTAGCCAGTACCCGCTTAAGCCCCCACTTTATTGTAATTAAAACTCGCCGCCCAAGCCCGCCCAGCATCCAAAACCTTTCCCAATCTTGTGCTTCGTTTCGGATAACATCAAATTTGCCAATAATTTGCATTTGCCAGTCGACAGCTCTTCACAATGCCTCGAAATCCTCTTTCAACAGAGCCGAACCCCCTCTCCCCCCACAGCTCTTTCCCTCTTGACTTTCAAATAGTATTTTGCGTAAATATTTATACTTCTTTTGTCAGCATTTTTTTCAATAACTTTTAATACCTACATATATCATGGGGTGGGGTGGGTGGTAAGGGTGGTAAGGGGAACGGCAACAATGGATTTCGGAATGAAAATTGGTAAATCGTAGGATTTTTTCCTTTTTGTTGCTTGGATTATAGGCAAAAGTTGTGTAAAAAAAACCCCACAGACATCGAGAGATGGACCATCATCATACTCATATGTGATATATACTCTTATATGGCCATTCCCACCCCCAACCCTGCCAGTCGTTGGCCGTTGTAATGAATAGCCTTCTCTCAGAGTCGAGGGGGGGAGGGGGTAAGGGTCCGGGGGGCTCGGACTTTCAGCTTGGGCAATTTGAGACCGCACTTATCTGCGATTATGACTTTTTAAAATTACACTTTTCAACACAGACACACGGAGCATCCCCCCCCCCCTGCCTCTTTCCTGTGAAAAAAATAGGCAAAGAATTTTTGCCATATCCCATATCCCGTATCCATATCGGCAATATCCCATGGCATACCTCAATTTAAAACAGGAAATGCCTCTTGAACTGCTCTCTCCCCCCCTCTCTCTCTCCCCCTCTCGGCTCTGGGGGTGGTTCGGGCTGCTTTTGATTTACTTTTATTGGCAGATTAAGTGCGTCAAAAGGTAGCGCTTAACATACCCCCCTCAAACGGCAGCCAAACTCCCCCTTTCCCCCCCCCCCATCTATTGGCTGAATTATTGGGAATTTTAACGCTGAAAAAATCTGTGTAGAACATATGGGGAAACGGGGATACGGGGCTATGGAGATATGAAGAGTGTGTGTGCGTTGATATGTTTCTATCAATTTTTATGGCACAGTCGAAAAGTCACTTTTGATGTTTATCATACTTTTTGGTTATAAAATACCCAAAAAAAAAGAAGAAGAAAAATATTAAAATGGCACAGGGAATAAACGTATACTCAAGCTGTAGGTTTATAATGTGGTACTGCATAAATACAGATATTATTAATAGCTCTTAGTAATGGTTTTTTTTTATAATTTTCTATACAAAATTAAAAGAAAGTATGATACTTTTGGGGTAATGGTAGGAAGGTGGTTCATATCACATCAAATCGTTCTAATCGTGTCCAGACAGCAGACAGTTCTTCTGAGATGGGCCTGAGATATAGTATAATATTGAAGAGTTCTTTTAAAACTTCTAAGACTAATCCATTCTGTTAGAGTCCACTCCGTAGAACTCTCTAGATTTCCCATTCAGCACTGGCTCTGATTCTTCGATTCCTTCTACTTAAACTAATACAAAAAAAACGCAGAATTTATGTACTCTCTTGTCCCAAAACAACCCAATTTACATATGACCCAGTTACAAGGGAAAACAACCCACTATTGCTCTTTTTCGAGGCAATTCCACCCTCCTCAGGGACTCTCCTGCGGCCCTAATACAATCCCAAAGGTGTAAATTCAACCGTGAAATGCGTAAACTATAAACGAAGCCGAAAACAACAGTTTTCATATGAATAAACAGCCTCACATGAGGAACAACCCCTTTGCGAGGGTGAGGGTTCTCGATGCTGGATTCTGGATGCTGGATGCTGGCTGTAATTATAACCATAAATACGCGTGCCCAGTCGCCACTGAATAAATCAGAAATATGATGAATACTAAATAAATGTTGGCAGGCTGCCTTAACCCCCTCAGAAACCGTTTCAACAACAATAAAACTCAACAATTCTGCCGCCTTGTTGCATACTTTTTGGAGCTGGGCATGGAAAAAAAATATATGTACAACAGCAACCCGAAAAACCGGTTTTTAATTAAGATTAAATGAGAAAAGGAGAAAGGAGCTCTCACACACACACGCATGGATTTAAATTTAAATGAGCAGCCCCCGATCCCAGGAAGGACTCTGCCTCGGCTCCTCGCCGACAAAAACAAAAAAAAAAAACACCAGAAACGTGTTAAAATATTAATTTATATTTAAATCGAAAATGATGCGTGCACACACATCACTGGGATTTGCATATTTGAGTTGATAATATACTGGAAAAGAGTTTTTGGGAACATTTTCAAGATAAACTATTTCGGGTTAAGATTTGGGAAAGTGCCTGAAGGAAGGGGAAGCCTCAAGTATATCGGGAAATCTGTGAATAGAGGGAGTAATATACGATATAAATACAAATGCTAGGGTTATCTATCTATCTATCTACATATGTATCTATCTATAAGTATTTCTGCAGGACCAAAAGCAACTAAAAGCTGCTAAATTCTTTCATTTTCCTAGAAGTATCATCAACATACAAGTCCCTGAAAAACTAATTCATTTATAATTCAGATTCTTTTTTAGAAAGCCTCAATTATTGGAAATCTGTGAATCTATCTATCTATCAATCTATCTATCTATCAATCTATCTGTCTATCCATCTATCGATCTATCTTTAAGCATTTCTGAAGGACTAAAAGCAAGTAAGAGCTTCTAAATTCTTTCCTAGAAGTAGCATCTGTGAATGAAAGTAATAAATAGAATATAGATTAAGTGATGCTATATATCTATCCATCTATCTGTCTGTCTATCTATCTGTATCTTAAAGCATTTCTGAAGGACTAAAAGCCCGTATGAGCTGCTGAATTCTTTCATTTTCCTAGAAGTAGCATCTGTGAGTGAAGGGAATAAATACTATCTATCTATCCATCCATCTGTCTGTCTATCTATCTATCTGTCTGTCTATCTATCTATCTTTAAGTATTTCTGGAGGTCTCAAAGCCCGTAAGAGAAGAAGTCCTAGAAGTAGCACAAAAAAATAAGTCCCCGAGAAGCTAATTCATTTATAATTCAGATTCTTTGTTAGAAATTTTTTTAATTTAATTCATTTGAATGCCCTACCCCTTCGTCTCGGGTGCGCTCTCTTTTTGGAAAGAAAACTTTTGACCCTCTTCTGCAATTAATAACTCCCAAGACCATTGCCTAGACCCACTGAACCCTCGAAAACATGAACCCAAGCAAACATTAAAAACTCGGGGGCAAGAACCAACAACGAGAAAAATTCAAATCGGCCAGGAATACGAGTAAAACGCACCTTCGGGGCCTATAGGATGGCTTTCGCCTGCCCCGCCAGCCGCGGAAATCAAGAAAAACACGCAAAACAATTATTCTTAAGATATCTCAGCAGCAACATTAAAAGCCAATTCCACTTGATGACAATAGAAACAAAACGCGCGACACCTGCCCCCGGGGCTGCGCGGTGAGGGGCGTGGCAGGCTCCATAAAAAATGCAAAAGTATCCGCCAGGAGCACAACAAGCCGCCAAAAGTCTGCTGCTGTTTCTTGCCTTTTCCGTTGGTCCTTTTTGGGCATCGACATGAAAAATAATGTCACCCTCCGCTGCGCGCTTGTCTTTTTTTCCGCGTTGGGTTTTCCTTCTTGCTTTTCTAACGTCTTGTTCTTGAGGTTTTCCTAACGAATTTTTGTGTCAACGCCGCATGTCGGGCCCCAGGCTTCAATGGGACTCAGCAGGATTGTGGGGTCTATTGGGTCTGTCATGGGGTTTGTTTCTCGCAGGGAGGACTGTGGAGGTACGCAATATCTAAGAGGTAATTATTCTTGATGGGATGAATGGTGGTAGATTTTGGGAATTATGAACCTAAACTGAGTTTATACAGAACGAAATATATCTGCTTTATACTTTTGTAGGGTCGAAAAAAATACAAAATAAAATACCAAATAATACGGAAAAATACCAAAATAACTAGTCACTGTTATGATATAAAATACTTATAATCTAGAAAAATACTAAATAAAATACCAAACAAAAATATAAAATACTTAATATACCAAAAATACTAGAGAAAAATACTAAATAAAATACCAAAAATATTGAAAAATACCAAATACAATACTTATAGCTGTCATGCTATAAAACACTTAATTCTACAAAAATACCACAGATAAAATACTAAAAAAATAATGATAAATACCAAACTAACTACTCACTCTAATAAAAGTACTAATAAGTGCTATGATATAAAATACCAAATTACCTACTCACTCTAATAAAAATACTAATGACTGTTATGATATAAAATACTTGATGTGCCAAAAATATTAGGAAAAATACTAAATAAAATACCAAAAAATACTGAAAAATACCAAATTACCAACTCACTCCAATAAAAGTGTAATAACTGTTATGATAAAAAATACTAAGCAAAAAAAAATAATAATCCATCTTACTCTTAAAAATAGTCAATATACAGATTGGCCCAAAACTACCCCCCTAGAGCATCACTCCGTCGACTATATCGCAGCCTGTACTAAACTCCTCCCCCGCCATTGTTGTTGTTGGCTTTTAAGTTGACATTCCCGCCCACTGCCGTGCCACCGCCCACAAAAGACACTCTCAGACACGGCCTCTAATGGGCCAACTTGTAAGCCTCCAATGCTGCCCCGAGGGCAGTACTCTCCCGCGTGCCGCGTCCCAGAAAGTGCTCCATATAATTGTCACCATGGGTGTCGCTGGTTCGTTTTGGGCCAGCTGCAGGCTCTGTCCTCGGCATCGCAGGTTGAAATGCCAAAACGTTTAAGAGCAAATTGTGGCAATTAAAAAAGCGCCGATGCCGCCTCGTGGAGTTCTGCAATTGCTTTTCCGGACAGATGACAGCCGGCTGATAAGCACTTGACATGGCCCGAAAAAAAAAAACAAGAAGAGATCGGAGAATCGGCAGAGGATGATATGATGGCAAGTATATGGCAAATGGCAAACAAACGATGTCAAAAGCAATTTATATGCAAATGGGGACCCACAGTCGATGCCAACTGAGGCGTTGAGGCGTTGACGGCGGCCACAGCGGCCAAAGCGGACGAGCGGATGAGTCGTCGAGTCAATTGATGAATTTTCATTGCATTTATTTGGGCATGAAATATCAAATATGTTTCATGGGTCCCCCCTCCCCACTCTTAACCCTTCGCTGACCAAGGACCGCAAAGTGGGCAACACTTTTGAATAATGCATAAAATGTGTAAAATGTGAAAATGTGTAAAATGTGAAAATGAGTTGCGGCTGAAAGGCAAATGAAACTTTACAACAGCATTTGAATATCAAAGCCATGTAATTTGCCAGCGTTTTTTTCTTAGCTCCCCGCAACCTTTTGAACTTCATTTAAATTATAATCGAAAATTTGTTACATTTTGATGATGAGGTGGAAAATTAACAAGGGCTAGATATCTGATGAAAGTCTATACCTTGAAGGATGTTTGATTTGTTGGTTAAAGAAATTATTCTGAATTTTATTTGGAAGGTATTTTGGTTAGGTATTTTTCTCGAAAAATAAGGGACTCTAAATCCTCAAATAAAAGGGCAATCTCGGTGGGGAATGCAATGAGTCTACAGTCCTTAAAGTTTTCTTTTGATTTCCAATAAGAATTCATCTACTAAATCTATGCAGATTCCATGACTTACCCAAAGTCAATCATATTCCATAAATACTCCACGAAAAAACCATGAGCCGCTGAACAATGCGACGTATGCTAATAACCGAACTAAAACATGCGATGATTTCCATTTCTGCTCGACATTGTTCCACCTCATGACCATGAAATTGCTTTCCGCTTTCCTCGGCTCAAAGCCCAAACGCAGTGGCAGGACCAGAATATTATCCAGAATTGTTATCAGCGGCAAGCGACCCATATAACTGCAGGCCCTGAGGGGGCACCCGGCCAGGAGGCACACACACACTCTCGCAAAATGAACTCAAACGAAAAAAGAAGAAAAACAAATTTAAAAAACGAAAAATACGTAAAAGAAGAGGCGAGGAATGGGGTGGCTGGAGAGCTGGAGGGCTGGAGGGTTCATCCCAAGGTTTGGGGGTGCGTTTTCCAGGGCCGGCGCCTGCAGATAGGCACAATAATTGTATCAAAAGCATATTTTCCATTCTGGTAGAACGAATTTTATGCTTTTTCAATAAACATTAACCGATTTTGGTATTTTTTTTCATATAGGAAAACGAAAACCCAGAAATAAATGGCAATGAAAATGTTAAGCGGCAAGCAGCCAAAAAGTATGCAATCATTCATGCGTTCATTATTTCATAGACTCTGGAACTCCGAAGGGCATACACAGCCCCCCCCCACACCCGCCATGGCTCTTTTTTTTTTGTATATTGTTTGAACACACAAATATGTATGCAAACAGAAAGGCCCCAGCCAAGTCGGGGGATCGGAGTTTTGCCTGGGAGTATGGCAATCAATGAGTTGGAAATATTTTCGTTTAACATTTTGCTATTGGCTTTATTTGTTAGATCTAAAACCACCTCCACCCACTCCACTCCCCCCCCCCTTTGTGCTTGGATTTTTGGTAGGGAGAGTTTTTAATTTTCCATGCGATCCATTGGCATTCTTTTGAATCTATGAATTATGTGGAAAAAAAAACATATTAAAGAGGCCAAGACTGGGTCCCAGGCATGCCAATCCTCAACAGTTGGCTATCCACTCTCTCTTTAATTACTGGCAAAAGCTTCAGCCATTTTTCCTTTGGTAAGGCCCCAACTAGAAGGAGCCACAGCCACCATTGAAGGTCACAGCGACACAGCGACAACATTGGCATTGGCATTAGCCCGATGTTGTGGGCCACTTGTTAAACTCAATTAGATTCATTAGGCGAAAATTGCGCAAGTGTCCAATCTAACTTTGACCATTCCAGAGGAGCCAGAGCCAGATCCGGGGGTCACCCGGATGGGTGTCAGCGGAAATAATAAATGTTTGGGCACATTAAATAAATGATTATTACAAAGGCTACAAGGGATGGACACTGAAACTGATGGCAAATAAAAGCGCAGCAAAAATGTATTTTATTTGCCCAGGACATACACACGCACAGGAGTATGTCCTTTGGCTGGTATCTATCGTCGAGCAGTCAGAGCGGCAAATAAAAATTATCAACGTGCGAGAATAAAACCCGATGTGCGATGCGATGTGTTTGGGGCAAAAGTTATGATTGCCCTGGGTACCCCCCCACCCCTCCCCGCCCCATAAAAACTGATTATGTGTCACTTGATTAGATGATTTTCTCGCATGGGGTTTTTATGCTCTCCGGGTTTATTGTTGCCCAAACAGATCGCTCAAATCGTTGAATTTATGATCTGTCACAGGGACATAAATGTATCGAATTCTTGTCCGTTTCGTTTCGGTTTCTGTTTCCATTTCCACCCTGGCTGGCTGGCTGGTCCATAATTAAAATAATAATTTTCACGAAAAACTTAAGACCTTGTAATTATAATTGTCAGTTTTTCCAACCCCCAACAAGAGGCTGTGCCGCGGCCGGCCCGTGCGGGGTTGTTGCTCATTAAACATAATTTTTGTGTAAACAAAAGCGCCTGAAACTTGAGAACAAAATCGATGTTGGGTTTCCTTTGGCGGGGAGGGGCAGGGGGGAGTGGTTACCCTTCCTGAAACGCCCCAACAAAAAGTTCACACAAAAGTATGCCATGGATATTTTTTAATTACACTTCAGAAACAGAATATTTTCTGGGATTAGATGACGATTGAGATGACTTTCTGGGAACACCAAAGTGTAGTAAGAGAAACCTTAAACCTGGGAACTGTAAGGACCTTCACATAGCTCGTCTGTCATCACCGGCACAGCTATACGTATAATTAGTTGCAGAGCCTCATCAGGGTTTGTATTCTTCTTGGATCAGCCCCCTACATATGGCCACAGCGAGCGGCTCGACTTAATTGACATGTAGAGAGGTCAACAACAAGCAACTCATTTGCATGTCAGCCAGAGACAAAGGACCCGCAATTAGGGAATAACAGACTATATGTATATAAAAAACAATTGGCAATCGCAATTACAGCCGCAGTACAGTGTCCACAGAATGTGGGCTAAGCTGGTTAATTATACTCGTCGGTGGCAGCATGATGTGGCAAGAAACACTGCGCTAACCGCAAAACAACTTGTGTCGTCGCCAGTTGGTCCTGCAGGACCGCAAGCGGAGAAACCAATTCGTTGCGAGGCCTCGGGACATTGAAATTGGAAAAGCGAAGCGTATTGAATTCGATTGAAGTGAAATTGGACAGCCTTTTTTGTGGGCCCTGCAATTAAATGAGCATAAAATGTCAGCGACTTGGACGAAGCAATTTCAATAACCAAAATTGGTTAGTAGCCCCAGGATAGACCCCAAGAGCCCAGGACGGAGGGAGGGGGAGGTGGAGAGGGGGGGCAATGCTTGTGGTCGTTTTAAACAAACCGCAGGTGTTGCATACATTTGCCAGCTTTGCATTAATTATGATGTGTGTCTCGGTGGGGGCGGCCGGAGGGGCAGGGGGGGTAGTGGGAGACTGCAGCAGGAGCAAAACTATTTGCAGCACTTGCGACCAAAAGCCGGCGAAAGCTCGTACCTAAAATTGTAGCATACTTATGGGCTAAAGTAATTTTATTGCCCTGCACAGGAAGCACCATAGACGACAGGGTCCTGGGAGAGAGAGCGAGAGAGAGAGAGAGAGAGCGGGTCCTGCTAGAGCTCATGGCACATCGTGTGACCCGTAAACTTTACAGTTTCTTTGTTTGGACTTCGTTTCGTTGTCCCAACGTGGCAACGTGCCGGGTTTTGCCCAAGTTTGTTGCCGCTCTTATTATTTTAGTTGGGTAGTTTTTCGCTGGTCTCTCTCGTCGCTCTTGTTACTCAGCACGAGGAGGGTGCGGGTAGACCCCATAAAAGGTACGTGTGCACAGACCTTAAGACCGAATAAGAACTATCCCTTATTGAGCTTTTATACGTCATATATTTTGGCCTTTTCTTTGCAGGATTTCCATCTTCTAGCATATGGGATTACCAGGTATCCCTTAGTCGGAACAGAGACCCCATCGATAGTCGGCGAGTGGAGTTCGTCTGAGGGACTGCAAAATGTTGAGTTGCCACATAAAATGTTATTGCGAAAAACTATTAAATTTCTCTGGAGATGAAAATATGATCAGAAATTTAAATCGATTTATTAAAAGCCGTCGCAGTGGTTCCTTCAAGTGATTCCAGGAGTTTGTTATGCCGGGAGTCTGGGACCGAGCCAAAGGACCTCGAACATGTGTTGCCGTACAAAAGTTTTGTGCAGGAACAGCGAAAAGGTTTCCAATGAGAGTAGTTTTGAGGGATTCAATGAGGCACAGTGGGTCGGGAATATAGTAAAGGGAGTACAGAACACTGAAGACAAACGATCGGTAATGCTTCGCTTAAAAAGAGATAAATTAAGAGAAAAGTCCCTTGGAAATCTATGATCTTCTAGTGAAGATCCCACGAGGCTTTGTCTCAGGGTTGACAAATTTCTTGCCACTGTACCCCAGCCCCCAAGGACTTTGGCAGTCATCTTTCGGGCAGCACAGAATTTACTATGTTCACTTAATGTCTAGACAAAGCCTCCAATTACCTTATCCGATTACACGAAGATTTGCCCCCCTCCCCGGCCCCCAACCATCCACCCTTGACCCGGCATGCCCGAAAACTCTTCTTCTGCCCAGAGAGAAATCTTCATATTACTGTTGTCCCTTTTTTATTCGTAGCGGAAAATGTTTCGAAATATTTTTGGGGCCAAAGAAATGTGCCCACACCTTCGAGGGGACGGGACAGGCACTGGCAAGGGGGAGGGGGGGGGTGAAAGGCACTTAAGTGCCTCTGTCCTTGGCCCAGGACTCGGGTTTTTAATTGAAGTGCAGTCGACAGTCCTTCTGCGTGTCCTTCTGCGTATCCTTCGGGCTGTGTGGGCGTCTCGTTTTTCGGGCAGGTGTAAAGTTAAATCATAAAATGAAATTAAAATAAACCAAAAGCCCAAAACGAAACGTAATGAAGTACGGCAACAACACTCGACAGCATTCTGCAAAGGAAAAACAAAAAAAAATAAAAAGGATTAAACCCTGGGCTAACTCCTCGTCCCAAAGGGTTTCCGGTTTCCTTACCCCCCCTCCCCTCCCCTGATGCCCATAATTAGCTGCAAATTTTTCGAGAAATTTTTCTACAATTTGTTACCCTTTTTTTTTCTTCTGTTGTGCCACATTTTGTTATTGAAAAATTCATAAGCAAAGGACTGCGGTGACCACGCCTACTAGCAAGGGGGTTTCCAAAGAGGGATTCAAGGTTTCTTTGAGACTAGTTTTTGGGTTGAAAAATCTATCCATATGCAGAGCAAAGCTTAGACATTATTTTATTTTTATGCTCCTGGAGCCCCTTTCTAACTCTACGCCCCTGTCCCGAGGTCAGTGAAGCATTTCTGTCATATTACAATATAATTTATTAAAATTCTTATTTAAAAAGCAAAGGACAGCAGCAGAAGGAGGTCCAAGAGAAGTAGAGTGAAAAAATACTTGAAAAAACGAGATAGAGATGTACTCCCCCACCCCCCTTTGCTACCCAGTGCACTCTCATCTAACAGAAAAAAAGCCACTCGTTAATGTTGAATTTTTAATACAAAAGCCGCACATGACACTCGCTGGCAAATTAGAATATTCCTTCTATAATTTTCCATAATGTGCCCCATTTTGGGCTCTTTTCTGTGGGCCGTGGAGTGTAATTGCATTGCGCGGACGCTTCCAGCAGATAGAGAGACCCCGGGACAAGCCTACATATTTGAGCCTCCCCTCCGGTTGCCACATTTGCATATGGAAAACGCAATCAAAACGCCGGAGAGTCAACAAAGGCGCTAAGTAAACTCAAACAAAATGGTCAGCGGCCCCCCCCCTCGGGGGTGGAGTGGGGTGCAGGGAAAACCCACCTGAATATCCCCGAACATTTCATTTGGTTGGCGACGCATTTGTTTGAACTCTGACCAAAGGCACACGCCCCCTCCGAAAACGAACGTACAGTCGGGTACATGCCCGTATGTGCCGTCATTTAGTTCCGTTATGCCGTGTTTGCTTTTGTGGTTACGCCCCCGGAAACGCTTGACCAAAGGCATGGGGGCGGGCCGGGTCTGCGGGGGTCAGCAAATGGTCAGCAATGGGCGATGTCAGGAGACCTATTCGTACCATATCTATGGGGTCTTGAATTAATAAGAATTTTATTCGATTTCCATCAGAAAGAGCTACCCACAAATTCCTCCTAAACTCCGAATTAACAATTTCTTTTCCAATCCAAGGCACAGAAATCTCCCCCGTTGAATCTTTCAAGGAAGTTCCTGGAAAATTAGCTAAACAAATGATGCAGAGAAGGCAAAGCAAATGCCAGGCACAGGCAATTAAAGGACCACCCCCCCCCCCCTCCCCCCCCCTCCCTCCCACAGCTGGGGGCCAGAGGCAGTGGAGCAAACGGAAAATTCATTACAAACAAATTAACAAATAAATCAAATTTCAATACGAAAATTTGTTTGCGAAAACAATTTTGAGACGGGTTTTTTGGGGGAGGGGGGTCTCTAGATCCGTTCGAATGGCATGCCACGCCCCCACCGCGGACGCAGGGCAAGAGGAGGAAGGTCCTTCCGTCTCCCAGCCTTTTGGTTGACTGACAGGCGGCAAATCGTCTGAAGCGCACTTGAGAAATCATTTATCTAAATTAATTCCTGTCGTTTACATTTGCCAGAAACAAAGCAACGGGCGACGGACGGGGGGAGGGATGTACTGCGGGGGGGTGGGAAAACAAAAATCAAAGATTAAGACAAACATTTACTACTTTTTAACCCACCACCGCGCGGGGGGGGGGAGATCCCAAGGATAGACCGACGATTGCCTGGCAGCTAGACAGGCTCACGCCTTACCCCTCGCTTTGCTCCGGGATGTGCCCGGGCCTTCTTCTGCGACCCTGATGAATGACATGGCTAGGCATTTGCCGGATCCACATTCTGTCGACAGCGCGTTAATAACTCATTTCAAAATTCCTGGGCCACGTCTAACCGACATCGACATACGTAACACACAGAGATTCGGGAGTTTACAAAAAAAATATGTGGAATAATATTATTGGGGGTAAAGCGACTAAAGGATACCCGGTAGTTGGGATGTATGTCCTCAGGGAATATCGAAAGACATAATTTTAAACAGAAGGGAATATAAAAGCTATAGCCAGGAGCTATGCTATGAACATCGATGGGAAGTCCTAGTATAAATCTCTTCCAATCTCTGGTTTTTCAAGTCTCAAACCTTTGCGTCTGATCATGCCCTTGCTCTCCCTTTTGTAAGAGGTATAAACAGAATTACAATTAAAATTGTTCTTAGACTAAAATGGCAACATTTTCAACCCTTTCGACATCCCCCGCTCCATGGGCGGTCCCGCGTCTGAGGCAAAGTTGTGTTCATAAAATCGCGAGGCAAACGCAAGCGGTTAAAACGCACGCGGTTTCTGACGCGCCGCTCGGCTTTGGCTGACAAAAGCACAAAATGTAAGAGAGAGGGGGAAATGGAAATGGAGAGAGTAAGCCGTTACAGTTCTCGACAGATAGAAAGAGAGGGAGAGAGAGAGTGAGAGAGAGAGTGTAACTTGTTTTTCCAATAATTGCTTCTGTCAAAAGCAGCAATTATTCCAGTCCAACAACAAATGCCGGGGCTTCAATCGCTCTATATAAATGATATATCACAGGGAAATCTCATGATTATATATATATTCGATTTGTGTGACGATAATTGTATGACAATGTGACCAGATCACGCAAAGATCGCGCTTTACATAACAAGCAAAAGTGTTGAGTAATGCAAGTGTTTTGTGGAAGCCTGAAATAACGATTGTATCTGAAACTTTGTTTGCCTATAAGTGGATGAGTATTCATGAGAACGCCAGTGAATGTACTGCAGTCAGAAATACGTAAATCTCTTTTAAAAATTAGATACTTGTGATTTAGAAATGAATAGAAAATTATAAACCTTTTATACAAGCACTTATAATATCTTGAACTAATTCTTTTATGCACGAAACTATAGAATTTATTTTCCTTAAAAATATTATTGTACAATTTTCTTATAAATTCTTAGAAAAATATAATATAAATAAAGCATCTCAGTTGATACAAATAATATTTAATATTTATTTGCTATACATTTTTAATACAATATTAATTCTAGAGAATATTTTTAATAGATTTTAATGGGAATTTCCCATAAATATGCTCATGGGTTGGGTTTTAGGAACTTCTTAACAAGTAGATTATTATTTGGCTATTATTTGGCATAAATAGACTCTGTTTAAGTGGTTTTAAACACTGCAATGATAAATTTCACTAACACTCAGAGGAGCCCTAATTCAGGCCCTTGAGGCGCTTCTGATGCGGGGACTCGACCAGGACATTGTTCACAAATTCCGGGGACTTGCGAGCATAGGCCACCACCAGCTTGTAAGGGGATATAAACTTCTGATCCTGACCGTTGGCCTGATCGCCCTGCTGCAGATTCATGGAGATGACAATCTGTATAAAGTCGTCCAGGAAATCTTCGTGCAGGGCCGCTGGCATGCGTTCCAGGAAGGGACAAATAGCCTTGACATTGTCTGAGAATAGAGATGCATTCAGTGGGAACCTCCTTGAGGAGCTGCAGGCTCTTGCCACTCACCTTTCAGAGTCCTGACACCCTCGTAGACAAAGACCTCGCTGCGAATCTCGACATTGTGCTGGATGAAGCCCACTTCGTTGAGCAGCTGGGTGAACTCCTCGCCGGGATTGGAGCTGTAGTGCAGCGGGGAGATGAACTGCTCGACGTCCTGCATGTACCCCGACCACTTCTCGTTCAACTGCAGGATCTTGTACACCTCGTAGACGGGATTGGAGGCGAGGAAGACGAGCAGGCAGTCGCCGCCTTCGGGCCTCAGCAGATCGTAAATGTTGGCCAGGGCCCCGCGCAGGTTCTGCACCCAGTGGAGGCAGTAGAAGGAGGTGACGTGATCGAAGCCGCCGCTCAGCTCCTGCGGCAGTCGCTCGCAGCCAATGTCCAGCACCCGGAACTGGGTGCGCTCCTCCCTCCGGTAGTGCTGGCTGGCGAAGCCCACCATCTGGCTGGAGATGTCGGTGCCCACCAGCTGGGCCCCCCGCGGCATCAGGGGCTTCACGAAGTCCATCAGCACATTTCCCGAGCCAGAGCCCACGTCCAGGAGGGCGTCCTCCCCGTCCGATCGCCACTGCAGCGTCGAGGCGAACTCCTCCAGGATCAGCTTGGCGTCGTGGCGCTGCACCTGGTTGGCGTTCTGGTAGAGCGAGGCCTGATTCATGTCGGCGACTGGTGGGGCACTGCAGCGAATCCATAGCTTTATATACGTTCCGGTGACGTCCGAACGTCTCTCACGGCCTCTCATTTGCCACGCGCTCTCCCTCCGTCAGAGCCGCGATGACGTCGAAGTTCATTTATTTTTAAAGCTTTGCGATTCCATTGGTTTCGGAGAGAAAGAGTACGATTACAAAACGGAGAGAGAGAGATATCCAGATCGCTCCACTACACTGGACAGCAGGGAATTTAATTTCGATAATTTTTAAATAATTTATTACTTGTTTCCTTTGACTAATTCCGAAATTTTCTAAGTACTTTTACCCTTCAATCACTCTTGAATAAATTCCCAAGCTTCCCCTTTGTTCTCTGTTCCAGAACCAGAGAAGAACAAAACATCGAAAGACCTCGCGGCCGCTTTGTCTCCACACATCCGATGTGGGAAGCTCAAGTTCGAGGTGAATAGCGCTTAGCTAATGCTTCCTTCATAGAAGTTCGCCTCGAATACGTAACCCAGTCATTGGAGCCCATACAAATGCAAATCCCCAATGAACTTGGGCAGGCCTCTGGAAGTGAAATTCCTCATGAAATTATCATAATTTTCATAAGCAGTGTAAACCAGCCTCCATTTTGAACAGAAACAGAACAGCCCCCCAAAAAACAGAATTCCCAATTTTTGAGTGCAGAAGGGAAATATTTTTGGAGTGCATTGATCTGCAGACAGCGGGGGAAATGCTCAAAAACTGAAGTTAGTTCAATGACCTACCCCAAAAAAGGCACTCTATTTCGGTCCAGACTTCATCGAAGATCGAAGATGATTTACGGGTCTAGGAATAGATGCGGGTCTTGGGCTGGTTTCACTCGAATCCAGAGCCTGCACCCCACTGTTGGCACTCTCGGGGAATATAAATTCATTAAAAACATTCCATTTAGCTGAAAATTACATTTGTGTAATTTCTGCCGGGCCCAAAAGATGGAAAGAAAGAGCTTATGATATTTCAAATATTCCACATATGAGCATAACGAACGTTTGATGTGCCCCTTGTCCCCCCCTTGGCACCCCCCTTGTCCCGCCCTTGTATAAATTCATTTGCCAAAAGTGACATCAAAAGCCGAACGAATGCCTCTCTCCGGGTCTCTGTTTCTGTTTCCGGTTTAATGTGTGTGGGCGTTACGGCTGGTTAATTGCATTTGGCGCAGACTCTTCTCGGGCAGGGCTAAGCAGAAAGGGTTCCGGGCTTAGGGCTGCAATTACCGAAAGCTGTCGATTGGCTCGAGCTGTCACAGAGACACAGAAATCAATTAAAGCGAACGAAGCCGGCGTCAGGATTTGCTTGGGAGTTGGGTCCACGATGGGCATCGATTTTTGGCATATGTGGAGAAATGTGAGACCTTGAACGACCCAAAAATACAATAAATTTATGTATGAAATGATGCCCGTATAATAGCTATTCCTCGTAGAAATGGTAGTGCTTTCAGCCTCTTTTGAAAGCCCATCAGGTCTCTAGAATATTGTTTCAAAATGGAAAATATGTTACCTTTTGTCACCCTTTAGGTGCTTTTGGAATGGACCATCCAAGCCTGAATCCAAGCCCACTTAGGGCGTCTCAAAGTCTTCGTTGGACTTGTGATTTGGAGGTCCTTGGAGTGTGTCTCCTACTTGCCTGCTTTTCGTTGCCTCCACTTTCACTTTCACAGCCATTCCTGAAGAAATGGGCTCTGGCCTAGGAGTCATGGGCATGAGGACTGGCTGAGATCCACCTTCGAGGAGATGTCCGTTGTTGAAGCAGATCCCCAAGACCTCAGACCTCAAACCACCATCGCTATAGCAGATCTCCTTACACTTAATCTTTACCCATTTTCCTACCCATTTCGACTTTCATTTAAGTGCTGTAATACCCTGCAACGCCTTGGCCAATTTGGTAACCCCCCCTTCTCCGCCCCAAAAACCTCTCGCAGTTCCGCAAACAATCGCAGGGAGCAAACGAAAAGCCAAAGCAAACAGATTCCCATAGTTTTATGTGATTTCTAATGGATTCACGCACACTTGGCCCCCTCCCAACTATCGTGAAGTCCGCTCTTAAGAACCACCCCACGGCAGCTCCTGCCCCTGGAAGGCATTCCCCTGCCCCCGAGAATCATTCACACACACTTGGAAACTATTCAAAGTTTATCTAACTGGGCAGTACATGGGCATATTCCATATAGAAGCCTGTTCTGGCTATTTGTCTATCCAAAACGAAGAGGTGGATCGGGTGGGGGCACAACAAAAACTTGGGCATATGTTGAAATAACAAAATAACAAACAAAACAAGAAAATCCCAGAAATGGCAGCGAGGGGGGACAAGGGGGTCGAGGGTTTAGATTGAGATTCAGTTCTGTTCTTTCGGTTTTCGGTAGTGGGGAAATGAGTTTTTAATGTCCCAAAGGGGAATACGGCATGGAAGGGGGGACTATGCAGATTTCAAATACAAAGTAAACGCCGATTTGTTGTTATTGATTAGAGCAGACAGGAGCTGGGGTCCTCGGAGTCTCGGGCCCAAACATATGAGCACATACTTGGCTTCATCATCGTCGAACCCTCCATCTTCGAGCAGATCCCAAGACGACGACGAGGACGACGACGTCGAGGACGGGCAGGAGGATGCCGCAAACTTGATGAGTATTTAAAAGTTTTCCATTGTGTGTTTGATGAATATTTAATTAAGCATAAAAGGAGCACAGCCCACCCCCCGTCCCCTCTGTCCCCCCCTTTTGTTGCTTAAGGAAAAACTTCGGCAAAGGGTGGCTTCTGTTGCTTCTGTTGCTTCTGTGGCGTCTTGTTTTCCATTTCTCCCAAAAAACATCCTTTCTTTGCCCCCCCCACATGCCGCACCGTGTGGCGGGGCCAGCTTAGGCCACGCAAAAGAATAAAACAAAATCAATTAACGCTTCCTGTTAGCTGGTTTTTACTCTTTCTTCGAGGGCAGGGTACTCACGGCGGGCTAAGTGGCTGGAATTGTGGAGCAAGGGGGCACAGTCTATCAATGAATCGATGGATCTTCTGCTTTTCACAGGTTTTGAGAGACATTTTGGAGTGTCTCCGCCACTTGGGGACTTGTTGCGACTTCCAGTTTCCCCTAGCGGTCATTGGGTGATCCCTCGTTCAAGTGTCTTTCGGGAGAGGACAGCGACATCTCTTACAGACTTGAGACATTGTAGGAGATCGCTTCCAGCGTGTTTGCATAGAAATTGTAACCCACTTTGTGCAGAAAACCCAGCCTGCTTCCTGCATCCAGTTTCGGCTTCTCTATCGTCTGTTTCTGGGGTCTTAGAGGGGCTTAGAGGGGTCTTAGGTCTTGGCAACAGATCAACATTCAATCCTGAAGGAATAGGCCCTGGACCATGGATTGGGAACACTCCTTCAGGCTGCTCTTTGGCAGGAAGCCTGCCAGAGATACACTTTCCAGCGGGTCCTCCAGCGGGTCGTCTAGCGGGTCGTCCAGCGGGGCCTCCAGCGGGTCCTTCTGTGCCAGAAGACAGCATCTCCCCAAAAGGTATATTTCTCTATCGAAAATCTAAATATCAGTGTAATATTCCTTAACATCCCACTAAGATCCTATTTTTCTTAGAGTACCACATCTTCTGCTTCTGCCTCCGCTTTGCTTTGCCATCCCCCCCCGCCCACCTCTTTTTATAAAAATTTGCTTGTATTATTTTTATTTTATATGTAAGTATTTTACAAGTTGTAAGCAAAAGGCCGGGACTCAGAAGAGCAGCGAAAATAATTAAATAGTAAAGGGCCAAGGCAGCGTGCCGCCAAAGGAGCTCCCCGCCCCGCCCCTATACCAGCGCCCCCCAGCGCCAACCACGAACCCACTCAACCCTTTGTGCCAGTTTTTTCTTGTTGGGGAAAACTTCCTTTGCTCCTTCCGAGGGAAAAGGGCAAAAAAGAAGCCCACAAATGGCCAAAAGCTAGCGAGTGTTGATGGCAGGAACAAAATACATTGCATGCCCCCCCTCCCGCAGTGCCACGCCCCCGTTTTTTATATATGTATGCATATTCCTTCTTATATTAATTTGTTGTTCTTTTTTTGTGTTGTGTTCAGTTTTTTCGTCGATTTTTGCGGGCGTTGGGAAAATTAATTAAAAATTAAATGAATGAACGAACGCCGGGGATAATGAGCCCCTAAGCTGATTTTGCGCTTAAAAGTGTGCAATGGGAGAAATTGTCGAGCTGCCGGGGCACACGGCATTCAATAGCATTCGCTACCCAATACAGCCACGCCCACCCAGGTATCCCCAACACACACACACACACACACCAGCACCAACAAAGAAACGTAAAACTTGCAATTTTTTGTCGCATTTTTTTGTGCCGGTTTGTTTGTATTTTATTTTCGTTTAATATCGACAAAGAGAAAAGAAATCAGAGAGGGGGGGGCGGAAGGAAGCTTTGAAGGAGCCGTGGCAAAGGAAAGGGAGGCGAAGAGGACCAGAGAAAAATGGTGAAAATTTTCTTTAACGTAACAAAATATTTTTATAAAATAATCAAGTTTTTCCTTTTGCGCTGTTTTGTTTGCTGCAAATTATTTTTAGCTTCGCGGGGCAAAGAGGACAGAGGGGCAAAGCGAGGGGGTAAGGTAAAAGAAAAGCAGAGGGGTGGAGTGGGGAGGGGAGAGGGAAAAGGGAGGGCTTTCCTCTGTGTTTTTGGTGTAAATTAAAATTGTCCGCATTGCGTTTTTTTTTTTATAATGAGAGAGCCGTGGAGTGGTTCCGGGAAAACGCCCAATATGGAAAGACAAAAAATAAAAATTAATTAATAATGGCGAGATACTTGAATGGAAAAATCGGTAAAAAGCACCGAGAGGAATCAATGTTCAAAAGGAAATATTTCGTTGTGAAAGGAAATATGGAATGATGTTTTATAAAGGTAAATGGGAGGAGTCCGTAAAGGGAGGAGGTGTTTTTTGAAGAATTAACAAAAGGCAGAAAATGCAAAGAAAAAATCGGTAATAGATACAAAAATGTATAAAGACAGGAAAGCAAAATGCGTAGCCGCAAGATGTTTTGTGGATTGGCTTGACCCTAGCCCACAGAGACTCAAAGTCAAAGGGCAACCCCTAAGCCGCAAAATCTCAACCAAAACCCCACAACGAAACATCCTGCAATCCCCCCTTTTAAAGCAGAGAATGGGAACACTATCAAAAGTCAATTACAATGCAATTATTGTGGGCCCTTGCCCCGCCCCCCGCTCGAAGGAAAACCAGAAAAACATTTTGAAAAGCCATTGAAAAACTTTAATTGAAAATATCAAATTATTTTCGAGTTGGCGTCAGCAGAATAAAAACCAAAACTGGCGTCCAATAAAGCCAAGGGGGGGGTAAAGGTGTGAGAGGGTGTATGTATGGGTGTGTGTATATCATTAATTATGTGGCCAGATTGTAGTGGCGACAACTTTGCTTTCGAAAGAAAGTTGACTCCGGAAAAGTGGCCGAGAGCCGGAGAGCCAGGAGTCGGGCGAAATTCTAATGAGTTGGCATTTTCTGAAATTGTCTGAGACACAAAATCTTCCTCTGGAAGCTTCACCCCATCAGCAGATCCCCAGGAATTTCTCGTTGTAAAGTAGCTGAAATGACATTAAAAAGGCAAAACCAAGCAGAAAGGACATCCACATCCGCATCCTTATGGGCACTAACCAGAGACACACACACACACAGACACACAGCCACATGGGGGAAGGATAATTCTTCTTCAACCCTGTGCTCCTCCTGCCATCTGCTTCCATCGTTTTATAGTTTACAATCTTATTATCTTTGCTTGGGCATCTCAAGTCCCATCTCATAGACACCATAGCCACAGGACCACCCCCACACACCACCCCCACACACACACATTTTCCTAAGGCAATTAAAAATCTTCACACTGTCGTTGATGATGTCCTTTTCCTGCCCTGCCCTGCCCTGCCCTGCCCTGCCCTGCTCTGCTCTGCTCTGCTCTGCTTTTCGGCTGTTTTGTTGTCTTTTCGCCTCGTTTTGTCCTTGGGGCCAAACTTGATTTTGTTTATTAAACATATTTTGCATAAAATTCACTTTATTTGCAGTTTATTTCATAAGAAAATTACTTCTACCAGCGAGTGGGCCATGCTTGATAGTTTTTCCCCTCCCTGGAAGGATGGAAGGATGGGGTCCAAGGAGTGCACCTTATTCTTTGATTATGTTTGATCACGTTCTGTTGGAGAGTTTATTTGTTGGCTGGAGGAGAGCCATTGTTTGGCAGTGGCTGGAGATGGAGATGGAGAGGCCCTTCCGAGGTGTGGATTTGGAGGGCAAGTGCGGAATAGTTGGATGGTAGAGATGGTAGAGGATGTGCTAGCTGCGATACCTGTATTTATTTTAGAAGAAGCATCTTTTTGGGATCTTTAGAACGAGAACTTGGAAGAACTGGAAGAGATATTTGTTCAAGAGGAATAACCAAGGCCACAAGTACTAGATGATACTTTTTGGTGAAAGAACTCGCACAAATTAACCAAATATTCACCGCCTTAATCCCGAAACAACCCCAACCATCTCTTATTAATTTTCGTGGTACCTCCACCCATTCAACCACCCCCCCCCTGTCCATCATTTCACGCTGCTCTTATCTAACACTGCAACATTTTCGCCCTCCCCCATGGAGCAAGCCGAGTGAAGTCACACATGAAAATCCCATAAAAATTGACAATAATAACCCACATATCATCATTGCTCTCTCCCTCCCCCTCTTCGGCGGCACATATGCACAGACGTACGTTCCACACGATAAGAAGTCAACGCCTGCAAATCAACCAGAAATCGAAATCCACTCCCTTAAGGACAGAAGTAGAGCCAAAACCGAAAACCAAAACCAAAACCGAATGAAGAAGAAAAACACATAAAAAACAGTTCAATGATATAGAAAAATAGATAAAGCGAAATTTGCAAAAAATAACAACAATGAAGAAAAGAGAGAGAGAGAAAAACACAAAGAGGGGAAATGGAAAGTGGAAAAGGGAAAACGCGTGGCAAAGGCATGAACTTTAAACTAAGCCGCAAAAGGCACTTGAATCGAGTTTTGGGAAGCGACTCCCGAGTGCCCCACCACGGTGTTGTCAAGTGAATAATGGGACAAATCCGCAGAGTAAATATGACACGTTGCAAAATGCCATTCGATGATAAAAAAAAAGAGAAGCAGAAACGAGTGCTTGAACCCACCCACTCGTACACCCTGTTTGATGAACCCTTCCACCACCCCCAGAGGACTGTCACTGACAGTCACACATCCTTTCACGAAAGGTGTTTTGACAAGGCGTCATGGCAAGTCAAAAGTGCAGACACAACAGGCGAAGGAGCATGAGACGGAGCATGAGACGGAGGTGGAGGTGGAGCTGGAGCAGTGGGCACACACCCTTTGCTACCGAACCGTAAGCGTATCAATAAAAAGATTGCTCCGCTGGGCATACGCAGTCTGAAAATGTTTGTTTGATAAGCCCAAGGATAGGGCGTAATACAAATATTACGCCTTTTTATGGTGAAAGCGAAGAGGGCAAACCGAATGTGGCATAAACATTACAAAGGGTTGCCATAGCCCCCCTCCCTCCACCCTCCTGCCCCCGAGAGAGAAGTTATGTCTCTGTGACATTGAATCTTTATGTGTGCATTCGATATGCATTAAAATTCAATAATAATAAAAGCAATACACAAAGTGAAAGACAAAAACCAAGTAGAACTCCCCCAATTAACCCTTGAAGAGACCGCACGAAGAGGGGAAGTACTAGCTCTCTGTCGGAGGCAATATGAACGTCACATAAATCTTGGCAACACTACTACTAAGTCGCTATTAAGTAAAATTGACCACATATTTTATCTCATATGCGCACGCCACAAACAGAGCAGCCAGAGTCTCTGGCTCCACTATTTCTGGGGCAGATGGGGATGGAACGACAAAACAGCAGCCCAGCGCCATACAAAACAGATACCAGAACAATGTCCGAGTAAATTAAATCAAAGCCTGAACGGACTCACCAAATTAGATGGATGAAGGGAGGAGGCTAGAGTAGGACTGTGCCAGGGGTCAAGGGAAATTAAAGGACCAGCGAAATGGGAGGTAAATACTCGTATACGAACAACTTGTTGAGTTTTTGTGGCAACAAGTTGAAAAGAAAATTTTACTATAACTATTTAAATAACATATGGCATAATTAAAAGTTAAGTTTAAAATTATATTTTTGAATTAAATTACAAATTTTCCGGCGAAAAATTTCGAATTTAAATTTACAAGGCTGCCAGACTTTTTAAAAAGGGTAAAATTTACAAAAAGATCCTTGCTACGAGCCTTAATTTCAAATTTAAATTTACAAAGCTGCCAGACACTTAAGAAAGGTTCCATTTTCAAAAAGATCCTTGCTACGATACCAAATTTCTAATTGAAAGTTACAAAGCTGCCAGACAGTATCAAATAGATCCTTGCTACGAACCAAAAACTCCAGCTCAAATTTACAAAGCTGCCAGACATTTTAAAAAAGGTCCAACTTACAAAACAAAATCCTTGCTATGACATGAAAATTCAAATTTACAAGGCTGCCAGACCTATCAAAAATGTTATACTTTGTAAAAAGCTCCTTGCTCTGGCACGAGGCAAGCGACTCAGCTTCTCAAAGTACCCGAATAATAATGATAATAGCGATACAACAATATACATATCAACGTACTTGACTA
This sequence comes from Drosophila pseudoobscura, assembly GCF_009870125.1. Taxonomy (NCBI): domain Eukaryota; kingdom Metazoa; phylum Arthropoda; class Insecta; order Diptera; family Drosophilidae; genus Drosophila; species Drosophila pseudoobscura. The sequence goes on along the minus strand of NC_046681.1, from coordinate 25,937,999 downwards.
CTATTCCATCTAAATAAATTAATTAAGCATATTGCTTAACGGAATTTCGTGGAGGGCAGACAGAGAGTGATAGATAGAGACAGATAGAGAGAGAGGGAGAGAGAAGTGTTCTGCTCCTGCTGATTAGCCACATCTGGAGATAGATTCGGATATTTAAAGACTCTCAAGTTTTCCATATGTGAGTCCATAATATAATGTCAATCGTTTGTCTGGCTTTAGTGTATTCTATTGTGGCGGGCGAGAGTCCAGTCCTCGCTCACATTGTAAGGTCCTTCGATGTGGGATCCGTTGGCGTTGCAGACGCCCACCGTGTAGTAGGGAATTGCACGAGCGTCGCGATTGTTCAACGTCTCCATGCCCTGGCGGATCATGGCTAGGGCCTCCTCCTCCGTAAACTCTCGGTCCGTCGGCTTGCTGTCGCGCACCATGGGCAGGACCATTTGCTGGGCTGTGTCAGTGGTCGCCACGTAGTCCTCAACGATGAGTCCCCGACTATCAATGTAGGCGAGGTAGGGTCCCGCCTGCGGTTCCATGCCACCCACAACTACAGCCACAGCCGAGGGATCATTGGAGCTGCGACGAGTGTACGTGGTACTCCGAAACCAGCCGGCTAGGGTCTTGGGTTTCATTTCGGTGGTGTCCTGGTAGATCCGATCCGTTACTACCTGCGCATCAATCGTCCGCTTGTACATCTGAATATCGGCAAAGTCACCGCCTCCGCCCATAACAATTTGCTCGTTGATCTTAAAGACTCGATCCACGTTCTGGAACCGAGGCGTCGATCCGAAGTGGACACAGTTGTCGGCTGCCACCAGAACCCCTTGGTCGTAGCGAATTCCGATGACGGAGCCTCCCGCGGTGACGCTCTGACCGAACGGATCGTCGTTGATCCCAATGAACTTCAGGAACTGGGCCACCTCCTCCGGGCTGGCCCTTTCGTAATCCCCGTTGATCATTTCTATTTTCAGAGAGACGTTTTCTACGACTGACTTTTTTGGGAATACGTTTGGGAATGTATATTCCAGCCTACTTGATCATTAGATGCCAATTGGAAGGTCTCCGCCATGATAGGGGGACTCCTGTACACAGCAGCGAACTCTAATTTATACCACAAATTATACAATTAACTATTCTCCGCTGTGACTTAAAAAATAACAATTTTTATGGGAGTATATTCGTTTGTACAAATGCTAAAGCTTCAACTATATTATTTTGTACCTTTAAAAACGATTAAACTTTGAGATACTGTTCGGGATGATCTAGAAATGCTTCCAAAAAGGCCACTCCCGTTGGCAGAAACTGAATATTTTCGTTGAAGAAATGTAGCTTTGGCTGCAGAATATCCCTGAACGAAATTGCCTCGACATTGGCGATTTCAATCACGAAATCGGTCTTCTCCAAGCGCGTGCGTGTATCCACCTCAATGTGCCGGCGCACAGTCTTCTTGACAACGATTCGATTGGCTTGCCTGAAAGGAAAAACAAAAAATTAAATCGAAGACACACAGGATAATGGATAATGTACCTTAGAAGACTCGCCCTTGTTGCTGTGAGCACCGTCAATAGCTTGTGGAATGTGCGTAGTATGTCCACACAAATGGCATTTATGCGTTGCAGAAACTGTGCGAAGGCCTCCACGCTGCTGCCCTCGATCGAGTCGGTGAGATTTACTGGCAGCTTGAGCTGCAGCTGAAAGTCGAGCAGGTGCTCAAACGCCGTCCAGCTCTGCAGTGGCAGAATCACTGTGGCCTGTTCCACATTGATGGCGCACACCCGTATGGCAGTCTCCAACTCGTCCACAGTCTCGTAGTCAACGATCAGGCGGAATGTGGTGAGCAGTCGATGGGTGAAGATCAGTTTCTGGGAGACCTTTAGCTGGTAGTCAAATATCCAGTTGGGCTGCTGCTCGCCCAGCAGGTCGTGCAGGCGATCGAAGAACGTGTCCACTGGTTCCAGTGGGACGAGCATCTGCTGAAGCACTTCCTGGTTGTCGGCCAGACTGCGCTTGAATCTAGGTGGCGGAGCGGGTTAGAATGGATGTCTGGAAAACTTTGTATTTCAATGGATCTCACCTTTCCATCTTCCTTTTGTAGGTCGCCATCACCTCGTTCACGTCCCACTCGCTGAACTCTTCCTCCTCGGACGCCTCACTCGAGCTGTCCAGCTCTTTCTCCAGGGCGATCGTCTGCCTCTCCTGCTCCTTAATCTGCCAGTACTTGTGCACGTCGTCCAGGTTGGGCTTCGCTCTCACGCGTCGCAGCATTTCTATTTCCCGCGTCATATCCCACTGCGGCTGGGTGGGCAGGACAAAGGAGTCGTTGCTCAGCCTTGGCTCACTCAGGGATCTCCTGCAGTTCGCGCACTTCCTGCAGGACGCACTGGACCCAGCAGCCACCACTCGAGAGCTCTCCTGCTGCTCCTGGCAGTGCTCAGGCTCAGGCTCTGGCTGAGGCTGAGGCTCAGGCTGTTTGGGCAGTGCCAAGGCGTCCTCAACCGGTGCCTCCTCATCCGTGTCCGGCTCATCGGCCAGAGTGGAGACCAAACTGAGCCGTACATTGTCTATCTGGTTGTTCTCCTGTTGATCCACGTCAATGGTCTCCACTATGGCAGCCGAAAAGATGGTCGTGTCCCCGGACAGATTGATGAACCTCTTGTTTGTGGGTGCGTAGCTCTTGAACGAACGGTCTGTGGAGCTTCCACTGTCCCTGGGGCAAGTGTCGCGCTCCACCTCCATCGTACCCTCAGCCGGCTCCTTCTTCACCTTGCACGACAGATTTTTGAAGTAGGCGGACACATCCGAAACGGTGATGGGTCTCTCCTCGAATACAGTGGGTCGCGACATGTGCTCGCCAATAAGGCCTCTCACGGGCTGCAAGGTCAAGTCAAAGTTCATGTCCACCGCTGCCGTCACTTCTTTAACGGCAATACTCGCCTCCATCTCCTGCTCCATCTCCATATCCCCAAAGAGATGGGTATTGCGCTTCTTGGCCTCTGGCTGATTGGGCGTGAGGTGGGCGAACAATCGCTTGGCATCTCCACTGTGCCGTGTAGGAGTGCCACATCCCAAGGCATCGCCCTCCAAACTCATTCTCATGGACTCGCCCATGGAGCGTATTTTCCGCAGCAATGCCGATGTCTTAGGAAGCGTACCGCGAGGCGTAGCCGCCTGATTGGTCTCTTCCTCGAACTTTTCAAACTCATTCATGGAATTAAGTGACCCTGATCCGTTTTGTTTCAGCATGGGAGTGATCGGAAGGAGTTCCGGGGGAGCTCCTGTTGATTGAAGGGGGCTCTGGAAGTCGTCCGCCTTCTCCGCCTCCTCTTCCATAGATTCAGACATGATCAATGTCTGTTGGGACCGGGATCCGCGATTTGCAGACTTCCCGAATGATGAATCCTTCGGGTGCTCCTCCTCCTCTTCCATAGATTCAGACATGATCAATGTCTGTTCAGCCCGGGATCCACGTTTTGGAGCCACTTTTGTAGACTTCTCGAGTGGTGGTTCCCTCAACTGCTCCTCCTCCTCCATGGAGGTGGCCAAGAGCAGAGTCTGGCGAGCTTTAGACGTCCGAACGGCTGTCATATTTTCTTCAATAAGTTCCGCCAGCATAAGAGTATTTCTGGATTTGAAGGCCACCGACTCCTCCCTGGATTCGGGAGTGTTTCTCGGTTTGAAACTCTGGTATGCCATGGAATGGTCCTCCTCGATGGGTACTGCCGTAAGCAGTGTTTGCCTAGATCTCGACGAACGATCTCCAGTGGGCACATGATGCTCCTGAACGGTTTCAGCCAGGTGCTCATAATCTTTCCTTATGGCCCCAGTGGCTGCATAGTCAAACTCTTCCTCTATTGGTTCCGCCTTAAGAATAGTCTGCCTGGCTTTGGATCTCTGATTTCCCATTGGTAGATTCTGCTGAAGGGCTTCATTCCTTATGGCCCCAGTAGCTCCATCAAAATCTTCCTCTATTGCTTCCGATTGCAGAATAGTCTGGCTAGCTTTGGATCTCTGATTCGTCATTGGTAGATGTTCCTGAACGGATTCAGCCAGCTGCTTACGATCTTTCCTCATGGCCCCTGTGGCTGCATAGTCAAACTCTTCCTCAATTGCTTCCGCCTGAAGTATAGTCTGTCTAGCCTTGGGTCTCTGATCTCCCATTGGTAGATTCTGCTGAAGGGCTTCCTTCCTTATGGCCCCAGTAGCTGCATTGTCAACATCTTCCTCTATTGGTTCCGACTGAAGAATAGTCTGTCTGGCTTTGGATCTTTGATATCCCATTGGTAGATGTTTCTGACCGGCTTCCGCCAGGTGCTCATAATCTTTCCTTACGGCCCCAGTGGCTGCATCGTCAACATCTTCCACTATTGCTTCCGATTGAAGAATAGTCTGCCTGGCTTTCGATCTCTGATTTCCTATTGGTACATGCTTCTGAACGGATTTGTTTTTTATTGCCCCCGTTGCGGTGACATCTTCCTCTATTGGTTCCGCTTGAAGAATAGTCTGCCTGGCTTTCGATCTCTGATTTCCCATGGGTAGATTCTGCTGAACCGCTTCATTCCTTATGGCCCCAGTAGCTGCATTGTCAACATCTTCCTCTATTGGTTCCTCCTGAAGAATACTCTGCCTAGCTTTGGACCTCTGATTTCCCATTTGAAGATGCTCCTGAACGGCTTCAGCCAGGTGCCTACGATCTTTCCTTATGGCCTCAGTGGCTGCAGCATTCCGGGGGAGGGCTTCGTCTTCCTCCAACGGTTCCGCCAAGTGGAGAGTGTGACGGGACTTAGGTTCCTTTGCCGGATGAGCATTCCCCTTGAGATGCAGCTCCTTGAGAGGACTTATAATATCCTCTTCCATGCTCTCCTCCATGAGCAAAGTCTCCCTACGTTTCGATATGGTGCGCTTGCGCGGCACGTTATCTTCGAACTGGATGGCTGTGGCTTTCTCGTCGACAATATTTCCCTGGTCCATGGACTCGTTCTGGCTGATGGTAAGTCTGGCAGAGGAGGAGGTGCGCCCTGGAGGGATGGCGGCGGCAGCAGCTTCTTCCAAACGAAACATATCCTGCTCCATTTCCACAGGCATATGAATGGTCTGTCTGGGCTTGGAATGCTTCGATGGTGCCTCCTGCATGGTGGATGGCTGGAAGTCCTGTCTGCAGCTGCTGTTCCTCTTGGGCGTTCCCAAATCGAGCTCCGAGCTTTCATACGTAGACTCTCTCCTCGATAAGACCTTGGAACTATTGCGAGATTGGGTCTCATCGCCCAATTTGGCATGTGCCAGGAAGTTCGTGTTGTCCAGCATCATCTCATCCGCCTGCGAGACCCGATACTTGCGCTTATCATCCGGTATCTTTAGCTTTTCCCGCGGCAACGGCTCTGCTACTGCCGCTACTGTTACTGGCGCTGTTTGTGCCAAGGGGGACATGGTCATATTCTCACTGAAATTTAAAGTTGCGCGCGGCTTGATGCTCCTTATGTTGATGTCCATTGGATCCTGATCCTGATCCTCATCTAGGCCATGCCAGAACCTCTTCTGCTTGGCCTTGCGGTCTGTGCACGGGGTCCTGGGGCCGTTCGCAAAGACCTTAATCTTTCCCGCTTCCAGGTCATCGTTCAGTTGACGAAAGTTCAGCTTCTTGCTGATGTTTTCCCCAGAAATCATGTCGAATGGAATGAGAACAGACTCGTCTCCCAGGTAGTTGATGGTACTATTGTTGGGCTCTGTCTGAAAGAAGCCATGTGACGGCAGTCGGTCTCTGGCATCGGAATCTGCAAGAGTGCAAATGTTTCCACATTAAGAGCTGTTCAAAGGAAGAGAGTAAGCAAAAGAAACCAACCATTCATGTCGCAGTCAAAGGATATATCTTCCTGCCTCTGGATCTCCTTTTGGCCCTCTTCCACCTCCATATGCACCAATTTCTGAACAGGATCAACATTCTCCTTTTCTGCTGGGACGGGGACTGCAGCAGCTGCAGGAGTAACTGGGCCAGTATATCCCAGTGGCGTGATGTCCATAAAGGAATCACCCACAGATTTCGTTGGTTGTGTTTTCATATGTTCCATTTCAAACGAGGACAACTCAAACGAGCAGTCTTCCCTAACTTTGGATGAGATCTGCATCAGATCTATGGTCTTGTCCGTGATTCGATGGCTGTACAGCGTATCCTTTAGCTTGTCCCGCCCCATCGAAGAGAGAGAGAAACTCTCGGCAAACAGCGACTCGCGGGGCACCGAACAATTGGGGCGATTGCGATTCTTTTCACATGGAAACATGGGCACATCGATGCTCGTCCGCAGGTTCAACGTCATATCGATTCTGGTGCTTGCATGTTCAAACTGCAGGGGTATATTCTCTTTGTCCGCTGTCGGGGCCTGCTGGCTGGGGCCAGCTTTTGACGCCTTCTCTCTGCTGTTGTCTTCGCCATTGGTGCAATCCGATAATTCGTAGGAGTCTTCCCAATAGTGAGGCTCCTCCGTATTCACGAACTCTCTGTGAAGCAGTACAGTATTATTTCAGTAAATTAAATGAATCAAACGATTGTACACTTACCTCACGGACTTCTTGCCACTAAAGCTGATGCGACGCTTGAGCACGCAATTCTGCGTCCCCGCTGCCGCTGTCTGATCGTCATCTCTGGCTGGCGGCTGCCGCAACTGAAAATATTTATGTAAAATTGTTGAAACACAGACACGAGTGGGAATATAGTAATATATTAGATGTAGTTTATACACTCACCGAACTTCTGCGCTTATTTTTCTCCATTTTAATGCAAAATAATGCATTCTATGCCGCTATTTTTGTTTGAATGGTCGGGCATGCCAACTTGTTCTAATAAACAAACTGTGAATGTCAAATTGTAGGCGTCGAATGCGTGTGCATGGTGCGTAGCAATAACGAGGTGGCGCTTTTTTAAGACGCGTCATTAGATTCACCCTCTTGTGCCAATGCACCAATGTAAAAACCGTGTAGAAATACCACTTAGAGCCGTGTCCCAGGCCACATCGAATACTGATTCGTGATGAGCATCGAATTCCCGATCGTTTGCCATCAAAATTGGGATTTTTTCGAAAATGTCGGAAAAAAGGGCATGTAAAAAATTGGGTAACGGAGGTTTTTCACAGTGGCGCTTCCATGGGGCTTATATGGAAAAAAAACGGCCAAACATTTTTGAACGTACATATTTCCCCCTCAGGTGTCGCCTTTGATAACTACATGAAAATGTAGTTAGTATGCGTAGTTAGGAAATTGTGTAGGAAATTAATTTAGTGGGCCTGTTTTATTTAAACCTTATTTTATAAACAATCCAATAAAGATGAGAACTTAAAGTTAACAAGTCTTGTGGGAAATTGATGTAGTAGTCGGTTAAAATAATAAGTTCAGAGCTGAGGGTCTTAGCTAGCTGGTAATATTCAACCGAATATCAAAAACGATGGAATATGATGCAACTTGGAACACAAAATATATATTATGGTATATTTTGAAATGGTTGACGTTTTAAAGAGGTTGGATAGGGGATGGATTTTCCCGTTGGTCACCCGTTTAAACAGAGGGGGTCTAAGTGGGTTAAGTTAGATTTTCATCGCTATATTTTATCGGTAGTGGTAGTGACGTGGTAAATAAAAAAAAAATATAAAAGACGCCTCGCATTCTACACGTATTTCTTAAAGAAGTGATTAATAGGCAACGGAGCATTGGTTTGATAAGCACAACCGAAAAGTGCCAATAGAATCCTACGTTAAGTACAACTTTAGGGACACGTAAGCTAAGACCGGCATATTCCATCTAAAGAAGAAGAAAAGCAATGAGACAGCTGTGTAAGTACAACATTTCTTTGGAATATCTCAAATGGATATCATAAACATACAATACACCCCCACACAGCGAGCCTTTTGTTGTTGGCATTCATTGCCAGCGGCAGTGTCAATGCCTTCTATTCGCCCTCCGATGGCGTCGTGGAGTTGACGCCCTCCAATTTCGATCGCGAAGTCGTGCAAGATGATGCCGTCTGGATTGTGGAATTCTATGCCCCGTGGTGCGGCCACTGCCAGTCTTTGGTGCCGGAGTATAAGAAGTTGGCCAAAGCCCTAAAGGGCGTCGTCAAGGTGGGCTCCGTCAATGCCGATTCCGACAGCACCCTCAGCGGCCAGTTCGGAGTACGTGGCTTTCCCACCATCAAGATCTTTGGCAGCAACAAGCGTTCGCCCACGGACTTTAATGGCCAGCGCACAGCTAAGGCAATTGCGGAGGCGGCTCTTGCCGAGGTAAAGAAGAAGGTGCAAGCAGCTCTGGGCGGCGGAAGCAGCGGCGGCGGTGGCGGAAGCAGCTCATCCAGCGATGATGATGTCATTGAACTAACCGAAGATAACTTCGACAAGCTGGTGCTCAACTCCGATGACATTTGGCTGGTGGAGTTCTTCGCCCCGTGGTGCGGACATTGCAAAAATCTGGCACCCGAATGGGCCAAGGCTGCCAAGGAGCTCAAGGGCAAGGTGAAGCTGGGCGCCTTGGACGCCACCGCCCACCAGAGCAAGGCGGCCGAGTACAATGTTCGCGGTTATCCGACAATCAAGTTCTTCGCTGCCGGCTCGAAGAGTGCCAGCGATGCTCAGGAATATCAGGGCGGACGCACAGCCTCGGACATCGTCAGCTGGGCCAGTGACAAGCATACGGAGAATGTGCCCGCTCCCGAGCTGGTGGAAATCACCAGCGAATCCACCCTAGATAGCACCTGCGAGGGCAAGCCCCTGTGCATTATCTCTATTCTGCCACACATTCTAGACTGCGATGCCAAGTGCCGCAACAAGTTCCTCGCCACACTGCGTACCCTGGGCGATAAGTACAAGCAGAAGCTGTGGGGCTGGGCCTGGGCTGAGGGTGGCCAGCAGCCGGCTCTGGAGGAGTCCCTGGAAGTTGGAGGCTTTGGCTATCCCGCTCTGGCAGTAGTTAATTTCAAGAAAATGAAGTTCTCAGTGCTGAAGGGCTCCTTCTCCAAGGACGGCATCAACGAGTTCCTACGCGACATCTCATACGGACGCGGTCACACGGCTCCCGTGCGTGGCGCCAAGAAGCCCACGATTGCCAGCGTCGATCCCTGGGATGGCAAGGATGGCCAGCTACCCACCGAAGAGGACATCGATCTGAGCGACATTGATCTGGATGATGATGTCAAGGATGAGCTCTAGAGCGGTCTTCTCTCCCATCACTCTATCATCAAGACTGCAGCATAAGCTCAAAATTTCCACACCTAATGAACACATTTCTAACGAAATACTGCATTTTGAAACGATATAAGAAACTTCATAAGTCAGCCATCGTATCTTAATATAAATAATTATTATCTATTAGCTTTTTCTACTACTTTCCTCTTACTAGATCTAAATGAATTGAAACCAGCGAACATGAGAATTGTGTACCATGAAATGAATAAAATTGTGCAACAAACAAACGAGTCAATTATAGGCGGGTGTTAATCTGATTGGCTCTATAAAGATAGATCCCAAGAGATGCATGAATGCTTTATTCATAATTGATGGAATGCAGAATAGAAAAGAATTTCATTTGTTCTATAGCATAAAATGCATACTAATTTCTGTAGGATTCCCAATCGGTGACTCGAGATCTAAATAGTCATTATTTCACATTATAATCGATTCGGTGCGATCTTATTCATAAACCAGTTTTTGGTTGGACCCAATTTCGTTACTGGTTATATTTTGTGCCTAAAATAGAATAATTGGTGCAAGAAATCAGTTTGCCCCTTCATACTTTGCTTTAAATTTAAGATGTCTTCAGTATATAGGACCCCCTGAGACCTCTAAGAACTATTCTACCTCATAGCATGAAGTTTCTGTAAATTTCGCCAGAGCATAAAGAGCACAATACCCCAACAAACATTTACTTCGTTACACCATTCAATCCGTGGCAGTTTATTTTTTGTAAAAATTCTCATAAAAATGTCCAAAAATGTATAATTATAAAGTGGTTTACGCTTACATCCTAAATGACGTCTAAAAACGTACATAATTTGACACATTTTATAGTTTAGATGCAGCACTAAATGCATTACGAATGGAAGGTACTCGTATCTTGGTGGCAAATCGATTGGCGCTTAAACTATGATTGGCATGACATATACTCTATTAAGTACTTGGTTTCGATTTAAGTACAACCTGTAGGCAAATGATTTAAAGGATGGGAAAAATTCAAGCATCACAAAGAGTTCAATTCGATCGGGGTTTTCGTTTCGTTTCTTACCAGATATATATGAGATAATATATGCAATTCGTTATGTAAATTAGGGCGAAAGAAGTTCGTTCACACAGACACAGGCAAAGCAGAGTCTTGCTTGCCAAATTTTAAGATATTTCATCAGAAACAACGCCGCACAACGTGACTCAATTGCCACACTTTGGCTTTGTCTTGGGACATTCGGACAGACTCGGCCAGCGCAGAGTGTAAACGTTTTGGACGCGGCCGGGCTGAGAGACTACCTGCATAAAAAGAAATAAAAACTGTTGGTCTCAGCATGAAAACGGCCAAAGAACGGGGCCCGGACGAGCCAGAGAAAGGGAAAATGAGAAGGAGGTGGGGTGAAAAAGGGTCTCTGCAGGCCAGGCAAACTTGTTGCGCTGTCGAGAACCTACAGTAAATGTACACGCATGAACGAAACAACAGATAAACAGAGAAACAAAGACAGAGACAGACAGACACCTTGAGGAGGGATGTGGATGTGGGATCCGTAGGAAACCCAATTTACAATTATGAATGATTAATTCCCATTCGTTCTTCGTGCTCAACTGGTTATTGCTATGTTAATACTAAATATTTTAAGCATAATTATTTTGAATTTTGTTTCGTGTTTCTTCGTGGAAAAGTCTTTTGCACCCGAATCGATTCGGAAAACTATTCTACGATACTCTCCTAGGGGCTAATCAATCAATAATTTCGGAGAATCAGGCAAGTTGATGGTGGTGCTTCTGCTCAGGATAGTTCTCTATCGACTGAATAGAGCGCGATGTGGCCGCGGTGATTGTGGAGGATACATCCATGAAGCGATACTTTTTCTCATCTCGACACAACAGCGGATAGCAAATGATGCCGTAGTAGAAGATCAGGCAAAGCACGATGACCGTGAATATGATAAGGATGATGCCGAAGGTGCTGAGGCCCGCCCTACTGTCCAGATACTCCTTGGGCGTCTGCGGTGGCGGCGTAGTGGGGGGCGCTTCAGCTACCTTGTAGCCTCTGTAATAGCTGCTGCGCGATGCATTTACGGTGGCAATCAGGCAAGTGCAGGCTACGTGCCCCAGAAAGGGGGTGAAAATGAGAGCGAGAACATGCATTTCAATAACTTTCACACACCGCTAACCCGCTTCCACAACTCACCCAACACCAGCAGACACACGATATAGGCACTGCGCGACATTTTACTAATTCAATTTAATGCTAAACCACGCACAGCGAGAAGATAACGTTATTTTTTATTTACGCGTTCGACGCAGACGCAGCAGCCTCCGATAAAATACACCAGTGCGATCGATAAAATATACCGTCGACCCTCAGAAATATACCGTCTAGATAGCAAGATATACCGTAAATATACCGATGAACTCAAGAACTTAACCCACTGCACCCCCTCTATTTAAACAGGTGGGTTAAAGCATAGACCTAAAAGAATTGAAACAGGGCATTATTATGGTATTAAAAGGTGAAAAAAACAAAGAAAATAACTTTAAAAATAATACCTGCTTGCTTTCATACAAAATTTAAACTTTCAACTGATTTTATTTCTAAAAATAACACATAGCAGTGTAACCGTAGGCCATGCACATCTGGTCACACTCGGCCATGCCAAAATATATGTATGCCACATTTTGCTATCAAAACGACTGGAATTTCGTGTATATCGACTCATCACTAGCCCCCATCGATGCGTTTGTGAACTTTTTCGTTTAAACCTTTTTAACAATAAATACAATAAAAGCAAGGATTAAAAACTATCCAATCTTGTAGAAAATGGATTCATCAATGGGATAAAACTATGTGGGCATTGCTGAAAGATTTAGTTAGTCAGCATTATTCAATGGAATATCAAAATTGAGCAATTTCCTTTTTCGTTTGTTTTGATTGACCTATTTCGCTACTTGTTTTTTGTTTGACTTATTTCGCTAAAACCTCTTTTTACGCAAAATGCAATAAAAGCAAGTGGTTAAAATAAGCCAGTTAAGTACAAAATTGATTCATTAATCGGATAAAATTATGTGGGCATGGCTAAATGTTCTATGTAGCTATTAATGTTCCACAGAAGATCAAAAACGAGGAATATGTAAAATAGATATTGAATTCGTCAGTATATTTACGGTATATTTGGAAAATTAGGCGGTATGTTTCGGTATATTTCCGAGGGTCGGACGGTATATTTTATCGATAAATCCGCGGTCACACTGGTCAAGCGTGTGTGCGCTGTGCTGTTCGTGTACATTTTAATTTCAATTGGTGAAAATTGTTACTAAACCAGCAAGAAAATATGTGAAAATTAATAATAATTGCATTTTCACACTCCAACTGGGCGTGCAGGACTATTTTCGCATAGACAGATACACAGAAAATAGCTGAAAACAACTAAAATAACAAAGGCGTATACGACGAAACGAAGGCAATAGACGCTCGCTCGCCTCTGTTCGTCCCCGATAGTTGTGTATATATTTAAAATTGTAACTAGTTGGTTTTACGCAGGTGAATTCAGTTAAGTAATTGAGACGCTGGCGAAAAAATAAAGCCAACGCAAAGCGAGCTGACAGCGAATAAAGCGAACAGAAGTACAGTGAACAATTTTCGATTGTCGGCAGCGAACGGCGAAGAAGAAGAAGCAGCCGAAAGTGAACACAGTAAAAAGCCAACAACAACAACGAAAAGCAAGAAAGAGAAACGGTGATACTGCATCTGCATGTGTTCGTGTTTGTGTGTGTATGCGAGAGAGTGGTGGAATATAAACAAAATATAAGAAAAAATAATCTAGAAATAAAGAACAATTGATTACTCCTGAACAAAAAGAAAATGTCACATTTGCCTTTGGATGCACGGGCTATACTGCAGCATTTAAATGATTTGGGCTATAGAAATATATCCGCCGAGCAACTACGTGAATTTCTAAAAGGTAAGCAACCCACAAATTACCCCCCCATCCATCTCCCCCCTCCCCTTTCCCAAGACTGACCGTAGTTCCCGCCATTGCAATGGCTTTGTAGTACATGTACGTGTATTTGAAATTTTAGTTGTTTTATTTTATGCAAAAGTTTTAGTTTCGGCTTTTTCTTGAATTTCAAACGATTCGTCACCATTTTTATTTGATTTCTTATATCTTTCCTCCCATTCGTACGTTCGTGTGTTTGTGTTTTACAAAAAAAAAGAAAGAAAAAAAAAACGAGAGCAAAAGAAATACGGTGCAATGAAATAAAGAAAACAAAAAACGAGTATTACTCGGAAATTGTGAATAACACACACACGACAAAAAATCCACACAGCAAAAGCGGCGGCGTCCCAAAGTATATGCGGAGGTAGAGACAACAGAATGGCACAGTGGTTGAAATAACAATTTAGTTGTTGTTGGATATGAAACAAATAAACATGATTGGATGAGCTAGAAACGCCGGTCACAGTGGGACAAACGCCAGTTTTTGTGGAACCAGAACCATAACCATAACCAACGTTCATCATATCAATGCATTAATTTTGATGTGGCGTCGCAGAGCGGGACCAACATTAAATGTTATAAACGTACTAAAACATGGCTGAAAGAGAGCAGTTAATCTTGGCGACCACTGTGCACACACCGTTGTACAGGCCGATTACAAACGCCAAACAGCAACGATTGTTTTTGTTGCTGCCCTGGGCCTGCTTTTCTGCCTCAGTGGTGGCTTGTATATCTTTAACGGTGTGCGTGCGTATGTGTGTAGGGTATGTGTGATTTGTGTGTGTTTCGGCCTCCACCGCATTGCCAGCTTCATCGGCGACTTCACATGAATTTTTATATACGCACGTACATATGTACAGGCATACATATGTACGTCTGTATATACTTGTATGCTCATGTGTCGCTCTCCTCTTTGCCGAGTTCAAATTGTGCGTTTTTCTGTTTGCTCTTATTTCGTATAGTAGTGTTTTTGTATTATTTTTTTCGCTCTACACTTTGTCCCCTGCTTTCGTTGCCCTGTCCTCTTTTTACTTATTTTCATTTGTGTTGCTGCTGCCGCTGTGGTGAGTTTTTTGTTGTTGCCCATTCCCCACCTTCACCGCACTTGGTTCGTCATGTATTTTTCCTTACGTTTCGTTTCGTTTATTGTAATGGCGCACAAAAAGTGCCAGCGCAGCGTGCTGTGCTTGTTTTTCAGGTTATATAAAAGCTTTTCTTGATAGCCAAATACATAGCCCGAGAAGCGGGCCTAAGTTTGTGGCTCTCCGTGTGGGGGGGATTAGCAATGTTGCCATACTGTTTTGCCAGACCGTGTTGAATATCGGTCGTTGATTATGCCTTTGCCTGTGCTCGCTCATTCGCATTCTTTTTGCTTGGCTAAATCTGCAAATTGCATGGCAACTGCAATAAAGACAAGTTAGCAAAATTCTCTGTCATGGCTGCCTCTCCACCCCACCACACACACGCACCAAAATATATTTGTACGCTGCTGCTGACGAATAGATACATAAACATGTTACTCAGGGCAGAAGCAGAGGGGCAGCCAGAAAGCAGACTCGCAGCCGCACGACAACGCAGACGACGACGACGAACGAGAAAGCAAATAAGACTTTAGTTTTGTGCTGTGCTGTGCTCCATGCCGTGCTGTGTTTGCTAAAAGCATTGCCCTCCACACTCCAAAGAGGGCGGCTGCCGACGACAACGTCGGGAAAAAGCAAGTTTTTTTTATGTGCAGAAGGGGACGAACGTGGCGCGACTTTGTTTAAAATCGATAGCGATATAATCAAAAACGTATCGGCATTTAGGATCAGGTAAAGGTGTGGAAATTTAGCTTCAGTTGATTGAATCACCGATCAGTTTTATTCCATGTAAAGCGGATATGTTTAAAAGAAAAATAAATGAAATGAAATACAACAAACGGGTTTTTGAACTGCAGCTGCAGCAAAACAGCTGTCGCAGAACAGTTTTCAACTGGGTGGCAACTCTGCACGCACAGCGTCGCAGCAGCTGGCCGCTGGGGTCGGCCTCCCGTCGCCCCATTTTTAGTTTTGAATTAAAATAAATTAACTCACACTTAATTTCTGTGGTGCACTAAGTTATACATACCCGAAAGTGCTGCAAATGCAAGTTATTGATTCAAAATGTGTATATCAAAATGCGGAATTGCATAACGCGCGCATAGCACATCCGCAAACGCACCCCTCCCACCACACACACATGTGCTCGAGTCGGAGAAGTAGCAGCGGCAGAGAAAAACAAGTCAAATTTAAGCAAAAATAATCGACAAATGCGGTATATAACCCATATATAAGAGTATAGGCTAATTTGGACTAAGGATAAGGACGATTTGTATTGATATTCCGTATGCATTTTCTCAACTCCCCTCTCTCTTTCTCTCGTTCTTTTTCTCTAATTCTTGGTCCTTGTGCGGACAGCTAATCTGCGCCTGAAGGTATGCAACCGCAGTCGGATAAGCAAACCGCTAGCAGACTCGCACCAACAACACCAACCACAGCAGCAGCAGCCTCTACTGAGCGGCCAAAAGTAAAGGTCATCAAGAGCAAGCGTCCACTTTGCCATTTCAAGTTCTACTTGGACATTTGCGACCATCAGCTAGCGAAGCGCATCGAGGCGGACATCAAGGCACTCGGCGGCAATCTTGAGTTCTTTCTCAGCGACAGCATCACACATTTTGTCACCGATAAGCCAGAGGCGAGTCTTCCAGGCAACACCGGCACTGGCACCACCCCCCAACCACCCAAAACACCTGCCACACCAGCCACCCCCGGCACACCAGGCACAGGAAGCAGCCATCTCTGCCAGGATGATGGCCAGCATCAAAGGAAAAGCAATAGGCAATCCCGTGCCGATGCCATTTTGAGTCGTGTGCGGCGACAAAACAGCACCGGGAACACCGCGGTTGGGGTGGGCACTGCCACACCAACATCCACGTCAACAGCCTGCAGCACAACCAGATCCTACACCATCTGGCAGACGGATCACGCCCAACGCATCTTCAAGCGCATCCAGACGGAACTGCGCCAGTACCTAGAGGGAAAGAAGGAGGGACCAGCAGCAGGAGGAGGTGCAGGAGGAGCATCAAATGTTAATACCCATCAAATACAGCTTAAGAAGCAGTATGTGAAGATCGAATCGGTGAAGCGTAACTACAGGCCCTACTATCATTTGATAAGGCAGCCCGACGATTGGCCAAAAATTGATTTAAGCAGCGACGACGGTGCCTTCCGTCTGCTTACGAAAGTCAAATCGAAAGAGCAACAAGAAAGTATGACGCGCAAGTCGCTTGGATCGCGTACATCCCAGAGAGATAAACCAAAGGAGGAGCAACAGCAGTCAGTCCAACAGACAGTCCAACATCCGGCACTCAAGCAGCTCAAAAAGCAGGCAGCGGTCATACCCAACAGTCCGCGTTCCCACTGCCGTGGAGAGCCCAAAGAGTCGAGCGAAAAGCAGGGCGGCGTCTGTGAGATCTGCAAGATAGAGTACGATATCCTCGCCATTCATCTGAAGAGCAAGGATCACGAGCTCTTTGCCAAAAACGCGGAGAACTTTCTGGCCCTGGACACGCTTATACAGTCGTCGGCGAATGTAAATCGGTTTCTGGAGCAGGAGCCAGACGAAGAGAGCGATATCGATATGGATGTTGATGAGAAACAGCTATTAAGTGCTTCCTCGGCGAACGAAGATGCTGGACAACGACAGGCACAGCCACAGCCCCTCCCCAGCCCCAACACCAGGCAACGACCCTCCCCGGCGCTAAGAGAGAAATCCAAGCGGATAACCAAAGGCAAGCATTCATCGGAAAAGTTCCAGGCGACACCCCCAGGAGGCTCCCCGATGACTCCTTCTCCGACTGGAAAGAAAAGCGGCGGCAACAGCGCGCAGGGCAGTCTCACGGAGCTGCAGCGTCAGGAGCAGCCCAACACGGCAGCGGCCACGCCCACGACCCACAACACAACGCGACGGAAAGCCCAACAGAATTCTGGTCTATCGCCACCCATCAGAGCCATGCTGCCACCCTCCTCGCTCTACAAGGTCGTAGAGACGCGTGATGAGTGCGGCGCCACGCCCCCCCGACGCGGTGGCCTCGGCGGACGACAAGCAAGCAACAATGTGGACTCACCCTCGCTGATTGTCAAGTTCCAGAAGGTGCGGCAGTCGGAGCTGCAGCGCCTTAATGGAGAGGCCGAGAATTTTATGTTCCCCCGCACAGCATCGACGACGACCACGACGAGGAGCAGCAGCGAACTGTTAACGGATGTGGATCGCCAAACCACGTCAGATGTGAGGGGCAGGCACAGTATTTCCTCAGCCAGCCTAGACACAAGCACCAGCGAGGCTGAGACACAGCAGGCACAGTCACAGTCACAGCCACAGCCATCGGAAAGCGGCGTGCTTCGGAAGCGTGCCCAGGCCGTGGGCAGGCGAAGGAGAACAGCCGCGGCAGCCGAACAGCAGCCACTGCTGCAGCGTCAGCTATCCACTGGGAGCAGCAGTAGCAACAGTCAGCAGCGCTTTCCGAGCGCCCCCATCCAGCCAGACGACGACGAACCAACGACGGCGACGGAGCCAGAGCTAAAGCTTAAGGTGAAGCAACCGCCGGCCACCAGGAAGAGCAGTCGCACTGCCACCGCCATTGTTACGGCGGCAACGACCAGCAGTCAGCAACAGCAGCTGCAGCTGCGGCAGACGAGAGGTGGAGGCGGAGTCAAACTGGAGGATAGGATGGGGGAAGCAACAAAAGCTAAGATTAAAATCAAACTAGAACCAATCGAACCCGAAGAAGCAGTAGAGGAGGATCTCGATCTCGATGATGATGATGATGAGGAATTCTCTTGCACTTCGGGCAGCGATGAAGACTATGTGGCAGACAGAAGACGCCGCCATAAGCTGGAGCCGCAACCATCAGCAGTTGTGGCGGTGGCTACAGCGACACCACCAACGCGTTCCGACACACGAGAGGAGCGTGCGGAACGACGACGCTCGCGATTGACCATCAATCGCAGTGCCGGAGAGACGGAGCTCCTGCAGACTGAGGTCAAAGCTAAGAAGCCACGGGGCAAGAGCCAGAAACCCCCCACAACACCAAAGTCCAAAGCGAAGCAGAAAAAAGGTCAGAAGGGGGGACAACAGCCACCGGCCATGGATATGTTCTTCGATTGCAGCAAAAGCGAGCTACTGAGAAAGATGCAATACACCTTCGAGTCCCTTCCGAATGGAGAGCTGTGGAATCGTGTGTTCATGCGGCAGGATGCGGGCGAGGAGAACTACTACACGTACTATGGCTCCACGAGGTATCGCAAGCTGCCCTACGAGATGGGACCCATACCCATGGCTAGAACGCTGCCGGCACACAGTTGCGCCCTGTGCCGGGCAGAGCAGAAACAAAAACAGGAGGAGGCACCACAGAAGTGTGAAAGTCCAGTCAAAAAGGAAGAGGAGACGGAGGCCCAACCAGGAACGGCATCATCCTCGTCATCGTCCTCCATGTACAAGCACAAGAAGATGCATCTGCTGCAGCGCTACCAGCAGGAACAGCAGCAGCTGCAACAGCAGAAGGAGACACAATTAAGCACTGCCATAGACATAGCCAAATGTGATAGCAAGGCCAGCACTCCAGAGCTTCTCGAGCGTGAATTTGCCACAGATCGTGTCCAGCTGATTGAGCGTGTGAGGAGCACGTCCAGCTCCAGTTCCGGCATGACCTGTCGTAACAAGCAGCTGGCACGATTGGCCGAACTGCCGCCCAGGAAGTCGCCGCGTGAACATGCCTCCACCCTGGCCCTGGTCAGCTGCATCATCCGTCAGCGTCAGGATTCACAGAGTAAAACCAACTCCGAGGCAGAGGCGGAACCGCCGCCTCCAGTTATAGTTCCTCCCAAACTGAAGACGCCTCTAAAGCAGGAGCAGGTACAGGCACCCGCCTCACCGAGGAACACACGCTCCCAGGCGGCCACACCCGTCGAGGAGCTGCGGTTTGCCACCGAAATCAGTGAGACTGTGAAACGCATGCGGCGTGGACAGAACAAATACGATCATTCCCCACCTGCCCCGGCACCAGTTGTAGTTCCAGTCCAGCCTGAACCGCCAGCAGCCGCAACCGAATCGCCTGGCAGAAGTCGTCGTCTGCCACCAGTGGCCAATGCCAGTCTCAGTCACAGCTATGCCCGCCGTTTGCAGTTCTCCGCGCGACGTGAAGCGTGTTCCGCCAGCGTGCTGTTGGGCAAGCGCAAAAGGAAAAACCATCCAGCCGTGCGTCCTCCCCAACAGCAGCCGCCTGGAATAATGCGCGGAGTGCGCAAGCTGCCCAGCAAGAAGGGTCTGCTCGAGTACGAGATGGAGCCGTGTGCCTTCAAGGCTTTGGACAAGGCCATGCAGTATGAAAATGCTGGTCTGGTTGCCTGGCAGCTGGACAAGTATCTGGAGTTGGCTGGCAAGGAGTTCGACCTGGAAATAGAGGACACGGAGGACACCACGGAGGAACTGTCGCCAGAAGAGCGTGCGCAGAACACGCCACCCCCAACGGATTGCTGTTTTACGAGCGAATTTGATCTCTGTGATCTCCTGACGGGCAGTGGTGGCAGCGGCGACGACGAGGAGGATGCCAGCCGAGGAACTGGAGCAGGGAACCAGCTGTCTGGCACCAGTCGACGCTTGGGCAGCATGGGAAATCTCTACACCACTTACTATCGCAAGCGGAAGAGCCTAAAGTCGAAGACGAATCGAACGGGTTGGCCCAAGACTCACAGGCGACGCGGCTGCGGTAATGGCGCTGGTTTCGGTGCTCGATCTATGCCTGATGAGAGGATCAACTTTAAAAAGATGGGCCTGGGGGAGATGTCACCCATCAAGCAGGAGCCCATGGAGACGGAGGAGGAGCAGACTACAACCACCACCACAACAACAACCACAATGGCGGAGAAGCTGCTGAGCAAAGAAGATGAGGATGAAGACGAGGATGGGGAAGGCGATGGAGGACAAAGTGCTGCTGCCCGGGAAGAGGCTGTCATGACACCACCAGCCACAGACGTGGATGAGCAGGGAGGAGAACCCCAGGCGGAAGCGGAAGCAGAAGCGGATGAGAACGACAGTCTGCCCGATGAAGATGAGACCATGGCGGATTCGGTGGATGAGCAGCAGGACGATGAAGCGGAAATAGAGGCCACCGATGCGGATATCGAAGAGGAGGATGATGAAGAAGATGACGAGGAGGAAGAGGATATCTTTGAAGATGCCTTCGAGGAGCAGCAAGTCTCTCATGAGGTGGAGCCAAAGCTCACAATCGATGATGATGATGATGAACCACCCGAGAAGCGTTCCCGCCTGCCCTCCATCTCTGTATCTACCCCACCCGATGATCCACAGCCGATGAGCCCCGGCAAGAAGCTGCTGCTCACTCTCCACAATGGCCATCGTCTGAATCCAGCCACTTCCACCCCGAGCACCGGCCACCAGCAGCGTCGCAGTACTCCTCAGCTAAATGGCAGTCTGGGTAGCTGCATATCGCCCAGCGAAAAGCTGGGCGGCGACAATTCGGACATCTTCACCGTCTCCTCGGATGGACTGGACACGGATCTTGATCTGAGCAACACCCAGGCTGGGGACTCGCATGAGCAGCACTGTCCTCACCAGCAGACGACGCCCAAGCGGAAGTTCGACATTTCCAAGTATGCGCCACCGAACAGTGGCAAGGCGGCCAGCAGTTGTGCCGCCGAAGCGGCGACAGCGGCTGTGAAATCCCTGGCCATCTCGCAGTTTCTCAAGAAGGAGGTTCGTGTCACCTGTCGTCGACTGAGGGCGCCCTTTAGACGCTTTCGATATCGTCGCTGAGAGCACACATTCAATCATACATCATCCATAACATCCAATCACTTTTAGCTTGTAGTGTGTACAGAAACAGAGAGCCAACGAAGATGAGAAAATAAGTTTCATTTGTAGGATATTTTATAGGGCCATCCAACATCCAATCATATGTTTAACCTGACCTCAAACCACACTTTCTTTGCTAGCATAATTCCAACTGAAACAAACCCCAAAATACACACACACACACAGAGAGAGAGATACGTACCATCATAAGCCTTAGTTAAATCTTAGTTTAGCTCAAATTCCTCGATGCAGACCCAGAGCCCTCAAAAGTCGCCCCCAAAAAATCATCAACAGTTTCGGACTATTCCAAGGAAAACACACTCTCATTTCAGTCTCTAGATCTTAAGTAGTAAACTTTCCATTTTTCGTTTTGAAAAATAGTTATTTCGTTTTATTAAACGTCGTCTGTCGTTAACGCTCAAAGAAAAGCAAGTTGAAAAAGGCAAAACCACAAACAAACCACTCAACTATAATGTAAGAGAGAAAGAACTAAACTAAAACTAAAACCAAAAGCAATTGTAAAAAATATTAAAACAAAGAGTAAAATTAAATATAAATATTCAATTCAACAAAAAAATATACACAATTTGTATGCTGCATTTACTGTAAACCCATCCAATATAGTATTTCTAAAGGTATTCTTGATCAAGCATCAGTATAGAAGTTCTTTATTTATTTTGTATTCCATTTTTTTTCTGTTTATGATAGTCGGAATAATAAGGAAATTACAGGCACAGATTTAAAGATATTATTTTCAAACGCTCAGGGAGAAATATTCTTATGCTATAGGATATATAATGGAATAGAATATTTTGCATAGATTTTGGCCGATTTTAGAGACATTTTATTATTATGATAAATTATAATCATTTTTTGCCATATAAAAATTGTTTTTAGTAGGAATCTTTTGTTGGGAAAGTGTAAATTTTTGTACTTTTAAAAACAATCTTTTTTTTTTGTATTACTAAAATAATGATAATATTATTTTAATGATTTAAATAGGGAAGATCTAGCGATATTATTATTATGAAATTGTTCGTATAGAAATCTAAGATTCAATATTAGAATAGACTTACTTTAGTAAGGTCTAGCTGTCATATGATTTAAGGAACCAAAGTTGATGCATTTTCAAGCATACTCCTTTCGGAGCTATCGAATCGGTTTAGATGGGGAAAGGGGGGCTCCAGAATACACCCGTTCCGTTCATCATCCCGCACATGCAATAATCCCTAAGAAATCCCAAACTTCTTTGTTCTGATCCGATCCCATCCATTCCCATTTAGACTTGCGCAAACTCATCAAGTATGAGGAGCGTCTGGCGGAGGGCCCAAAGGACGACAATTTCAGCAGGCTGCATAAACGGGGCACCGTCAGCTCGCGTGCCAAATTAGGAGGAGAGAACGATAAAGACAAGGACAAGGAGAATGCCGCTCCAGCATCAACAATTGAGGCAACAGCAGGCAAGGAGAAAAATTCCAAGACTGATGAGAGTGAGACGCGTTTAGCTGGCGGTATTGCCATGTCGGAAATTGCTCGTCTGTTTCGCGATAAGCTCTTTCTGGGTAGTTCCAAACCCGGTCCTGATGCCAGCCAGAGTTCAACTCCTGTCCAGAGTTCAGCTCCGCTCAGCAAGCGTCGCAGTCGCAGCAAAACACGCAAGGCGGCACAAAACGCACCTTTTCTATCCAGCGGAGAGTCCGAGGCCAATCTGGATCATCCAATGACTCGTCGTCATCGTGGCTCCAAATCGCGTCCGCGTAGCTCCAGCCTTGGCGCCTCATTAGGTAACCCCAAACCGATTTCCTGCTATCCATTGCCCAGATAATAATGCTTGCACCTCTTTCAGTACGCCGTCGTGCTAAGTCGAAGAAGGAAGGACGCATGACCGATCCGGTGGCCCTGTATCAGTACTACCAGAACGAGTGGGCCTACTTCCGCGAACAGATACCTGGCACAAATGCACACAAAAACGCCCGGTCCAGTGTACGCCACAAGCTAATGGTTCCAAAGCCCTAGTAGAAGAGAAGATCACCTATCCACCATAGTTATTATTTACATTTTAGATATTTTTGATACCTTTGACAAATCCTATGACTCATTGTTGTACTCGTAACTTTCTAAAAGGTTCAACAAACGAATAAACTACTATTACAATTAAAAGATAATTAGATTACTTTAAGATTGGGGTTGCTGTCGACAAATTTATCCTCTACACATATGTATATAATGTAAACGTATAGTTTTATGATTTGCGACTCTATTTACAAGCTAATTTCTACCATGGGTAATAGGGGCGCCCTTTTAAAGAGATTGTCAAATGTCGATCGGTTCGGTTACAAGTGTCGCATCATGCAGCAGCGCCCCTCGGTCTACGGGATGTGGTCTGCATTTTTCCAGGGATCCGCGCGAACCAACTTCGTCTTGGCGTCGCTTGAGCCAATCGATGGTGCAGTCGCTCACGTCAACGTCAAATCTGTAATATTTTTGACAGTACTGTAGAAAAAATGAAATGGAATTCATTTGAAAATTATTGTCAAAAGAAAAAACTAAATTCGAAAGTTCCAAAGTAAAACATTTGATTATTTTTGGCTACTAGAGCAACTGCTGCTTGAGAGTGATGAACAGATCATTGGCGATGCTAGAGCGACGCTTACGTTCACAAAGACTGGAGCCAACAGCTGCAATACCAACCAAAACCACGACTCTGCGACGCCAGGTTTGTGTTAATATTGAGGCCAAGGGCTCCAGTCCGAGTCTGAGACCCCGGCGGCGAAGGAGAAGGGAACTGCTGATGTCCTACCCATACCCATTTTCCCCGATGTCGATGCCCATGGACTATGGGCAGCCTCAGCAACTGCACCAGGCAAAAGGAGACCTGCATTACGGCTATTTGGATCCAGTGGAATCCTTCTTACAGTATCAGAATTTGGGCTGTCCACAGATGCGCATGAACTCCGGCCAGGAATATGGCATGAAGTATGCCCCCACTCTTGAGCGAAATAATCGCCCTCGGAGCTTCTTTACCAATGTCAACAGCTCAGGCCACCAGAGCGCGTCTGTAGACGAGCTGAAGGTCATTGCCAGTACACTGGAGAGCAGTCTGCTCCAATTACTAGCAAATGAATCGGAGCCAGTCCACAAAGAGTTAAATAAGGAGTGTGTGATAAACCCAAACTATGAGTCAGGAGGTCCACAGGAGTCCAAGATGCAACTCCTGACCGATATGATGTGCGACACCATCTATAGGTTGAACAGCTTCATCTCCTCTCAGAGAGAGATTGGGGGGCACAAGTCCCCTTACATGATACCGCCACATCTGCTGTCGCAGCCGCAGCCAACATATAACATGGGGTTGGGCTCGGAAGGATTGAAAAGCAATAGCCTTCTGTTTCATCCTAGTAACATGAGGGCAGCGAACCACAACAGTCGTCTGCCCCCAGTCGAGTCTACTGAAGCCAGCACTCAGACAAGGTTTAGCGTGGTGCGAATGCCTTGGCTACGTGAGAGAAGGCGTAAGCGTCTGGTGAAACCCACCTATATACACCTGCACAATCAAGGCTGCAGCACAGAAGATTTGGATCTATGGCCGAGGATTTTAGAGGCCATAAGCAATATTAATAGCGGAGGTAATATCAATAAGTTTTATTTATGCGCAAACACATTTACCCAGAATAATCTATTACAGAGAATCATCTTAAAACGGAACATTTTGAGCAGCAGTCAAGCAAAAAGAGCATGAAGGACAGTGGCACCACCATGTGGTGTCCCATGGCGTGTTGTCGCGGTTACTGTGAGTATGTGGAGCTGGGTAACATGTGTTGCAGTCCAACCTCTCAAAAAAGAAATGAGGGGGACACCCTGCCTCTGCAGGCGCCACCTTTACCCACAACACCACCGCCACTATTCCTGACACAGAACGAAAACGAATACGAACTGGGCAGTAATTCCATCTACATAGAAAATGCCGACTCTCAGTCCACTATTGACAGCACCGCCATGACTTCAAGCTCCACGTCTGATATCCGCAGTGCAGGCGGCGTAAGGAATACCCAGTTGACGTACTCCTACATAGAGGAGCAACTGGAGGAGCAACCGAAGAGCACAGACAGCTTGGATGACTGGTATAGAAGTGCCAGCATGAGTCTGGCCGAACTGGAAGAGGAGCAGGAGCACTACAAAGCGATGGAGGAGCGTCGGAAGAAGTTAAGTACCAGAAACAAGCGACTTCAAACCGAATCCATCACGAGCTCAGCTTCCAGTGGCGTCTGCGTCGGAGCCACCGCGGAAAAGGCCGTCAGCACCAGCGATCTGAATGCCTGCAGACTCAAGAAACCACTTAAGTCCGCCCTTAAGACTCGGCGCGTGAAGAGTGGACAAGAAATTGTGGGCAACACAGCGCCAGGACTTGACCGTCTCACAAAAGTAAAGTTCGAAAAGAAAGTTGTTCCAAAACTGCAGGATATAATGAGTAAACCCAACACAAGATCAGTGGGAACGGGTCATCCGACACCGAATGGTTTCGAGATCAAAAGGATATCCCTATGTGAAATCCCAGACAATGGGCAGATACCCCCCCGTCAGGGTCCCCTGATCAAGAGGAAGTACTTGAAGGAAACCCCAATTAAGAAGAAGCGTATCCCAAAAAAGTTCAACTGTTCTCCGTCGATGAGTCCACCGTCCAGTATACGCAAATCCCTTCCATATCCTTCGGAATGGTGGTTGGGCTAGCTCTCTCTCCCGCTCTAAGCAATCCCTGCTAGAGCTGTCAAAGAGCTTCTCACAGCTTGTCGTCTCACACGACAAATTCAAATACTAGACAGATTTCGGCCGCATTCATCATGATACACATGATGAATCCTAAATTGGGATATGTTGTGTGACGACGAAGCGCCACCAGAGCAATCGGTTTGTCGCTGTCCAACCTGTGTTCTACGCAAACCCGTAGACGTTCCCTGGCCGGAGGCATTAGAGCTAGAGGCAGAAGAAAAGGCAAAAGAAGAACAGGCAGAAGAACAAAGGCTACAAGAGGAACGGCAACGGACGCAGAAAAGGAAGTCAAATACATCTAAGGCACAGCATAACCAGCCACTGGGACAAAAGGCACTGTCACTGTCTCAGAAGGCTCTGTCACATAAGGCACTAGCACAGCGGGCAATACCACAGGAGTCACAGGAGAAAAGGATTAAAATGGATAAACGTGAAGTCGGAACGAGAAGGACCTCTATAAGGACCATTGAGTCGTTGCACAGCAATGCCACCATGCTGGAGGCGGACCGCCAAAGTGACTTTCGTCCCAATTCCGAAGGTATATCGGCGGCTTCGTCTATAATGGACCCGACAGGGGCTTCCCAAACGCAGCAACAGCCACAGCAACCCACAATCCTGCTGATTGTTGTCAAGTGAGTACGGCCATTATGCTCTTGATGCACCCAAATAGAATAAAGCGTTTGTGTTTTTGGTAGCAAACCGCCAGAGAATCAGTTCTATCCACCTCCAGGAGCCGGGTACGGCCCAGGTCCAGCCAGAGGAGCCCCCAAGTATGAGACGATGGATACCATTAACAATCATGAACTGATATTTTACTCCCCTGGCGCAGCTACTATAATCCGCCGCCTGGACCTGGATTTGGACTTGGACGAGGACCACCTGGCTATGGACCTGGACCAGGACCACCTGGATATGGACGACCACCAGGACCACCAGGGTATGGGCCTGGTCCAAACTATGGTCAGTATCCTGGATATGGACCTGGCCCAAACTATGGCATGGAACGTCGTCGCAAGTAAGAAGTCAAGAGTTTTGTAATACTCGTAGCTTTAGAACCATTTGATAATCAAATCTGTCCCGTCTGTTCATTTGCCTGAAGAGTCGTTAACTTTAAAGATCTCTAAGAGTATCTACCCGCAAAGTCATCGTTCATGTCAGCAAGTGGTGGCTCCCATACTGATTCTCGACTCGAGCGAATGCTTCAAAAGAGAATGCCCGAGAACTTTATACCAATGGGGGTATAAACAATAGGGGTTAAACGCAGTTTAAATCGGTTAGATATGATGCAAATTGTTGTAGCTATCTTATGAATAGGTATAGCATTGATTAGCCATCATCTTACACCCAGAGTAGTGTCCATTCCATTAATTATTCTAAATAATCATCATAAATATCTTAAACTTGCCTTTTACAGCGACGGCTACCGGGAGAATCGTCCGTTTCAGCAACGCAGGTAAGAATTTTGGATTCACATTAAAATCTTTCGACTATTATTTAATTTATGTAAGCCATAGAGGAGACCCCCGGGATCGGAGAGACTCATTCCAAGGCGATGACCGTTATCGTCAACCTCCACCTCCACCTGCGCAAGGCTGGTAAGTGTGTGGGAATACCGATTGACGATTTTTAAAGCATAACATACCATTCACATTCGATGCAGGCGAGGGGGACCCCCTCCTCGTGGGTAAGATCTGAATTGATTAAAAGGAGAACTAATGTCCATCATTGTCACTCCAAAGGAGGAGAAACAGTGAAAGTTCTCGACGAACAAATGAAGAGCGTGAAGGAGACCGTGGACAAGTATCCAGATGTCGATGTGGACAGGACGGTGGAGGAAATGATGGAGTCTCAGAAAATAGCAGAAACCAGAGTAAACGATGTATGTGCGTAAGTGACAATGATCGCTATATGCAAAGTAATCCACCAAGTCACAGGAACTGCCATTGCGAGGACGGCGACCGGGAGGTATCCAGAAAAACCTATGAAAATAGCAACGAAAATAGCAACGAAAATACCAACAAAAATAGCAACGAAAATACCAACAAAAATAGCAACGAAAATACCAACAGAATTCGAGACGTCGAGAAAGCCCGAGGGAAAAATACGGAGTCAGCATGGGTCAGCAGCAAGGTCACGTCAACGCCTCCCGACAATCCTCTGCCGTTCAGCAAGGAAACGACCTGCTCTCACCAGAAGGAGGAGGTGATTGTGCCAGGCAAGAAGACCTATCGCTATGTCACAGTTCCCGTGTGCATCACCCATGGCAATGCAAAATCTTGTGTGTGCTGCGACTGCCATGAGGAGAACGACGAGGACGACGAAGACAATGTGAACCGCACGTGTGATTGCGATCCCCAAGGACATTGCAGCTGCCTGGTGAGTCACAGTGAAACTCATTTGCACGATGAGGTCCTGTGCGAGTGCGATATGACCAATCTGGAGCGAACGCTGGAACACCTCATACCCAATACGGACTGTACGTGCTTTTTCAACGCCCCGAAGAAGAGACGCAAGAGGAAGCGCCTTGGTCCAACGGTCCGATACGATCGCTTTGCAAATCCCCCCTTTGTCCTGAACCCCAGGCCGCGTTGCCTGGCGTATAGCTGCAACACCTGCTGCTGTCCGGTGGGCAGGAGCTGCTACAACTGCGACTACAGTCATGCTTGCTGCTGTCCATGTTGTTGGTGATGCTCTGGATGCTTCTCTAGCTTCTGAAATCATAAAATAAACCCAATCATAGGACAAAACAAAAACGACAGAACATTTTTGAATACCCTAGAAAGTGGTCTGGGGTGGTTTTTCTTTTGTTGACACATCTGACAAATGCTCACTGGGATGTACTACTGCTGCTCCTCTTGGCTCCAAAAATGGATAACAAAATAAATTGTGAACACAATCTGTCCAATCATGGTAGCTCTGAGGGGAACTCGTGCAGTGCAGTCCCAGAAGACAATCCATTTTTAATGGTCGCGGCCGTTTCATGTTCGATTTGTGGGGGCTGCCAATGCCCAACCAACGCAGCCAAGAAAACAGATGGAGAACAGGGTAAAGCTCCTCCAAAAACTCCTCCACGAAAAGGCAAAGACCTGGACAGTAAGGTGACGTACAAGACTGGAAGTGCGGGAACCGCTGGTGCTGCTGGTGCTGTTGGTGCTTCTGGAGGTGCTAGTGCTTTTGGTGGTTCTGGAGGTGCTGGTGCTGGTCCCACGAGTAAAAACAGCAACCTGGACAGTAAGGTAACGTACAAGACTGGAAGTGCTGGAACCGCTGGTGCTGCTGGTGCTGTTGGTGCTTCTGGAGGTGCTGGTGCTTCTGGTGGTTCTGGAGGTGCTGGTGCTGGTCCCACGAGTAAAAACAGCAGAAAGATTAGTCCAGCAAAGTCCAGGGAATCCAGTAAATCGAAGAAGATCATAGGACCAAGGGATGAAAGTACAGCCAGTAAAAGTGCCAGACCAAAGAAGATCAAAGATCAAAATGAAATGAACAATCAAGACAAGCCCAGGAAGATCAAACGATCCAATTCGAATCATAGGCCAAATAAAAATTCCCAGGATGAAAACGATAAGGGGTGCTTGTGCAAAATAGAAGATTTCAGGGAAGGGCAAAGAAACCAGTGCATACAGGCAGACACATCCGATAGGAATAATCGAAGCAAGTTCAGGGACCAAATGAAGATCAAAGGATCAGATTCGAATTATATACCAAATGAAAGTTCCCAGGATGAAAACTATATGGGGTGCATATGCGAAATAGAAGAAGCCAGGGAAACTCAAAGAACCCAGAGAATACAGCCGAAAATATCTGAAAAGAATAGTCGAAACAAGTCCAGGGAGACAATATCCAGCGGAATGAAGATCAAAGAATCAGTTTCAAATCATAGACCAAATGAAAATTTCCGGGATCAAAGACAAAGAAACCCAAGCATACAGCCAGTCATATCCAAAGGAAATATTCGCGCCAAGTCCAAGGACCCAATAGCCCGACAAACGAAGGCCAAAGGATCTGCTTTGAATCATAGACCAAAAAAAAGCTCCCAGGATCAAAACGATAAGGGGTGCTTATGCAAAATGGAAGATGCCGGGGAAAGACAAAGAAACCCAAGCATACAGCCAGTCATATCCAAAGGGAAAATTCGCGCCAAGTCCAAGGACCCAATAGCCCGACAAACGAAGGCCAAAGGATCTGCTTTGAATCATAGACCAAATAAAAGCTCCCAGGATCAAAACGATAAGGGGTGCTTATGCAAAATGGAGGAAGCCAGGGACAGACAAGGAACCCAGAGCGTACAGCGAGATACTGCCGAAAGGAACAACGGAGACAAGTTCAGGGAGCCAATATCCAGCGAAATGAACTATATAAGGAAGGTCAAAGGATCAGATTCGAATAGACCAAACGGAAATGCCCAGAATAGAAACGATAGGCGGTGCCCCTGCCCAGTAGAAAAATCCAGGGTAAGACGAAGCAGCCAGAGCATGCAGCCAGGTATATCCGAACGGAATAATCGAGACAAGTTCAGGGAGCCAATACCCAGCGAAATGAACTATATAAGGAAGAACAATGCATCAGATTGGGATCTTAACCCAATTGAAAATTCTCAGGATGACAACGATATGCAGAGCGAATACGAAATGGAAGAAGCCAGGGAAAGACAAAAACCCCAGAACATGCTGCCCGATGTGTCCCACTTTATTATGTACTGCACAAGGATACGCGAAAGTCCAAGCCATTCCACCAGGGGCGAAGTTGAATCTCGTGCTGGAAATGAATTTAGTAGAAGGAATAGTCAACAGAACGAATGGCATAAATCGATGGGACTGAGAGACTCGTATTCCCCAGTACCATCAAGAAGGGACAACGAATGCCGCTGCCAAGGCCAGCAAATATCTGCTAATAGCAAACCGAGCAAACCCGCCTCCAGAGGAGTCCCAGAAAAATGTCCAATGTGGGAATCCTGTACACTTCCCACCTCGGCCCAGCGCAAGTGTCATAGATGTTTGCCTGCACTGAACTCTGGAAATCTGACTCCTGATGGCCCGGCGCATTTAAGGCGTGACAGGCGGATTTGTCCAATTGAGAGCACAGCTGAGGGTAAAAGATCAGATTATTCGTATGCCAGTGGTAAAGGAAAGAAGTATGAAATGGAATCCAACTATGCTATAGAACGGGAAAGAAAACGGCATAGGGCATCCAATTCCAGGAGACATAGTGAGACCCAAAATTCCAGGAGAGCCAGTGAGACCTACAAAGCAGAAAGATCCAGAAGTTCGAACTCCTCCCCAAACAGACACAAAAACAAGACCAGAAATCGAAGAGGTAGCCACAAAAATTTCAGTAAATACAACAGCGACTCCGAGAGTAATGGCCACAGGGAAAAGTACGGTCGGAGTAGCAGCAACAACAACAGTGACTGCCGTGATGTCAAATGCAAGCGCAAGTGTCGCAGATGTGCGGATGCGTCCACTATGACCGTCAGCAGGATGTCTTCAAGGGAAGGAAGTCAGTCGTTAATAAGAAGTAAAACCAATGCAGCAACCAGCATCTGTGGAATTTGTCCGGCGGGCAAAATTTGTGATCCTAATTGTTCGTTGGCTACTCAAACATCCCGTCCTTTGATGGATTTTCAAAACCCCAACCTGAAGGGAACCCAGACAAAACGAGGGAAGGGAGTTCGCAGCCCTAAGAGAAAACCGGGAACCCAATACACGTGTTCTTTTCCGGCCCAGATTACGGCTATTAAGAGAATCAGTTCGTCGGGAGCTCTTCAACCTCCTCAAAAAGGCTCCACGGGAGCTGTCCAGACTCCTCAGAGCTACTCGTCGGAGGATGTCCGGACTCCACAGAAACTCCACGCATCGGAAGCTGTCCAGGGACTATCTAAGAGCAGAGATAAAAGGGCCGCTCGTAGCGGCGAAGAATCGGATGTGGGAGTGATTATTGACAATCTTAAAGATGCTGTGATCGTGTGCGCCTGCGATTCGAGTAATCTAGATCGGACACTGCGGGAGCTCATTCCCAATGCGGCCGGGTCTCCAATCAATAAGAAATGTTCCAAGAAGAAGCGCCCCAGATACGATCGCTTTGCCAGTCCGCCCTTTGTACTGAACCCGACGCCGAGATGTCCACCGTCTCCATATGTCAACACCTGCTGCTATCCGGTGGACAAGAAATGCTACACCTCCGGTTGCGGTGGTACATACTATGGTGGTTGTTGCTGGTAGAAAAAAAAACCCAGTCAACCGACATAAATCTTTCCTAATCGATTTTTGGATGGCTGTTCGCTAGCTGTCTACAGAATGCTGCCAGCAGCTCAACTGGGATGTGCTGCTCCTATGTGCCTCAACAATGAATGATTATATAAGGAAACGGCGTACGGCCAAGCAAATACTTCTGCGACGGGCTCTGAGCAAGGGTGTCCGTAATGGCCGTGACACCGAAACAACCACACCGCTGGGTCCCTTGTCAAAGACTGGCATTACGGTGCTATCCTCGCTGGCGAAGGATCCCAAACGGGTGAGGACCATGCAGCGTACCTTTTCCCGATCTAAATCGAGTCGCGAGAGATCGGACAGACGACCCAAATCTCAAACTAGACCGAAAACCCTAAAGAATGCCCAAGTGTATCCCCTGCTGAAGACTGATTCCCGTTCTTGGAGGAAAATCAAAACTTCTGGTGAGTTTTGAAAGTTTTGGCTGAAGAAATCATTAAATTCTCGTTCACCGACAGAGGGTCTATATAAGACCCACTTGATGGAAGGTAAGTCCGGCGTTAGTCTGGGCGGTGCACCTTCCAGGGGTAGCAGTCGATCACGATACAGTTCCTCTGCCTATCCATCCACCTGGGCTCTGGATGTCCGGAACCGTGAGGAGCAAGCCGAGGAGACGAGCAACAGCCTGGCGGAGGTTACCAACTGTACGCGTCTCAATCGCACGCCCTACGACCATCAGCTGAGCACGCCCCTCAAATCCGACCATTCCGTTCAGTGTTCCATGAGGGCCGCTGCCAGACGACAGCGGCAGAGACGGACAAACCAGCCACGCGAGATGTGCGTGGCTCAGACTCAGACGATGCCCAAACTATTTCAACCCAAGCTACTCAAGCACAAGCCACTGAAGAAGTCCGTTAAGCATATGTTTACGTCCATGGTTGGGGAAAAGCTTCTTGAGCGAAGCAGGAGTCCATCCAAGACGAGTCAGGATAGTTTGAGGATACGAAAAACAAGGCACAGACATTACAGTGGCGAGGAAATGAAACGTTCGCGCGAGTCGGCCAGAGCAAAACCCACTGCCAGGCAAAGCCAAAGCAAAACCCCAAAAAAGTGCGATCCTACCGACTATGGGGGGTATACGCCATCGGATGTGAGTCTCGAACTAGCTACCTCCCAAAATCACTCAATCACTGAGCTACGGCGCGGTACTGGCGGTAGGCTTGATGATAGCCGTTGGATAATGAAATTGCCCACTGAGAGGGACATAGAGAAGTATATACACGACGCGGCTGTCGAAGACTGTATGTCCTGTTCGGCACGAGACCGCATGTCATATCCTGAGTCCTACAATTATGATGAGTCTACGGGGAGATCTTCCTCTCCTGGTAGTAGTTGCTCGAAAGACTGCATGTGCGCCAAAGGGGGTAAGAAAAGAACCTCGTGCACGTGTGAATCTCGTGTCACCGAAGGCAGCAGCAGAAGAACTAACCAGGCTACAAAGAAAAATAGCCCAAGGCACACACCAATTTCTCGTGGATCATCTCAGTCAAGTGCAAGCAACGAGCCAAGAAGTCCACCCAGAAAAACGAGGGACAAACGAAAACAAGAAAGTTTATGCAGTCTAGATAGAAATACCGGAAAGACACAGGCCAAGAGTCGAGGAAATCGAGGCAGTGTCCATGCTTCTTTAAATACTGATAGTCAAGCAATGTCACGAGGACCCACTGATTACGGAAGAGCATCTACGAAATCTACAGATTCCAGCCCATGTCGAAGCAAGAGCAATGCAATTGAAAAAACCAGTAAGAATCGAGACAAAGGCAACTCCGAGAGACGTGGTACCCACAGAGAAAAGCCTACGCGGAATGGCAACAGCAGTGTGGAGGCTATTCCCGTGAAAACTAGTGCTGAAAACCTACGCAAGAAAACATCTCAGATGATTTCGCAAAAGAATAGTGTGCATTCCATCAATTCATTTTCCAGGCAACCTCGAACGGATGCCTGCAAAGACCCCAAATGCAAACGAAAGTGTCGACGATGTGCGGATGCCTCCACTGTGACCTCAAAGCCACTGATTACCGCTGCTGAAACTAATAAGGCATCAACCGATAATCCTAATCGAGGCGCAACCAACAGTTGTGGCATTTGCCCAGTGACCAAAACTTGTGATCCCAAATGCGTTGAGGCATTCGCTCAAACATCCCAGTCTAAGATAGTGCGACCAAGCCGAAGTCCTACTTCGAAGGATTTTCCAAACAGGTCTCCAGACTCCCCTCAAAGCGAGTTAACGACGTCTCCAGATCCACAAAGTGTGGGCAGGTCTACCAATCAAAGTCGTAGAGGGTCTACAACCAAGCGAACGACACAACAGCAGGGGCCATGTGGTTGTGGCCGCCCTAATTGTGGGTGTAAATACTCGGAGGCATGCACTCAAACTTCATCTCGTAGTCCCAAAAAGTCATCTACGAAAGTACCAAAAAAAAATAATTCGGGGATAGGTGAGTGCGATATGAGTCGGATTATTGCGATCCTACAAAAGGCTCTGGAGGGTCTGGAAATGGAGCAGAGAGCCCGTGGGCGCGGCTCAACAAGTCATCTAGTAGATAGGGATCGCTCGAGTGAAAGCTCAGATATCATCGATACCAATGTGGACAACTGCTATGAGAGCGCAGCCACCAATTGGACATATACAGTCCAAAATGGGGTAAGGGGATTCGATCCCTTTCAGTGTAATATGTGCTATTACCCCGAAAGCATGTGTGGTGGAGCCGCAAATATCACTGAACCATCAATACCTTTTATAAACGGCGAATCACTGCGTCCAGAGACCAAGCAAATTCTGAAATATATAGACAAAATAAATGGAAAAATGGATGCAGACAGGACACGTAAGTAAGCGAGTAACATATTCTAACATAAAGGGAAATTTAAAGGGTTTTCCCACCAAGCGACTCAGACCGATCAAAAGCGAACAAAACCAGAGAAGAACAGCTTCGACCATGGACCAGAAATCAAACGGGTAGAGGACTATGAGCCATTTGTAATGGGCCAAAGCAAAGATGGGAGAGAAACTCTTGATTCAAGTTCCTCTAAAAGCTCCCACACTCGGTACGGTGATGATCATATTTTTCCTAGTAATACACCCAATCCTACAAATTTCGAATGGAAATCCGATTTTGAGCCGCATTTGGCGGATAAATTTTTCAAAACACGTGCCATGTCGAAGGTTCGGGATAAACTTGTATCACACTGTCCCGTTTTCGGCATTAAATCTAACAAGCGCTCGAACATTTTTCTAGTGAGAAGAACCTCTGGCTGCAAGTATGTGCCAATCAGACAAGAAAAAGAATCGAACTATAAACTATGCCTGCATTCCAAAGGAAGAACAGCCCTCTCTCTTTCTGAGCGAGAACTTCGAGTCAAAACTCCATTTCCACCAGATAACTCTATATCAGCAGAAAAGCTCCGAGATAGAACTCGATTTCCAACAGAGAACTCTAAATCAGCAGAAAAACTCCGCGATAGAACTCGATATCCAACAGAGAACTCCACATCAGCAGAAAAAATCCGAGATAGAACTCGATATCCAACAGAGAACTCTATATCAGCGGGAAAGCCCCGAGGGAGAACTCAATCTCCAACAGAGAACTCTATATCAGCGAAAAAGCCCCGAGGGAGAACTGAATATCCAACAGATATTAGTCGTACCACAGACGCCGACCTAGAGCCCAAAAAGCGACCTTATACGAGGAATACACGGAAGAGTTTTATCACAATGCCGTTACTGAATAGCTACGATCAGCAAATATTAAAGGACTTTGACAAATATAGAACAGCTAAAGCCGAAGCAGCCGCAGCTGCTGAGGCCGCCAAGTCGATATGCCAGCAGGAGCCTATGTGCTCCTATTTGAAATATCAAGCGGATCAAAAAGCAGCTGCTTCAAAAATATGCCAACCAAATCCCAAATGTCCAAACTGCAGGATAGTGGTAAAGACCGTACAGCTTACAACAGAACAACCCGAACAAAATAAGAGTCTCCCAGACAGACAGCAAAAACATCCATTTGGGAAATCGAAAGGAACTCCAGGGAAGAATCCGAAAGATCGGCGTAGAGAGAAGAAACCGTCCAAATCAAGAGGTTTTTTCAGTTGGTGTGCGAAGAAAGATAAAGAACCAAACGAGGAAAATAAAAACAAAGGACAACGCGAAGAAAAAGCGGAAAAGGGAAATCGTGAACCAAAAGAACGAACATCAAAGGAAAGTCTGAGCTACACCAAAACCACTAAATCTGAAGCACCAATTCAAAAATATAAATTCCTGAATTTAAATTCTCAAACCTTTTTAAAGAAATACCCCGCTTCTGAAACCTACGAGTATCAACGGATTCCGGAACAGTCCCAACCGGCTAAGAATGTAGTATTAGCTATGTCCAAAACATATGCAGGAGCTAATATTATGAGTCTCAAGCCGGGAGTTAATTTCTGTAATATTGCACGTCCCCCTGATGATGACCGTAACGAGGTTCAGGTGCTCTACGATTCAAGTGCCCGTTTTGCCAAGGACACATGCAGTGTGCGGATAATGCCAGATCCGCCAATGCCTTCTAGGCCGCGATTTGGAGACTGTTTCACATCTTCCAGCGGCTTAACCGTTCCTTCCCAGTGCGATGGGGGGCAGCAGCAACAGAAGGAGTACAAGAATTCCTCAAAATGTGACAGCACAAATGCATTTTATTCAATGTTCCAAAAACATATTCCCAATCTCAAGAGTCGTAACTTTGATTGTGAATTTCAACGAAAGTGGGAGATTTTCTGAAAAAATTCACAATCATATTTACTTTAAATTCGCCATACAAATTTCAATTTCAAAATTTCAGTAAAATAAACTGCAAAATCAAATACAAAAACTGTTTTTCCTTTTATTGCCATCTTACAATCGCATAAATATGTAAAAAATAACAACATGTTTATCTGAGAAAAATTCTTGTTTAAAGGATATAGTTAAAACCGTTTGAAACTGTTTCTTCAAATTACCAGTGTAGTAATATGACACACATGTTTTAAACAGGTGCCTCCGTGAGAAATTCATCCCTGTGTAGTTGCCATGTAGCAAATGTGTAGTTACCACTTTCAAAATTAATTTGGTAGTCGGCAAAATTTGTTTAAACCTTATTTTCTAAAGAATCCAATAAAAGGGAGTATTTGAAATAGATCAATCTTGTCGAAAATTGATTGGACTATTGCATAAAATCATATGTTCAGTTTTAGGGCTTAAAGCTAGCTAGTAATACTAAGCGGAATATCAAAATCGAGCAAATACAATTCATTTTCGACGATCAAGAAATTGTCATAAATGAAATCACTGTAGCCACACAGACGAAAATTCGTCACACAAATTCTCTTGTGAAAATTCAACGATTTACGCTGGAGCGACTAGGTGCGGAGGAATATAGTGACCACGACGAGCGGTACAATTGGTTTGACGCAGACGAGAAGTCGCGTCTCTTGCCGAAAAGCAGTCGTAAATCGAGTGATTCCGGGCTGCGGCCAAAAATTAAGCAGCTGTCTCAGCTGTTTAACGTGGAAGAACTGCATCAATTGACCCGTGGAGTACGTCAGTCTGCATACAAAAAGTTGTCGCCGGAAGAGGTCGATAATATCAAGAACAGAAAACTCAGTCAATACTCAAAGGCCATGTCAGCACCAACTGCAGCTTCAGTGAGCGACGCCGCTGCCGCCCTGTCTGGGAACTTGCAGTTGGCCCCACTGCGTACCCTGGACGATTTCGTGCTCGGATCGGCGCGTTTCCAGTTGCCCAACCTGAAGGATTTTGACAAGTGGGGCAATCGCGTGGTGAAGAACTTGCTCTATTACCAAACCAACTACATTCTGCTCTTCCTGGTCATCTACGCGCTGATGATTGTGTGCAATCCAACCAAGATAATCAGTGGCTTGATTGTGCAGGCCTTGATCATCGCCGTCATTTGGCAATTCTTCAGCAGCAAATCGAAGCCCAGCTTCATTGCAAGCCGTCTGACGGGAGGCAATGCAATTGTGGCCGAACAAAACGCTCAACAGAAATGGTACATCCTGGCTGGTGCTCTGCTTGGCGGTTATCTTTTTTTGCACCTGATTAGCGCCGTGCTGCTGACCGCCTTTACCTTGCTGCTGCCCATTTCGGTGACTTTCATACACGCCTCACTGCGTCTACGCAACATGAAGAATAAATTGGCCAACACCATCGAGAGTTTTGGTCCATCTACTCCCATGGGTGCCCTGCTGGATGCGTTGAACGTACGTGCAGAAGGCGTGATCAATTAAGAAACGGTCCAATAGCTGTTGGACATACAGGACCGAGACATAGAATCCACGTTTTTACAACTAGTTATCCCTTGAATGTTGAACCTTGCAAACAATGTATTACCATATAATCGATTTGATCTTGAGTTTTGTATTTAAATATGATTTTATTACTTGTGTACTTTGCTATTATGATTTTCAATAAAGTTTTCCCATAAATGCGTTCGTTCATAAGCTCTAATTCTAATCCAAGATCTATCATATCATATTGGTCGATTCTACTCTAAGCCAACGAGGAAAGCCTCAAATATACTCGGTTCCGAAGATTGTTTGCTCATCATATCCTTAATGGGATCTGGATGGCCGAGCTTATTATTTGTTGATCTCGTTTCCCACAGCGTAGCCAGCGTGCGGGAAAAGCAGAGCTGGCTATAAAGGCATAGCCATAGGTGGCATTCTCTTCATTTCCGGGACCCATCTCTCCAAGCATGTGATCCTCAAAAAGCTGAGATCCAAATTCATCGTGCCAATCCACCCTACTTGCAGGTATAAAGGCCACACCTATATCGAATCTGTTAAAGATCTTTTTTGGGCTGGGACAGAAAGGTGTGAGACAGTGGTGTCCAAAACACGTCACAGTTTTCCCGAATTATCGCACGCACGGTTGAGTGGCCCATTTTTAAGGACTTTGCCAGACGCCCGGTGCCTTCTCTACTGTCCAAATACCTAAAAAGAAATTTCTTTAGCTAATTTATTGATCTGTCGGCCCAGCGGCTTGCCTTAATGTCAGGAACAACCGGCAATCGGGAGGAATATGCGTTCGTATAGAGTTCTTGGTTAATCGCTCCGCCACCAGCTTGAGGAGCATATCAAAATTATTGTAGAGCAATGGCTTTTTGCAGCCATTTCACATCGTTTATATCCATATTCTTCTTTTTTCTCTATTTAATAGTTGAACAAATAACTATAAAATCCATGCTTAGTGGCCAAAAGTGAGACATGCGTCACATTTGTTCACATTGACGTAGGACTGGCTTTTGATTGCTGTTTAAGTTGTCGTTGTTTTCGTACTTAAGTTAATTTGTTTAATTATTCAGAGGATGCAGCACGGGTGAGGCTGCTGCTGTTGCCGCAGCGCTTTCGGCGGCTGCTGCCGAGTCTTCTTTGCTGCCCGTTTGCGATAAATGCTTAACAAGGTCCACCCAATCCCAGCCACGTACACGATCACCCTTGTGATCAGTTCTCTCCCATTGCCTGCGCTTCTGAGACTTTGTCATTTGCTCCTTCTTGGGCTCCTTCTTCTTGGCATCGGCATCAGCATCGGAGATTTTCAAAGCAGCCACACCATCATCCACGATCGCTACAACGGGGGCAGACTCCGGCTGGCCGGCAGTCAGTTGGTCAATGTTGTCCTTAAGGCATTCGAAAAGGCTATACGTCATGCCACAGCCTAGCCATTGAGATGCTTCCGCGGAGATAACCTTAAGGATCTCCTCCTTGACAGCGGGCAACCTGGGTAAGGTAATGAAAAATTGCAGAATGATTACTCTGGGGATGAATCTGCAGAACTACTTACAGATGCCTGTTGTAGAACGTGTTCATATTGACCGCGGGGGCCTCTTCCGGATAGTTTTCGCCCCACTTGAGCTCCACCAGAAACGACCTGTAGTTGTTCTCTTCCCCATACTAAAGATATAGTTAGTTTCATTCTTTGGCTCTCATATCCATAATATCCATGTGGCTTACTTTATACTGAAATGTGGTGGCGTCGACCTCTTTGAAATTCTCATCGCCCTCGTAGATGGACTGCAGGGCCTCGCGTTCCTCGGACTGAGCCTCCAACGCAGACATTTTGTATTTTGATATTATGTATTATTTTTGACTAAACTAAAATTAAAACTTTAATGTTTGAACATTTTAACTTAAAAATGAAAATGGCTTTGCAACAACAACAAACCAAAAGCAACAGCTGAGCGCCGGCAGGTGTGAATAAAATGAAATCGAATACTCGAGCCATTCGAGTATATCGATACATCGATAATACATTAACAAATTCTAGTAGAAGAACGTAAACATTAAGTGATTCATCGTTAAGTTAAGCAACAATTAAACTAATCTAATTAACACATGATCGGCAGTAAGCAATAACAGTAGCTGGGCCCACGCTTTTGACCCAATTATGTCGGCCGACTCGATCAAGGAGCCAGCAGCACCTGCCGTGGAATGCGCTCATATGTTGGAATTCAAGGAGTTTCTGGCCGCGACAGCCGCCAAAGCATCCGCCACCACGGAGGATTTGACGCGAAATTGTGTAACGCGGACCTGCAATGAGACCTACAAGGTGTCTGTCGAGGAGCGCCACGCTGAGCTGGTGGCTGCAATTTGGCAGCAGCTGAATTCCAGAGGCTGTCCGGCGGTCTTCCGCCTGAAGTTGCTCCACCAGGCCACACAGCTGCTGGAGAAGGAGATATGCTACGCAAAGGAGTGTGAAGTCTCTGTCGAGGGTCCCACGCAATATGATCTGCTGAAGCTGCAGAAGTTTGTCAGCAATCAAATGGACAAGCTGCTAATAAAGCTAACCGACAATTCGGAGATGGAACGGCTAAAGGACTATGCCGACGAGGGTGTCATCTGCCAAAGTCCCGAACATTGCATGTGCGGACTGGCCCAAACGGCGCTTCACACATCCGCGGCCGTTAAGAACAAGCCACGCAAAATGGAAGATCGTCATGTCTGTTTGGACCGATTTGGTGCCATCTATGAGCTGCGCAACAGGGATTGTCGGTTCTTCGGGGTCTTTGACGGACACTCTGGTTCATTATCCGCCAGTTATGTCAGAAGTCAGTTGCCCCAACTCCTGGCCGATCAGCTAAGGCAAGCGGACCAACAAACAGAGACCCAGAGCTCTGACTTCTATCGGAATGCCTTTGAGGCGGCCTTCCTGCAGGCAGACGAACGCTTTATCCAAAAACGCATCACAAGCGGAACGACCTGTGTCTGTGCACTGATCAATAGAGATCAACTGTACATAGCCTGGGTGGGCGACTCCAAGGCCCTGCTGGTGGGCAAGCGCACACAGCTGCAGCTGGTAAAACCGCACAAACCCGAGTCCCCCGATGAGCGCAAACGCATAGAGGCCGCCGGCGGTACAGTCCTGCACGCCCAGGGTCAGTGGCGTGTGAATGGCATCTTGAATGTGGCACGATCCATTGGCGATTACTGCCTGGAGACGGTCATAGCAGAGCCAGATTTCGTAGATGTTCACCTAAATGAAGCGCATGACTTCCTTGTGCTGGGCACCGATGGCCTGTGGGATCATGTTCCGGAGACTTTCATCATCGACACTGTTTACGAGTGTCTAGCCGATCCGACAACGAAACTAGACGACATTCCGAAGCTACTGATCGAGGCGGCCAAGGAGCGGGACTCGCAGGACAACATAACCGCTGTGATAGTTTTGCTCAAGCCGCGTCATCAGATTGAGAGGTAGAGAGAACGGAATCGTCAGCGTAAATGTTTGTTTTTTGTATTATTGTTAACCGCATTGTTGATTCGTTTATTTTGCTTATTTCTTTGTTTTAATGTAAATAGCTTGTAAGCTTCCCCCAGCGAAAGATTCAGAGAGAGCAATTAAATCATTTTTATGTAACTTTTGTACCCCAAGCTCTCTCCCACACGAATCCAGAACTGGTGCGAACACACTTTATTTGTCACATTCTCACGTGCCTGGTTCTAAAGGACCACTTGGTTGCTCGAATATGCTCAATCAAAATACGTTTTAATGAAAAGATTTTTGGCTTTACGCAACTGTTAAAATATATACAAAGTGCACAATAAACGCTAGCACACTTATAGCATATTTTAGTATAGAATGCAAGCCTCTATTTATACATATACATATATACATTTGAAGTTGTTTTTCGGCCGCTTAAGTGCTTCCGTTGTAATTGTATTATAAAAGCAATGCCAAGTACACATTATTTTAGATATAGTTCCCACGCATATAGTACATATATTTACACCTATCAAACGACATTCAATGAGATCGAGATCCCACAATACACACCACAAACAGAGAATATTAAGTACCTTTTTATACAAATACGAAATGCATTTTATCGAACAAACCAGAGAATAATCTTTTTAACGATACACGCAAATTGTTTAAGAACCATTTTTTTATTGGAATAATAAAGAGAGAGGAGAATCCACAGAATTTTGAAGGTAGATAGAGATACCAGCTCTAACTTCCAGATGGCGGTGGTGGCCTGTTCTGTGGCTGTGCAAACGATGGCGGTGGTGGTGGTGCATACATATGATGTGGGGGCGGCGGACCCATGTGCATCATTTGTGGCATGGCATAGGGCATCCCATAGCCATAGGCTGCTGGCGGCATTGGATAAGGTATGCCCGGCTGCGGCATATTAAAATTGGCCGCCGGCTGATGATAATTGTGATAGTAGTTCGAGTGCCAGCTGCCGGGATTATAGCTAGGATGATAATTGTACTGAGAGTCCCGTGCCTGCTGCTGCTGCTGCTGGGAGGATCCCTGGTGGGATTGATTTTGATACTGACGCTGATTTTGATAGCTATCACGTTGCCCACGGCGTCCACGCTGGCGTGGAGATGGTGCCGCAGCCGAGGATGCCTCAGTGGCCTGCGTAGAGACAGAGCTAATCGAATCCGTGGAATTGGTGCGATCTCGCTGGCGCCTCTTGCGCTGATCCTGTTTGGCCTCGCGCTCTGCCTCGTCATCGGAATAGTCGATATAGCGAGCAGGTGGCTCCACATCGTGCTCCCATGAAGCATCTGAGCCGCGGACCTGCATCAACTTGGAGAGGATCACAAATTGAGTGTGCTCTGTTTTGGGGGCACAGTAGACAACATCACCGATTTTGATGCCACGCTCTTGGATCTGCTGATTAGTATTGAAGCGGACGCAGTAGAGGGGATCGGAGACCTGTCCTAGCACATCGAAAACCTCGCCCAGCACCTTGCGACCTTTCTCCAGAAACAGCACAGTGTCCAGATCGAATAGCATCGAATTGGGGATAACACTGACCAGCACCAGTTGATCGACAATGGAATGGACCTTCCCCAGCTCAATGCACTCGTCTTCTGGTACTGTAATTTCCAACTGGTGGATGGGCGGTAGCTCATCCAACAGCATTTCACCCCGCACTTTGGGTGGCTGCCGGCGGCGACGTTCCCCTGTCGCACCGTCTTCGTCAAAATCCTCATCGTCTTCATCACAGTCTTCGGTGTTGATTTTCTTATCAATTTTCTTGCGCAAAACTGTCAGGTATTCGCCTTCAGATTCCGTATCCGAGTCGCTGCTGCTACTACTTTTCTCGTTTTCGCTCCCGGAGCTAACAGCCACCACTGGACGGCGGTAGGTGGTAGCAGTGGCAGGACCTGTCAAAGGCACCTCCACCACCTCGTTGTCGCTGTCATCGATTCTGGTGGCCTGTTCAGAGTCCGACTCGGCATCGGAGCTGTAGGCAGCCAGTAAACTCAGGCCAGAACGAGGCGGATTTAAAGACTCTGGAACGGTGTCAGATGTGCCATTTTCTGAGACCACTGGAGGAACAATTGACTTGGGATCCGGAGTGGTCGATGCTGGGCAATCCATTTCCTGAATTGTGGCCTGCTTCTCTGCTTGAGGAACAATTGTCGGGACTACTTCTGAAATTGCTTCGACATTTGGCGGGGTCTGAGGTGTGCCTTCTTCGCAATCCATTGCTATAGCAGGCGACTCCGCATTGGCAACGACTTTTTCTTTTTTCTCTTGGTCTTCATTTTCCACATGGTTATTGGCCGCTGTAGTTGTTGACTTTGGCTCAATTTCAGCTGGTTTTTCAGCCACACTTTCCGTCTCTGTATGAAACACTCAGTCCTTATTTTGTTAACCATAAACAATTCCTTTAATCTTACCTGTTTGCGGCGTAGCTTCCACCTTATCTGTAGCTGTTGCTACTTCTGCGTCATTTGGTGGTGAGACTTCTGCTGGACTTTCGGTAGTTGCAGGCATTTCAATGCTTTCTGCTGTCTTTAAAGGATCTGATGTTGTAGCAGGCGCTACTACAGCCCCCGGCTGTTCATTTTCCATCTTAGTTCACTTTAATTACTTTAAATTTTTCTTTAAAACAAACTAAAATTCTGTTGACAAAAACACGTTGGTGCGCACGTGTTGTTCTTCGAGACCCTCACA
Organism: Drosophila pseudoobscura; assembly: GCF_009870125.1. Lineage (NCBI taxonomy): Eukaryota > Metazoa > Arthropoda > Insecta > Diptera > Drosophilidae > Drosophila > Drosophila pseudoobscura. Next base: position 25,893,436 of record NC_046681.1, on the reverse strand, counting down.
AATATACCAAAATATACCTCAGAAATATACCAAAATATACCGACTTATTTTCAAAATATACCGTAAATATACTGACGAAGAGTGCAGTTCGGACTGTAGACGTTTCGGTTGAAGTTTGATATTGAATTTAAAGCAATTTCTTAAAATTTTCAATTTATTCAATTCTTTTGTTAAAATCATTTGCGTGTTGAGATGTTCATTTGCATTAATATGCAAGCATTATTATAAGCTAAAATGGACGCCAACTTATCCAATAGATATTCGAAGCTAAAAATTAACAAAATATTGCTTATTTAGCGTAAAAAAAGTTTTAAAACTTTGTACACTTTTTTGAGGGGAATGCATTTGAAGAGCGGGTTTTCGTTGTGCAGCAGGTTTCTTGATTATCTAAAAAAGTACAGTAGGCACTCGAAATATCGAAATACATACAATATGTTTTTACAAAATACATTTTTGTCGAGTGTTGTTTCTTTACCAGCTTTTTTCAGTAACATCTAATAATTGAAATTAGCGTAATAAATTCATGGGAGAAAGCGAACAAATATCCTATCAAAATATCGGTTACAAAACATTACTTTGTGCCAAGGCTGAGTTAATTGGAAGATGTTCATGTGCGAACGAGTTTCACGAAGCTAAAATCTATGTAAATATCAGTAGCACTTAGTTAATATCAATGTTTTCGTCTGTTTTGTTTGCTTCTTGTTTTGTGGTTTACTTGACCATGTGAGATATGTGAGAATGATAATGATTTTCGAATAAAATCAAATGTTTTAAAGCGAGCAACGTAGTAAAAAGTCAAGCAACGGATCCTCTGGGATCCTACACTTTCCAGTCCAAGCGGAACTCGTCTACCAGCAGCAAATGTTGATGGACCAGCCAACCTACATAAGTAGAATAAGTATAATGCCTATATTGTAAGAATGTCTTTTAGACATACCCTCTTTTTGTGCTAGACCTACGAACTCCTGCCATTTGCTTTGTATATCCCAGTACTTTTCCTTGATCTGATTCCTGTCCTGCAGATAGGATACAGCAAAGAAATACGCCTTGAGCACATCCTGCTGGCGCGTTTCGAAATGCAGATAGACGCCTAAGTATTTTTTACTCTCGGCTATGATGAAATGCTCATGGGGATCAAAGGAGGAGACAATGTTTTCGATGCTGCTGCTAGTCTTGTACTCGTCAATCAGATTCTTTACACTCAGTCCGAGCCGTACGTTGAGAGAAACAGACACAGTTTGTCCCAGCGTCACCCGCTCCATGGCATTGACCTAAAAGTTAGCAGATGTAGAAGCCCCTTCGCTTTATACATATATCGGAAGACATGCGACACTCACCTGCTGTGGAGTTAGCATCCGCGACGACCGAAAGTACTCTTCCAGTGCAATTAGGTACCGCGATTCGTTGAATGTGCGCAGGCACACCGAACGTACCGCCTTGAGATTCGCATAGAGATGAAGGGCGACAACGACATAGAAGACCGTATAGAGTACCGCCTGGCTTTTGATCAGCGTCAACAGATATAGACCCACGAAAGAGGCCACCAGATTGACGCACGTCTCCTGCGAACTGTCCTTGGAAGCAACATCAGCCAGGTTCCCTCTCACCGCATGATGTTGGGTCAGAGCTGACCGCGTGGCACCGCCAGCCACACCCACAATTGCCTTGAGCATGGTGGAACCGCATAGGATTTGGGTACTAAGATGGGGATATTTGGGAAGCACATAGATTTCGATGCCCATGGCTAGATCGTTGAGGAAATCGGCGCGCAGACGCCATTTCTTAGAGTCCACGTCCAGTTGGCAGCCCTTCCACCAGGCGAATAATATTCTCCCGACATGACCGCAGCCCTCTTTCATTATCCAGGTAACTGTGGCCGAGTAGGCATTGATGTTCTCACTGCCCACGCCAATGCCCTTGAGTATGGCATGTGTGCATAGCGTTCCACAGATGGTGCTGCAGAAGGCCTGCACCGTATCCCAGATCTGGTAGGCTGCATAGTCCTCACTGACGCTGTCTGGATAGCCTTTGGGCAAGAAGATTTTCTGCAGCACCCGAAAGAGCAGGAACTTTTCTTGAATGACCAGCTTATCGCCACGTAGCGGCACACGAACAATGTTGCTCTGATCTGCGGGGAGATATAGTGGAGTGGGCAAGGGCCTTTTGCGGACTTTGATCGATATTAATGCTTACCTGCTGGCGTCACATACAGTATTTCCTCACCCTTGGTGCCGTACTGCTCTCGAAAATGGATTTTCATCTTGGCCGACACTCTGGCAGCCGGGGGGCTACGGGTTATTTTGTATTTGGGGTCAACGTTGTCGCCAAAGGCAGAGTTTTATTGCTTTTTGAGGTTTTCGTTTCCCTCCAAGTTGTTTATGCCAGGCCCAACCGCCACGCCAACACCCACCCCCACCCACCTGGCCGTGCCACCACCCACAGCTATTTATGTCTTTCTGTCTGCCTGTGTCTCCTTTCAGCCTGCCTGAAAAGCCATGGAAATCCGATCCAAAACCAAAGCGTGAAACGATTTCTGAACGCAGCAATACAAAGCGAAGTTTAGGGCATTATATAAACAAGTAAATCTAGCTACTTTAATTAAAAACCTGGCTAAAACCGTTGCTAAACAAACAGCTTATCAAAAGAAGATACAATAAGCGTTTGGCGAGTGTTGGAAAACGGAAATATCTTATGACACTACACTGAACTACCTCTCTTACCTGAAAGACACAGAAATCAAGAGACAAAAATTTCCAGGTTATCATTATTTTTGCCAAAACGGTTCTTTTCAGCCGTTCAAGCAGTTTAGATTAACTAAGTATTACATGCTTGTCTTTCAGATATGTATAGAAATTAAGTCTAGTGTCATACAATCAGCTGCTGCTGCCAGACCTATCGGTACTCTTCCGATAGGTTCGCTGAAGCCTTTATAAAGAAATTACGCGCACATTTAGCCAGCAAAACAGCCAACAAACCAAGCAAGCAACAACAAAACAAAACAGTCTCAAGTGACAGCAACTAAATAAAAGCAAGCCGCCCTAGTGATATTTTGTGGGCGTGAACTGATATAATCATCTAAATTTAAAGTGTGAACAATAGTGTAAACGCTTTCAAAGCAAAAAGAAGCAACACATTAATTGTTATTGTGTGTTTTCGACCACCAAAACTACAACACAACTAAACTTCGGAGGGCCAGAGACCAGGCAATGTCATTGGAGGATCTCAAAACAACTCTGCGACGTTATCCGAAGCTTGTGGGCCTGGGTGGAGTTGGTATTTTGACCACGTAAGTGAATCACATCACGCCACCTTATATCAAACGCCCAAACGAAAGTAGTCCACCCGCGTTCAGCAGATGCTACAGGTCCCATGGCAAAAATAGTTTTAAATCACACAAAGACCCAGTGAGAACTTTATACAAGGTTGCTTAGATTCAGGGGGCTCGTCCTCATACACGTTTTATGAAAAGTGGCCCCACATGCCCCTGAATATATCGTACGATTTCTATGTATAATATATGCGCACACGCTTCTACATAATATATATCTTGAACATCAACAACAACAACAAGTTGATATTTTCCGCATTCTACACTATTGCGCACCTGTGACGTCATTTGTTTACAACTGCTAATTACAGTTCACAAAAGCAAATTATTCATTCAAATCCAGTTGATGTTGTTGTTAGGACAGGACATTATATGAGATCAGCGCCAACAATTTTTGGGCAGGCAAACTATAAAAATGTCTAATCAATGGAAGAATAGTTGTCTTACAAAGATAGAAAGGCTAATTTAGTTAGTAACTAATTAACTATTTACTTCATTTGACAGGATAAACTTAAACCTTAAAGAGAACTTGTTCTCGTTTTCACTTTATACAAATATACCAGATATGGCACTGATAACAATAGTCTTTTTCATATTCCCCCTTTTAATATAATTCAAATTATACTGAAAATCCAACATCCAAAAAACAAACTCCTTATAACATAGCCCCATTCATTAGAGTATTCAATATTAGCTTAATATCACACCGCTTCTGATTTTCTCTACTGCCAAACAAGATCAAAACAGAACGTACGATTTTGTATAAATGAGATAGCAATATTGGTGAAGTTGTTGTTAGTGCTTTTTGTTTACCCGCTTATTACTCATTTGGCATTCTTCCTCTTTGGCTCTGCCTTCTCTTTCTTTGCCTTTAACAGCTGTTCAAGGCCTCCACCATTCGCACACACACGCATACACAGATAACCGAAAAACTAACATGGCGCCATAAATGTGCGCAGTTTTTTTAAAATCTGCGAACCCCCCCGCGAATTTGATAGTTTTTGTTGTTGTTGTTTATGGTTTAACCATAGTTGTTTTTGTTGATTAGAAATTGTGCCGCTGCTGCGGCGCGTGTGGACGGGACTTGTTTTTGCCATGAATCTGACGTGCCCACTTTTCGGTGGATTTGTTTTTGTTGTTGATCTTGCACTTATCTAATAACAAAATAGTTGGCAGATAATAGTATTTTTGTTGTTGTTTGACTTCGGAGGAAAATGTGCAATGAGAAAAACAAAAGATAGATACAGATAGAATAGAGAATATACATAGATAGGTATGTATGTATGGTAAAGGTAGATTGAAATAGAAAGTTGCGACTAGTTTCTAATTTGATCAATATTATATGGCGATAATCATTCAAATACTCTTTTTGTTTCTTTTAGTGCTGGATTCTTACTGTACGGTAGTCCCCAAGCTCGTCATTTCTTTGGTCAATATGTGGACAAGAAGGCACCCGAGTCGGACAAGCGTCGCGCCGAGTACATCTATATAAAGTATCACATCTACAGGGAGTCCATGCGCAAGATGCAACAGAAGCAGGAGGATGAAAAGAAATGGATCAGCGTTATCATCAATCCTCTTGGCAAATGGTGGAAGACGGCCAAGCATTCGGTGGCCTGGCGTCTGCTCAATATTGCCCAGACTGGCAGCCAGCCCGAGCGTTTGAAGGCAGTCCAGCAATTGGTCTGCATGGATCACTTGAAGGATTGGGACTTTCGACATTTGGCACAGATCTGTGATGCTCGCACAGCCGTCTCCCTGGCGCGCTGTGGTGCCGACACACGCTGGTTTATGCCCGTGCATCGTCGTGGCTGCATTAAGAATCCCAAAATGCTGCTTTCGGAGCTGCATGGAATGCTGGCCCGACTCCGTCCCATGGGCTGTGTGCAGCATTTCTTCAGCAAATACTTTCCCGATCAGGATCCCATTGTAAGCGACCGAACAGAAGAAATGAATGAAGAATATATCTCAAACTATTATATCTCTTTATTTTGGCAGGAGGACATACACGAATATCTGAATCAGGAGCAAACGATTGTGTTGGCCACAGCCGACACGGACTTGCTGAAGGAGATCATCTCTTTTCTGCATCACATCACGAAAGATCCCGACGTTTCGGCTAAAATTATCAAAGATGGTGGCCTGGTGCATCTCATGGAATTGCGCAAGATCTTCTGCGATGACAACGAGACCCTGTCCACATTGTGCAAAGTTCTGGCCAACATGTCCGTGGTGCCCGATGTCGTGGAGCACTTCTTTACCTCTGGCTGGGTGGGTACTCTAGCCGAATGGCAACAGTGCGCCGATCTCAGGCTGCAAGTGGTCTCCGCCAAGACAATGGCCAATCTGGACCATGATGATCCCAACCAGTGCACATATCCACCCAATGTGTATCCCCTGCATCCCAGAGTGCGTACCCGTCGCAAGCCCAAGGCAGATATTGTCTTTGTCCATGGGTTGCTGGGCGGCGTATTCATCACATGGCGTCAGCGCGATAGGAAGCCCACAGAGCTGGGTCTGTACGGCAAGAATGCCTTCTATACGAGCGAATCGGATGATGTTTTCCTAGTGGGCGAACAGAAGCGTGTCAATGGCACCAAGCAAAAGAAGGCGCAGGGAATGCCTCTTGTTCCAACACAAAATGCAGGAGACAACAATCAAGAGCAAAACAAAGCCAATGGCCAGCCCAAAGTGGAAGGTTTTAAAGGTAAAGAAATGCGGCAACTCGTTTTGAGATCACAATCATTAACGCCTAACCTAAACCTTACAGATCCAGTTTTAAAGGCCATAAAAAAGGTGGAGGAAGATCCCGTCATGATCAGCGATGCCGCCACAAAGGAATTCGTGGAGACCCTACGCAATCAGCCCGAACTGGACTCGGATTGGGAGGTGGTCCATCCGGATATACCTTTGGATGCAAATATGAACTGCGAGGGCAAGTTCAGTATGTCCGGGAACGAGTGGCGTAATCAGGAGAACAACGAGGAGTACACAAACTGCTGGCCCATGGAATGGCTGCCCGATGATTATCCCGACTCGAGGATCATTGGCATTGACTACACATCGGCTGTGACCGAATGGTCGGCGAATTTCACCAAGTATTGTCCCTGCGAGAAGGGTCAGGGTCATATCGATGTGAGGGCCAGCACCCTTCTGGAGCGCATTGCTGTCTCTGATGTGGGCAATGAGCGTCCCATTGTGTGGATAGGTCATTCCATGGGCGGACTGCTCACCAAGCTGATGCTTTTGAAATCCATAGACTCGCACGAGCCCAAGGTTCAACAGATTGCCAAGAACACCAAGGGAATCGTATTCCTGGGTACGCCTCACCGCGGCTCATCGATTGCCAAATGGCAGCAGCATATACAAATGATCCTCTCCCCCTCGATTGAGGTCAAAGAGATGGAGGAAAATGCACCCAAGCTCCTGGAGATGCATCGACGTTTCATGGGCTGCCTGAACACTGCCCTGCGCCATTGCAAGGTAATGAGCGTGGCCGAGGGATCACCGACAATGCTTACCACATTTAAGTTTCCCCTGCGCATTGTCACCGAGGAGTCATCTCGCATAAATTTCGGCGACTTTTATCTGCTCAAAGATGACCATCTCAGTCTGTCCAAGCCCATCTACAGGCAGTCCTTCCTTTATCAGCGTCTCCTGCATGTCATTCGGGAGGCTGTTAAAGAGCGTCAGCCCGACACAAAGGACCAGAACGAAATGCCACAGACCTCACCAAACCAGGAAGTAATTCTAATGAATATTGTGGCTGCCCTGCTGAAGGGTGCCAAGGGACTGTTTGAGTATCTGCCCCGCGTCGCTGTGCGATTCAACACTTAGGCGAGCTCCCATTCCTCCCACATACGCCTGTACCTCGACTGCTTTGTATTCAATAAGTGTTTAGTTTATTCACACCATAGTATATAGTTTTACAAGTATTCTTCATACATGAGGCTCTACAAATCCATCCCTATCATGACTTGGAGGAGCTTCTGCTCTTTGTACATACGCACATATTGTAGCTTTCTTACAAACGAATCCTAATTTATTTTCTTCAATAAAAATGCTTAAGTTTTACACGTAAATTATGATTCCAGCTCTTGCTGCTGTTGTTTCTTGGCCAGTAGCCGCTCCTGTGCCAGCCTTCGATTCTCTGCTATACGCGCCATTTGATCCGCCGATAGCTTCTTTGTCGCTGGCGTTGGAGGCTGTGAAGGCGGCAAAGGCTGACCATAATCACTCATATCGTGCGCATCTATAGGAGCACCATCTCTATCGAAGGTCGGACCATTCACCGTCGAATAGGGAGTGGACACAACTGCATGGCGGGAGAAGGAAGGCGTAACCAAAGTACTTGTGCTCGTGCTGGATAACTTGGATCTCTGATACGTGGCTGCTGGTGTGTGTGGTGCCAGCTTAGACATGGCTATCTGTTCGCCCAACAAAGCATCGAACTCGTCAAAAGGTTCATCGGCTGCATCATCGTTGTGCTCCTCCTGGCCATCGTCGACAGCGTCCCCTTCCTGCATGCGCAAATCCTCCAGTTGTCCCAGACGATATCGTGACATGTGCACCTGAAGGGGCTTCTTCTTACCCAGACGCTCTATGTTGTTGAGAACATCGTCGAATGTGTAGGTGGGGTACATGCGATGACCCCAGTGCTGCAGCCGCCGCAAAACCTCATCCAGATCAGATTTTTCATGGCCCTTGCCCTTCAGTTTGACATCCTTGAAGTAATTCTCGATGGTGTGAATGCCGCGTGGGCCACGCAGGGTGTCCACTGTGAGACGCGGCCTTGGATTGCGCACAGCACGCTTCTTGGGCTCCACTTTGACTCCAGCATCAGGATTTCCATCTGCATTTTCATTGTTCTCATCGTCGTCGGCAAATAGTTTCTCCCCCTCGCCATCGCTGGGCAATTGGTCGTTGTCCGCGCACACGTTGTCGTTGAACAAGTCATCAACCCCATCGTCGCCGAATAGAGAAGCCATGGACAGTACCGGTATGCCGCAAGGACTCGTGGAAAATCAACCACTTTCAGCACAACAAAGATATTTGCCGCCATTTTCTGCTTCTTCGCCAGTGGCATTCGCACCTGGCGCTTACACAAGAGACAGAGCTGCCACCTTTTCTAAAAAACCACACGTATTTTCTTCTTAGTTTCGCATTACATAACTAGTTCCCTGCCATGCGAAAATAATAAGTAACAATATAAACAATTAATTAAATTACTTTCAAGGGGTATAAAAGTGGAAAAACCACTTTCCCGGCGTTTCGTTTCTGGCAGTTGGCAGCGTGGCATATATATAGCAACCCTGCCTTTGGGCTGGCCTGGCAACACCGCGCAAACGCCATACTTCAAGGCATTTTTCGGGCGAAGTTTCATAAATTTCCGCATAATTGTGAAAAACGCGATGAAAAACATGTAAAGCGTGACGAAAACAAGTAACCCAACTATCCAGCCAAATGGTGTCTCCACGTGCAATATTGGGGCAACGTAAAATACATTAAAACTGACGCCAAAAACGTTTTTCTGGGGAAAAGCGATGTGATTGGGAGAGAAACAAGAACAAAAAAAATTAAGTGTGGTGGAAATCAAGATTTACGCATTCTACTGTATCAGCTGCGGCGCTGTCACGGTGTGGCGTGGTGTGGCGGGCGACGATAAAGCAATCAAAACAAAAAATCCAAACTATGAACTTCGCATAGAATTTGTCAGGAGCGCTCACACACGAAATGGACAAGCGATTCAAATGGCCACTCAACCAGAAGGCCAACTACTCGGATCCACCCTACCATCATACGTCGCGTGGCGGCGGTGGCGGCGGCGGTGGTGGTGGTGGTGGTGGCGGCGGTGATAGAGACTATTACTACCAGAAAAAACATCCGCACTCGCATGCCCACAAGAATTACTCACGCCCGCAACATGGCTATAGCTATCAGAAGCCCAATACGGGTAGCAGCTACTACAAGCCCCCGCCACCGCCGTCAGCAGAACCATCTCTGCCCAGGGTCGGAGGCGGCGCCATGGCGCCGCCCGCCTCGGGCAACTCTTCGGGCTCGGATGTGGTCACCCTCATCGTGGAGAACAACAATCTGAAGCGTATGATTATGCTTCATCTGAATCTGATGCAGGAGCAGACGGACAGCCTGGCGGCCAAGGAGAAGGAACTGGACGGTCAAACGGACAAGCTGAACGCCGTACTCTCGCAGAACCAAGACCTGAAGCTGGTCAATGTCCACCTGGAGGCCACCATCGAGGAGCTACGCAAGCAGCTAAGGAAAAAGAACAGGAGGGGGGGCCCCGACGACGACGACAACAATGACGATGACGATCATCAACTGCCACCTGCCATGCAGGAGAAGATTGTGTGCAATGCGGAAACACAAACGGAGTTGGTAGCGCATCATCTGGCACAGCCGGAGCCGGCTTATCCTTATCTACACCAGGCTAAAAGGCAGCCCAGGCTGGTAAGAGAGGAGCCCCAACATCCCCATCTAATGATTCAAAAACAGCAGGAGCAGGCCCCTCTAATGAGTGTGGAGCAGCAGCAGCCCCCTCTTCGGAGGCAGGAGCTGCAGCAGCCCACTCAAACGATTGAGGAGCCACAGCCCCGTCTTGTGAGGCAGGAGCCGCAGCCGCGTCTTATGAGAGAGGAGCCACAGACCAGGATGGTGAGGGAAGAACTGCAAACTAGACTTGTAAAGGACATTCAGCAGCAGCAGTCTAGACTTGCAAGAGAGCAGCAGCAGCCCAGACTTATAAGAGAGGAACAGCAACAGCAACTGCAGCCCACTCTTATAAGAGAGGAAAAGCAGCAGCAACAGCAGCCCGCACTTATAAGAGAGGAACAGCAGCAACAACAGCAGCCCACACTTATCAGAGAGGAGGAGCAGCAGCAGCAGCCTTGGCCTGTGAGGGAGGAACAGCAGCAGCAGCCCAAGCCTATAAGGGAACAGCAGCAGCAGGAGCATCAGCAGGCGGAGGAAAATCAACCGCCACAGCATCGTCAGCAGCAGCAGGCGGAGGAAAATCAACCGCCACAGCATCGTCAGCAGCAGCATCATCATCTCCATCAGTCTCCGCACAAAAGCTCTTCCAAAGCGACTCTTGTTACCTCCGTCACGAATCTGCCGCCGACAATCAGCACTCCGCCCGTGGAGAGCAAAGCGAGAGGGGAATACAATGGCAAGAAGGTTAGCACCATGTTTCTTCATCGGGTTAACCAGGACTCCAGCCTCACATCCTCAGCCCAGCATCACATCCCATCACATAGCCAGCCGGAGAAGGAGAAGCAGCCGGAAGTGGAAAAGCAGGTGATCGAAACAAAGGAGGAGGAGCTGCAGAAGGTTATGGAAACCGAGGAGCTGGCAGAACTGCCGCAGTCCATCGAAAGGGAGCAGGTGTTGGAACAGCAAGTGGAGACCCAACCCCAGGTGATGGAAACGGAGGTGGTGGAGCAGCAGCAGGTCATCGAAACGGAGACGGTGGAACAGCAGCAGGACATCGAAACGGAGGAGGTTGCAATGGATCAGATGAACCAAATGGAGGAGGTGGTTATTGCTGAAGAAAACACCATTTTCCATTATGCCCTACAGCCGGATGGAATGATACTTCTTGAAGCCGAGGAGGAAATGGGCGTGGAAACCGTAGAGGAGATTGTACAGACCACAGTGTATAATGGCCATATCGAGGATCGACAATGCTTCGAAAACGAACAGGAGGAGGATGATGATGATGGTGATGACGACGATGATGATGATGATGAAGAGAGCGACGATGAGAGCGAAAGCGGAAGTGAAGATGAGGACGTGGACGAGGAAAGCGAGGACAATGATGAGGGGGAGCGGGAGCATATCCAGCCTCCACCCTCAAAAACTGATGTTAACAATTTAGATGCCTTGCGCCCAAATGAAGGCGACGACAGTTGTTGGCAGACAGTCCCTCCGATGTCACATGCCAATCATCAGGTAAGTCTCTTTGGCGTTTTATCTGTGTGTGGTAACAGATTCAAGGAATCGCAATCTTTTCTTCAGATACACGCCATGGAAAGTCCGGAGCATAAGAGCATGGCGCCATCAGCCCATTCAACACCCAATCACCAGCACATTACGCAGCGTTACCCACAAAAGGAGCCATCAGAAACGCGTCAGCTTCTTGAAGTGGAGGAGGACAGCCAGCAGCCGAAACTTGTCATCGCAGAGCCCTTGGAAATGGATGCTGGGGAAATGGAAGTGCAGACTGTCGAAGTAGAGACTCTCGAAGTGGAGACACTGGAGACAGGTGTGGGTGTGGAATTGGGAGTGGGCATGGGCATAGAGACGGTGGAAGTACAGACTGTGGAAGTTCACACGGAGGAGACCGTTGTAGAGCAAGCCGGCATGGAAATTGAAATCAAAACAGAGGAGGTCACAACCACGACAATCAGCAAGCATGTCCTGCCCAAAACATCTGCTAGCAATCCTCAGGCTCCCGCTCCTGTTGCTACTCCTGTTCCTGCTCTGCCCAAGGCTAACCGCTCCGCTGTCGTGGAACCTAAACACAAGACCAATTCTGCTATCGTTGAAGTTCCAACTAAGGAAGAGTCTGTTATAGTACCAGCTCCAGTCAAGGAAGAATCTGTTTTAGCAGAAGCTGCTGTGCCTACGGAAAAGTCTACTGTTTTAGCAGAAGCTGCTGTGCCTACGGAAAAGTCTACTGTTGAAGCCGCAGATGCACCCAAGGAACTGTCTGTTGTTGAAGCGACTTCATCCATGGAAAAATCCACTATTGAAGAAACGACTGTACCGAAGGAAAAACCCACTGTTTTAGCCACTTCATCAAACGAAAAGTCCACTGCTGAGGAAACGTCTGCTCCCAAGGAAAAGTCTACTATTGAAGCGACTGTACCCACGGTAAAGTCCGTTTCTGTAGGAGCTGAACCCAAGGATAAGTCCGCTGTTGTATCGGCTCTATCAAAGGAAAAGTCTGTTGTTGTAGAAGCTCCACCGAAAGCAAATTGCAGTGTCGAAGTATCTTCGAGCAAGGAAAAGCCCACTGTCGTGGTGGCCCCGCTCAAGGAAAAGTCGGTTGTTGTAGAAGCTCCTCCAACCAAGGCAAACTCCGCTGTTGTAGCATCTCCAACAAAGGCGAACTCCACGGTCGCAGCAGTTCCACCCAAGGAAAAGCCAGCTGTGGTAGACGCTCTTTCAACAAAACCAAATTCTTCTTTGGTTGAAAAAGACACCAAGGTAAACCGTTCTAAATCTAAGGAAGAGTCATCCGATAAGAAGGTGGACAGGGCAACAAAGGAGGCGACGGGGACTAAACTGATTCTCAAAGTGCCGGCGGGTCATTCATCTCGTGTTGGAGGCCATGCCAAGGCAAACTCCACTGCGGTGACGGCTTTTCACAAGGAGAAGTCCACTATTGTGGCGGCGGGAACCCTCTGTCTGCCTACGACAAAGACCCAGGCTGCTGTTGCAGAGACTCAAACCAAGGAGAAGTCTTCTGTAGCAGCTGTACCAAAGGAAAATTCCGTTTTGGCAGGAGCTTTACCCAAGGAAAAATCCCTGGTCGAAACTCTGCAGAAGGAAAAATCCGTTGAGAAGACTAAGCACAAGGGAAACGCTGCAGCTCCCGCACCAGTGGCTGGTCTTCTCAAGGCCAAGGCCTCTGAACCGGAGAAACCGGAGGCAGCGAAAATAGAAGTAGCAGCAGAAGAGGATCTTCCCGCTCGATTTGAAGCTCTAAATAGTGTAAAATCTGCTGCCGTGGTCCAACCAGAGTTCAAAAAGAAAAAGAAGAAACGGAGTAAGAGCAAGAGCAAGAGCAAGAGTCCCTCAAAGAGCGAATCAATACAGCACGATAAGAAGATGCCACACGTGGCCAATCATCAGTCATTGCCCAAGAAACGCCCCCACAACCTCATACAAGACATAGAAGGAGACAAGGCAGAGCTCTCTGAAGCGGGGGCACCGCCAATGAAGAAACAAAAACGTCTGCAGGTGAAGCTCAAGCAGCATGGACTCTCCAATGACAGGAAATTCCATGATTCCTCCTTCCTGAAGAACAACAACAAATTGGACAAGGAGAAGGAGGTGGCCCGTTTGGAGGAGGAAATGCGTCGCAAACTTCAGGAGCATCTGAAAAAGGAGCAGAGGCGACTGAGTCAACAGCCGGTGGTGCTGCTCAAGAAACCCCCCAAGGATAACAGCTCCAACACAAGTTTGATCTATCCCCCGATAGCGCATGCATCAACTTCAATGTCACCCACACCACCCTCATCACCATTATCACCAGCGTCTGAAACGACGCCACCAGGAACGCCGTCAACGACGCCACCGCCCTCGACCGCAAATCTGATAGTAGACACCTCCGAAGAGACGGAAACAAAGGCAGACGATAAATCGATGATAGTAATTGCGGCACCCCTGACACCCCAGTCGATGAGCAGCAACAGCAGCAGCAGCACAACTTCTAGCACCGGCGCCAGCGCATCCCGAACGATCGTCCAAAACTATGCTCACAAATCCACATCCAGATATCGCACTGTCCTGTTTCCGTATACGACACGCTCTTGGGAGGATCAGGAGTTCCATCGCGATAACGAGTTCTTCGATGAGGAAGCCGACGAACTGCTGTCGGATCATCCGAGCTTGGAGATACCCAAATGGCGGGATACACCCATACCGCCCAGCACCGACAACAAGGACATTGAGAGCCTGACGGATGAAGATTTTGTGAAGCGTCACGAAAAGTATGTAAAGGACGAGATCGAAAGGAAGCGCCGCGATGCCCGCTACATGAGGGAGCAGATGAGGAGCGAGGCTCTGCGGCAGCGCCACAATCAGGATGAGGTGTTGGTCAAACTCGATCCCCTGCCCACGTCCACCTTCTACCCCCTGCCCGAGGACATTGAAGGCGTACAAATTGTCACGGAAATACCTGTGCAGGCGTTCGGTGAAAATGTGGTCAACATGGAGGCGAGATCTGATTTCAGCCTGCCCTGGCTGGACTCGGTGAAAGCACTGACAGCCATTGCCCGGGCGAAGGCTGAGGCAGTGCCGGTGGCCACGTTAGCTAGCAAAAAGATACCTCTCACCGCAGCCGAATCCAGGCATCAGGAGATGAACTCTTCGTATGTGTTCCTCAAGCGGCGCAAGCGGCAAAGAAAGCGTTAGCTGGGCAGAGGACTCTTCGTGAGCTGAGAAGTAGCAGTGGCGTGCCAAAGGTGGATAATGGTGGCTTCATTAACCAATGACGTTGCCTATGTAATACACATTAATTATTATTCCTTAATTTTTTTTTGCGCTATTTTTAAATCTTATTTAGGTTATTGAAATATTAAGGAAAAACATTAGTTTTTAGGTTCTGGCCCTGCAATCTATGCCTCAAGGAATTCTAAAGAGTTTCCACGCTAGATTGTGTCTGCCCTCACGACGTAATCCTATATAATATTTTAATGATAGATGATTAATCCCATAAACAGTCGCTTAGTTTGATCGGGTTCCAACATCTCAGCTTTATCAACATTTCGCAAGTGATAAACCCACAGAAAGGACATGCTCTGGTCTCTAATTTTGGCATAAAAACAAAATGAAATTTTTAGACTTTTTAAATTTAAAAACCAATTTTTTTTCTTAGATCGTAATCGCAACAATTTTATCCCTGTATTTATATGTTTTATTGTGTGTGCGTCTGAGTGTTGATAAGAGCTTTTTTATACATTCAGGTATATCTCTGATTACTATCTTGATTATTATTGTAAATGTCTAATTTTGGCATAAAAACAAAATGACATTTATAGACTTTAAATTTTTAAACCAATTTTTTTTTCATAGATCATAATTGTAACAATTTTTTCCCTTTATTTATATGTTTTATTGTGTGTGCGTCTGTGTGCTCAGGTATATGTCTGATTATTATCTTTGACTTTTATTGTAAATTTATACGCCCCCCACTCCCCTCTTTTTTTTTACTTTTTTTTTTTGAGCGTGTGTAAAAATTGTGTTAAGCTTAAAGTTATCTTTAACGTATTGTTTTTTTACTTTATTAACTTCTTTTTAGTTAAAACAAAAAAAAAACACCTTAATATATACAAAAATAAATAAAACTTGATTTTCAAGCTGTAAAAAACATGTTTAAGCAACAACAAGTAGCGTCGCAGTCCCCACCATATATACCATTTGTTCAAGACGTCTTCTGTTTGATGAGTTTACCATTTGGCAACGAGATAAGAAAGGAAGAGGAGCATCAATAATCATGCCTACAGCTTGTGCAAAGCAGATCCCGCAGCGGCACTGCACTTTTGTACATTTCAGTAGGTGTTAAGCGAGAAAGGAGAGATATTTGTAATTATAGCGTTAAGTAGATGCCAGATCAATGGATATATATTTAGAATTAGATAGTCGCCAGGGGGAGGAACAAATTGTATATTGGCAGGAAGAACGAACTTTGTTCAAACATATTTTTACACGAATACGATCCAAAATGTAATTAGCGTTAATTAGTTCAATTCAACTGAAAATCGATTGGAAATATGTAATTGCCACGTCTCTAGAGAACCCAAAACTAACGAAACACCTAAATCTAAGCAATATGTACTACATACGATGTATTTGTATTTGTTTAACAAGTTTTATTGTAAAGATTATGATGATAATAATATATCGGATAAAAGTAATATTTAAAGCAAACATTTCTTATAATTGACACTTTTCTAATTTTGTAGTTTATTTATTGCTTTGCGTCAAGTACTGATGGCCTGTGGTCGACCACAGTTCGTCCACGGAGTCAAAACTATCCTTCCACAGCTTCTCGAGCAACTTCCAGCCCTCGTGTTGGGTAGACAGCAAGTAATCATTGGTGGGATGCAAGCTGTGCGTGTACAGGCCCAATACCAGGCTCTGGACGAGACGAGCAGCCACACAATACTTGAGATATCCCAGCTCTGTGCTACTGACTGGCTTTATGCTGGTATATCCTGCCAGGAAGATGCCACCGCTGGCCAGATCTTTCGCCTCCAGCGTCATGTAGGTCAAGGCAATGCCAATTTCGAAGAGAAGCGGCGACTTGCTCATGTCCCCAAAATCGATCACTCCCTTGATGTTGTGGTCCGTCTGATTTGGTGCCGTTTCGATCACAATATTCGACTCATTGAAGTCGCCATGGATTATCTGATGATCCAGGGTGGGCACCACACTCAATACCTTCGACTCGAAGGCATCGATCACCTCCTCACACAATGCTTTTCGCTCCTGATCCTTGACGGCGAACAGAAACTCTCTCACGGCCGGTACGTTCTGCAGCATCCATGTTGTTGTGTGGGTTTCATAGGCTTCGTGGGTGAAATCCTTCAGAGCTCGGTCCAATTTCGCCAAGTATTCGCCACTTTGAAACAGCAGATAGTTGGTGATTGGAACATCGCGGAATATTTGGCCGGGAAGGAACTCCAAGAGGCGCACCACATGGGCTGTGCCATTTAGCTTTTCCACCGAGTAATACTTTCCGCTGGCATTGGCAATAGGACGGGGACACTTTATTTGTTGTTTTGCTGCAGAACAAAGAAGAACAGATTATTCGTTTCAGTTGAATAAACATGTATAATGTAAATGAGTATTTACATAGATAAAGCATCACTTGATTCTGCGCATCCACAACGTCTTCTTTCTTAGAGTCCAACGAATTCATAATCTTCAGGATATAGCCATGGGGGCAGTGGGAGACAATCAGGGGATTCTTCACATTGCTAAATGGATAAAAACGGTTATAATTTGATTAGTTAGTGTGCCCCTGGTATAGTGCTGGAAAGTGATAGCAGAAAATCGGGGTGAATGGCAATGTAACATTTTACAATTGTACAACACTGGAGATATTTTGGCGGTAGAATAGTTCCACCGTGTGTTGTGTTTATTGCTTTGGTTTTTATTTAATTTGTGTTATCATTAAGCTAGCAAATTGACCTCCTGCATGCCTGACCATGGGTATTACCGGCCTGATACCATTTCTGGAGAGGGCATCGTCGAAGCTGCAACTGAAAGACATACGCGGTAGCACCGTCGCTGTGGACACTTATTGTTGGCTGCACAAAGGTGTCTTTAGTTGCGCGGAAAAGCTAGCCCGCGGCGAGGACTGCGATCAGTACGTGCAGTACTGTCTGAAATACATACAGATGCTACTCTCTTACGACATCAAACCAATTCTGGTATTCGATGGTCAGCATTTGCCGGCAAAGGCTTTGACCGAGAAGCGGCGGCGCGAGTCGCGACAACAGAGCAAGCAACGGGCAGCAGAACTCCTGCGCCTGGGTCGTGTGGAGGAGGCACGCTCCCAAATGCGTCGCTGTGTGGATGTTACCCACGAGATGGCCCTGAGACTGATACGCGAGTGCCGGAATCGCAATGTGGACTGCATTGTGGCGCCTTACGAGGCGGATGCCCAGATGGCCTGGCTCAACAAGGCCAACATCGCCCAGTACATAATCACCGAGGACTCCGACTTGACGTTGTTTGGCGCAAAGAAGATTATCTTCAAACTGGACCTAAATGGCTGCGGTCTGCTGGTGGAGGCGGACAAGCTCTACCTGGCAATGGGCTGCACGCAGGCGAAATATCATTTTGACAAGTTTCGACGCATGTGCATACTGTCGGGCTGTGATTACCTCGACTCACTACCGGGCATAGGTCTGGCCAAGGCTTGCAAGTTCATGCTGAAAACGGAACAGGACGACATGCGGATAGCATTGAAAAAGATTCCAAGCTACCTCAATATGAGCAAATTGGAGGTGAGTCAGATATCATGTGAGTTTCATTAAAAGATGAGTAAAATTTTCCATTGCTCTCTCTAGGTGGACGATGACTACATTGAGAACTTTATGAAAGCCGAGGCTACCTTCAAGCACATGTTCATCTACAATCCTCTGCAGCGTCGCATGGAGCGACTTTGCGCTCTTGAGGAATACGAGACAGATGAAAGCTACTGCAGCAATGCTGGCACTTTGCTGGAAGATAGCCATCTAGCTCTGCATTTAGCTCTAGGGAATTTGAATCCGTTTTCGCTCAAACGCCTGGATAGCTGGGAGCCCGGCAAAGCACTTTCTGCTCCCAAAAATACTAAACGTACCAAGCACAAAAGTATTTGGCTATCAAATGTATCATCTGTACAGAATCAAGGAAATGAACAGCCGGAAAAGGTGCAATCACCTTGTGCTTTGTTCTTCAAGAAGGTGGATTTTGTTGGTCCAACGATAGATGAGGAAATCAAGGCCAATGAGCGACTGGAGCAGGCTAAGCAAACGGAAGCGCAAGTCTTTTCCATGTACAGCTTCAAATCGAAGCGGAGAAGAAGTCCAAGCGGTAGTGGGTCTACGGATAGAGAACGCACACCGCCCCCATCGCCAGTACATACGAGAAGTCGTCACAATCCCTTTGCCAAGGAACGCACAGGACAGGATTCGCAGCTACGGTCCCCAGTTGTCTGTGAGAATAGTTCTTTGCTGCGTCTGCTAAGCCCAAAGAAATGCAATCCCGGCGGTGAAGGAGCGGAGGAGACGCGTGTGAGTTCCCTAAAGCGAAGCATCTTTGCCAAGGAGCAGGTGGAGGTGCGTAGTCGCTTTTTTGCCACTCAAGCGGAACAGACAACGCTGCGGCAGGAGCAGCCGAAAAAGGAGGAGTCGCCACAAGAGTTGGGATCAAGTGGCTCCAACAAGAAATTAAGACTGGAAACGAAAACGAATGCATTTACTGAGCCTACAGACATGGTACTCTCCGAAGAGGATGAAAAGCCATGTTTAAATGCATCTAGCAATAAAATGACGCCATCATCAGAAAGTGTTCAGCTTGAAGACAGCAAGGATATTCGTGTTAAATCCTTGGACATACTAGCGGGAGAGCTTCAGGAGCCGGCCTCTTCAGACACCATCAATTTGCTGTCTGATGACAGCTGCAGTTCGGAAGCAACGCTCCCCAGCAGCCAGGAAGCTGCCGTTCAACGCAACAATTTCTTTGTGTCCAGCAAACGACGCGTGGGCCTCACCAAGCCGACCAGCACCAGCACCACAACTGCCAAAAGGGGTTTGTCCAAGTCCAAGAACAGCAAACTGGGCACTTCCTCGAGTCCAAATCAAACCAAGCTCAGCATGTTCGGCTTCCAGAAGAGGCCTGTTCTTAAATAACGGCCATTCCTGTTCACCTTTGTGCACTTAGTTCTGTAAGTTAATCTAATTTATTAAAGTGAGCGAGCGACGACAACAGAGTGTGTAGTATGGTATGGCATGGTATCCCAATGAATCCATCAAGATAACAATGGGGATGGGATGCTGCTGGCAAGCAAGGTGACTGTGCCGCAGTACTGCGACGCGTCACAGTCAACTGCCGCGCCTAACAACTTTAATTAAATGGTTATAAATAGATGCTACACCAGCCCATGTCCCCACACTGACACGACCCCCCTTGACCTGAATCTCGCTCCAGTGTAAAAATTTTTTTTGTATTTATCAGTCGTGCAGCGGCTACTGCTCAACCAAGAGCCTCCTCTATATGTGCTATATGTGTGCTTAAATCGGCTAAGGAATGATTGATGATAGGCTTGTGTTTTTTTCCCGGTTAGATTTGACATGAGCCGTTCCATTGCCCCACTTTTTACCTTTTATATATTTTTCGCCGATAGATTTGTCACATTGGCGGCTACAGGAATGACATAAGAGCTTACCTGTCTTCATGGATCAGAAAGTTACGATCATCGTAGGCCAGAATCTCTTTCACTTCGCTCACTGTGATGCCATACAGTCGTCGCAAAAGGTTCTCCACATCTTCGGGCTCCACTTTTGGCCGTACATCAGAGCCAGGCTTTAGGACTGAGCTGTCTGTTTGGTCCTTGGCCTGGACACTGTCGTTGCCTTTAATACTACCACTACCACTACCATTGGAGGTCGGAGCAGCGTTGTTCTCCTTGTTGAGCTTTTCGGCCATATTATAGGCATGATTCAGTGTGTATGACTTTTTGGACATGTTCGTCAGCTCCACATTGTTCCACTGCTCCATTCTAGCGGGGTGGGTAGCTGCTGCTTTATCGGAGACGCAAAAAACAATAAGAAAACAATTGCGGATCAGTAAACGCAAACGAATGCGAAAATGTTTTCGGTTGCGCGTTCCAGAGCGGAATGAGAGATGTGTTGGGGTTTCAGTTTCGTTTCAATTGGAACGAGTTCGTTGCCGCAGCAGCGTCTTGTCTTCTTTATATCTTTTTAGCTAGACTTGCGCAAGTGTGCATCTGTGTGTCTCTGATTCTGTCTTGTCAGTGCAGCGGTGTGTGTGTGTGTGTCTGTGTGTTGTGCCACCCCGGGTGCCTGGGTGCCAGCGTTAATTTGGTTATTTGTACAATTTCTTAAAGCCTTCTCCCCCTGTTTACTCTTTGATTGCGGCAACACTAGATGGATGTATATTTGCCGAGTGCAGTGTCCGGGGGAGTGTCTTATCATCAGGGCAGATACTCCTCCCTCCCCCTCGTATCTGTTGCCGTTGCCCAACCAAAATTCAAGTCGTGATCGGTTTCTATTAAACCACTTAACGCTCTCTCCCAGAAAGTTGGGGCATATCAATTATATGTTTATCAATCAGATAGATGGACTTGAGATTACGTTAGATTAGTAAAACTAACAGGTAAATGCACAGGACAGGCCCCGAGTCTAAGGAAATAGTCGAAAAAGTTTAGGGGCCCTTGTTGGGGGGCCATAAATCTTGTGGAAACCACCTTATTAGCGAATTCTAAGTGTTCTAGAGCTGCAATTTTCTGTAGTTTTAGAACTATGACTAAGGATCGGTGTAACTGGTAAAGAAAGTCACAGTTGGATCGTTTAAGACAGCTGTTTCACTTGAAAAAAAAAGACTGATTCGCTGTATTCGGATTGGGATAATCGTGAGACAGCCACTAGTGAATGAAGAACTATGACTAAAATTCAATTCAATTGAATTTTGATAAATATTTTACAATATAAATGGAGTGGATAAGTGGCCTTGCCTCAATTAGAGTTTATTTACTCATGCGATGCAGCGTAATGAAAGTTACTAAGATTTTTCCACTGGTCAGGCGCCACACACAACACACACACTACACCATCAAGCAGTGCACAGACACACACCCACACCCGTAAAAAGAGCGCAAACACGCACACACAAACGCACATTCAGGGTAATTAAAAACCAAATATGCAAACATACAGACATACTTACAAAAATAATGAATGTAAATATGCACAGCTGACTGTCAATCAAATACATACGAAATAACTAATACAAGTATTACCTTTTGGTTGGCCTATAAACGCTTACACGACGACACCTGTCTCCCGCTCGAACGAATGGTCGACTAAACCTGAAATTGTAATGCAATGGATTGAAACCTCAAAGCGATGGCTCGCATTTAGGCCTATAGTTTTTGGTGTGAAGTGTCGCAGTGCGTCCAAGCGACTGTAACGTAACTAATTAGCAACTAAAACTCAATAAAATCATTTAACAACAACAACAAAAATTAAAACAACTAAAAACGAACACATTCAAAAATTCAAAGCAATGCATTAACGCAGCCATGTGAATGGCGATTGTTATATTCTGCCCCCAGCTGATTTCTTATTTACCTTTCGCCATAACCTCACTCTTTTTACTCATTTTCGTTTCTTCTGTTTTGCTTTTGGTTGATTTTAGAATTTTGTTTTTATTTATTTTCTCAACTATTTAAATGATTAGTTAATTAAACTATGGATCAGCTGTACTTAGAAATTGAGATAAGCACTCGGAATGCCGAAACAACGATTTACACCAGCGTGTCTTCATTCTTAGCCCTATACACATACCGATATCTCAATGAGCCCAAGAATATCCAAGTTAACTTTGTGGCCACCAAAATAGAGAGTGGTAAGATAGCTTTACGCAGCTCCCAACTGCGGCGGGAGCTCACCGATCAGCATATAACATGCCGCGAGGCGGCCAAATTGCCAGCTATTCGGGATCTCCGGTTGCCCATCTATGAGAAGGATGGAAATACCTTTATAGCTGGGACCTGTGCTGTTTGCAGGGAACTAATTGCCCGACAGCCGAATACCGAACTGCGCAAACTACTGGGCTTCAAGGAGAGCTGTCTACTGGCTCCATCGGAAGCTTCGATCTGGACTCGATTTTGCGAAGTTGATGTCGTGGACGTCGTGAGCCGTCTTCATGAGGGCCTTCTGCTGAAGGCTGTTCCCGACGAAGTGGTACGCTTCGAGCAGCACATGAATGAACCCGTGCGCATGCATAATATCTATAAACAGGCCAGGGAGCAGGCCAACCAAACTGAGAACGGTGCCAAGATTAAGAGGAAACATCGTGTTCAGATCGATGGTAGGACGCCCAAGGAGCAACTTCTGATTGAGCATCGTTTTGCGGAAGGAATTAGCTTCACCATAGCAGATCTCATTTTGTACCCCCTGCTACGAATAGTCTTCCAGCATTGTGGGCAAATGTTGCCCCATTTTCCCCTGACCAGCACGTGGTTTAGTGAGGTATGATAAAGGAGTGTTCTATAGAAGAAGAATTAACCAACTGTGTGTCATTGTGTACTTTTAGATTGACTCATTTGATGGCACTTGTGCCAAGATCCTTGGCGAGCTATATGTGCCGCAGGCGGCGTCGCAGGGCGAAGAGCTCCTTTCTATACCCGACTGCGATGCCACTAGTCTCTACAAAGCCGATCCCAAGCGCTACAAGCCTCGCAATCGGATCTACACCAGCCAGGCCGAGGTAGATCTGGCTCTCGCCAAGCTCTCTGAACTGCAACTGGTGTTCAGTACCGATTCGGAACACACCTTTGGCCAGCAGACCATCGATTGGCAGAAAATCGAGCCCACGCATGCTAAGAGCTCAGCCCTGCCACAGGAGCGCCTGGAACGCAAGCGACAGCAGCTGGAGAATATGGCGAATGCTGTGGTGTCTCTGGCACAGCCAGGAGATCGCATTGTGGACTTTTGCAGCGGCACTGGACACTTAGCCATACTGTTGGCCCTTAAGCTGCCCCTCTGCACCATTATCGTCATGGAGAACAAGTCTTTCTCACTGGCCCAAGCCCAGAAGCGAGCCCTGGAGCTGGAGCTAAGCAACTGCGTCTTCTATCAATGCAATATTGATTACTTTGTGGGAAGATTCGATATAGGAGCATCTCTTCACGCTTGCGGCACGGCCACCGACATTGTTCTCCAGCAGTGTCGCCGTTCCGTTGCTCATTTCGTCTGCTGCCCCTGCTGCTATGGCTCGTTGCAGCCCATGCCCCACATTTCCTATCCACTTAGTCAACGCTTCCAGCGGGTGTTAAGCACAAACGACTATCTCTACATAGCCCATACAGCGGATCAGGCCCATGAAATGGGCACAACCAATTGCAAGCCGGAGACCACATTGCAGGGTCTGCAATGCATGTCCATTGTGGACACGGACCGCAAGCTGCAGTCGGAGGAGGCGGGCTACCAGGTGATACTCACACGCCTCAAGCCCGAACAGTGCACGCCAAAGAATCACTTGCTAGTCGGACGTTTTGTGAAACAGAACTGAACTGATGTATTGATACTGCCCAACCAACACATGAATAAATGCATTTTTCATATATTTAGATACCGAATCGCCGATTTAGATTTATTTGAGTAGCTTGTAGAAAAAGATAAGCTCCCCCTGGCGCCGGCGAGGGGTAATAATTCTTAACCAAATTTACTAAGATTCACCAACATCCGAGGTCTAGGCATGGCTATGGCCTCCGCGCAGAGCCAACACCAAATGCAGCACCGATCCGCCTTGAACTTTGTAGTCGGCAGCAGTCTTGTCATCGTTCCTGCATGGAAATAAATGGCCAGAGTTAATTGACCGAATATATAATGTAATTCTGCCGGTCACTCACATTTGTTTGCCGGAAAAGATTAGACGCTGTTGCTGTGGCGGAATGCCCTCCTTCTCTTCCACACGCTCTTTGATGCGGTCCACCTTATCTGTGGGCTCGATGTCGATTTCAATTTCCTTCCCGGTCAGCGTCTGCAATTTAGGATCGGATCCGTAAAGAAACACATTTTGCATATTTTGTTGTTGTCTGCTAGCTGACGCATAGAAATGGAGGCTCCGAAGTGTGTATTGCCGCCGGAGGCTTCATCCCGAAATTTTACTCCATACTTACCTTCACTTTGATCAACATTTCTTGTGTGTTTTATTCGCTTTTCGCGTAAATTAATTAATTATTAATTATTTAAATTATTAAATTACTAAAATTTCGCAAATGGTGCCTGTTTCGTATATAGTGTGACCGCGGACCTATTGATAAAATATACCGTCCGACCGTCAGAAATATACCGAAACATACCATCTTATTTAAAAAATACCGTAAATTTACTGACGAAAGAAGGATAGTTGTTCATATCCTCAATTTAGAGATTCCGTCACCCTATTTCGTTAATTTTATATAAAGATAAAAGGTAATTTTTAAAGACCTTTTCTCAAATTGATATGTTGTAGACATATTCATGTATATTATTAGTATCTTGTATAAATTCATCTCGATTCTGATACCTACGGAGCCTGGGATGACAAACATTTTCTCAATTCTATAATATTCTTTTCCCCTAGGGTATGAAAATTAATGTTGCCGGGAATCATTGTTGTCAACCGGTTATTAAGACAAATTCCTGGTTTTTGATCTTCCGTCGATTATTACTAGGTATATAGATCTCTCAGCTTTTCCCACATAATTTTATATGATTGCGGAATCCATTTTGTTCAAGATTAACTACTTTTAAGTAATTGCATGTTTTTTGTTTTGACAAAAACACGGTTCAAACGTTCGATTTAGAAATCATATTCAAAAGCGGTATTTGTCTTTTTGAATTTTAATTCAAAAAATAATTAAAACTAAATACCTAACTACGTATGTATATATACAGAACTAATTCAAATGCATTTTGTTCGTTACAGTTACTGAGATCCGCAGGTTCTTGCCACCTTTAAGCGACCTTCTTCAGTTTGTTCCAGTTGCGGATGGCCTCGCCAATGTGGCGAATATCCCTGGCGTATGTGCGACAGCAGCCGCCAATAATTTTGGCTCCCAGCTGCGACCACTCGGGCACGTAGTTGGCGAGGGGCACACAATGCTCCCTTCCCTCCCAGCCCTTGACGACATCGTAGACCTCTCCACTGTTGGGATAAACAACCAGCGGGATCTGATCTTCCACGCTGCGGTCTCCATTAAGGCTCTTGAACAAAGATGTCACAAATTTGGGATGCACACAGTTCACACCGACAGCCAAGCACTTGTCCTGAGCATTACGCTCGGCGAGCATATCCCAGATGGCATTTGCCGCATCTGCAAAGGTCTCGCCATGCGCTAGAGTGCTCTCATCCTTGCATTGGAATGCCACCCAGAACTTCACATCCGGATAGTCATCGCAAAGCATTTCCACGAGGGCTTCAGCCTCCATCTGGCACGGAATTGTCTCAATGGCCAGGGCATCTACTCCCGCCTCCAGACAAGCCTCGATCCGGATGCGGTGCCAGTCGGTGATGGTCTTTGCTGGTACATAATCGGCGTAGCTACCGGTGTACTCGGAGCCATCGTGAAGGTGGGCGCCAAAGGGTCCAATCGAGGCGATTATCAGAGGATAGCCTGGGGAAGGGGCAATAAATTAGCACAAGCACAATTAAGGGCCTGGAGTGTGGGTGCACGTACCTTCTGGAACCGCCAGCTGGGCCTGATAACACTCGGTCAGATATTTTTCCTTTGCTATGTGCGCCAGACGCACCGTGTTTCTTATCAGCTCGATGCTCTGATCCTCGTCCAGTTCCAAATACTCCATGTAACCCTCGACACTGGCCTGATAAGTGTTCGTCAATATGATATCAGCCCCATCTGTTGGCCATTACAAAAATTAAATCTTGTTGCTAATTGAGTATCGGTGGGTCGGCTCGACTTACTCTGCAGGAAATCCAGGTGGGTGTTAATTATGGCCGCCGGATTAGTGGCATTGAAGCGGGCACTCCACAAGGGATCCCCATCCACAGAGTTGCCCACATGAACGGTCATCTGTGTGCCAAAACCGCCATCTTTCACCAGCACGCGCGTCAGACCCATGATTACACGGTAGAGCTGAAAGGCAGAGAAAGGGTGGGATGATACTTAATCAAGTGTTAGTTTGCTACTGATAAGAAGGAGGACCAGCAGACCAGCCATCTTACAGCGTCACTGCAATCAACAAAAGCTGCAGCTGTGTCCAGCTGGGGGGCAGCTCAGTTATGTGAGCCTTGACATCTGCTAGGGGCCGACCGTCAGATCAATCAATTAAGATTAAGAGCGACAACAATTTAGGAATTAGCCATAGGCATTTCTTACAACGATGTCCGTTTTTTGCACCGATCTGGATCAGCAAAAAGGTGTTCAATTTCATTCAGCAGAAAGCTGTTATAATCCTTTGCCCTTGCAACGGTATAAATGAATCTGCTGGCGTTGCCACATTCTCTTAATAATTGACCAGCAAACACATCCGTTGCATCAACGCCAACTGTACTTATCGCTCGATTACTAGTAGAAGTTCGAGTTCAACGAACTTTGAGGAAGCTAAGTGCATAAACAACTTGTGAATCGCCAGCAGCTGATTTTCAATTAATATGGAGTCCAAACCAGAAAACAAACAACACACAACATCGTCCCACACACTCACTCACCTTGAAATCGTATTTATAGAGATCTTGTAAATGTCTCAATTCAATAACAACTTTATTAGATAAGTCGCTGTCTGGCCTGTAATCAAGTATTTAGCTGTTGTTTTGTCGTCTGTTCAAACTATGGATATGATCTACTCCACTGTATGTTCGTCGAGCGTTTAAGTGTTTTACAGTGACGGCTGGAAGCTTTTATAGCCTGCTATCTGCCGCGCGTTGGCTGCCCGCTCGTTGCTGCCTGCTGGCTCAGCTGTCGCTTATCACAGCAAAAAATAATAAATAAATAAAATACATAGCAAAATACACAAAAAAATAATAAACACATTGTATATGCATGTAGGTTTGTGTCTTTGTGCGATAGGTCTAGAACTACGAGTACGCTGGTGGGCAAGTGCTTGGATTTGATAAGGAATTGCCGCCGGCACCGGGTGCACAGTCACAGCTGCCAGACAACAGTCCAGAGAACGATCCGATCCGATCCGCGGGGTAGACACCTCTTCCCGAACAAGGCTGATGAAATCGTCACAGTGCGTGGTCTCCGCGAGAGATAGGACCACAGGCGGTCTGCCTGGCATCTTGGCTGAGACGACGCCTCTTCGATAACCTTTGGTCACTAAAGCACCAGTTGGTGCCGGATTGATCAGTCACATCTTGTTGGTTGACTCTGCCCCTTGGACATGGATCACAGGGTACTAGAAGGTATATCCTGACATAGAAGCTGCCGTGCCAAAACATAATACTTGAACCAATTTTGATCGAATATACAAAATTTTAAATGTTCTTTTTTCAATTTTAAGTTCTGCCCAATCTTGAGACGGTGGCCAAACAGAAACAGGACGGCACCATCCGCCATGACTGCAGATGACACTATCATCACATCACCACCACAACGAAGGTGCCGGTCCCAAAACGGAAGGAGTGCCAACTGGTGAAACTTGGAGTTGTCTATGTTATAGAGGAGTTTCATGTCATTCAGAACAAAGCCATTCGGACGCACAAGCGAAAAGTCCAAAAGAGAATGCCCATGAGGGAAAAAACAAAATACACGTCCTGTGCATAAAGAGACAGATTGATGCTAGACTCGTCTTTGTTCGATAAATGCTTCCACTTTTTGAGTCATTTCGTTGATGATTTAAACATTTTTATTAGAAAGATATGATATTAACTGAGATGTTTACAAATTATTCCTTATCGATTATAAAATAGATTTCATTTGTTAAAGAAAATTAGGAAAAATGGTAATATTTTGTTTTAAGAAAAATGAGTTTAAAAAAATAATGATATTCACGGCTAAATCAGCCACACTTTGTGTAGGTAACATAATTGAGTCAAAAAGTAATAATATTCCGATTATAAATAGTCGAAATCTTTCAGATTTGGATTGGGCGACAACCAGTGTACTACCCATTCACGATTGTACCTTTAAATCTTTATAAATCTGGCGTCGTCGTTTCGCACTCGCATCCACTTACTTCTGTCTACACACTGTCGGTACATTGCAGCTGATTAGGCACAACATCTCCCGAGTACATAGTATACAAAAATATATGTATTTAGCAAACTAAATAGGTCTAGGTCTAGCAACATGAAACCACATTTCGCATTAACAACAAAAGTCAACAATCAATTTAAACAATGTGCGATTGCGGTGACTCTGCGCTGTAGCCGATGTTGAGGCTATCAACGCACTTGCGGATCTTGAGCACATCGTCCGGATACACCCGGCAACAGCCGCCCACAACGCGTGCACCTAGTCGTACCCATTCGGGCACAAATTTGGCCACATCTTCACCCGTTCCAGTCCATTCGCCACGTACACTATCGTAGATCTCTCCACGATTGCTGTAGACAACCAGCGGAATGCGATCCAAGCCGGCGGCTGCATTGAGAGATCTTAGGAGGGGCGTCACAAACGTGGGATTCACACAGTTAACGCCGATGCCCAGGAGGCGAGTCTGTGCCTTGTAAGCTTGCACCATACGCCAGACGGCTAGAGCAGCCTCTGCAAAGGATTCACCATCTGCCAGACTGGTGTCGTCCTGTAGACATACAAAAGGGTGAGGTGAGCGATAAAATCAATGAAATCAATCCAAAGCACAACTCACCTTGCACTGAAAGGATACCCAAAACTTGACATTCGTATAGTTCTCGAGTATGCTTTCAGTGATGGCGAGTGCCTCCAGTTGGCAGGGTAGCGTCTCCGCGGCCAAGCCATCGACTCCGGCCAGCAGACAGGTCTCAATCCGTGTGCGATGCCAGTCCTGGAGCTTCTCCTTGCTTATCTTATCAGCATAGCTGCCCGAATACTCGGAACCATCATGCAGATGGGCACCATATGGGCCAATCGAGGCCAAGATCAGGGGGAAAAAGGGTTTAATGATTTCGCCCGACTGGAGAATCTCCTTCAAATACTGCGCCTTGGCCTGTTGCGTCAGGTGTACGCTCTTCTCTATCAGGGCCACACTCTGTTCCCGTGTGAGCGCCAGATATTTCATAAATCCTTCCACGCTGGACTGGTAGGTGTTGGTTAATATGATGTCAGCTCCACTGCGCAGAAAGTCCAGGTGCGTCTTAATCACCGCCTGCGGATTGGTTGCATCGAAACGTGAGCCCCACAACGGGTCGCCGTCCACCTTTTCATCCACATTGTGCGCCAATTGGGAAGAGAAGCCACCGCATTTGACAAGCACGCGGGGCTGCTCCGGTCGATTCTGGTTCTCGTTCTCCTCCTCGAAGGCATACATTGTTCTTGGCGTACGTGATGAGCTTTACTAGACTAGTGTAGCGGTGCTGTTGTCGCTTAATATTGCAACACTTTTACATTTACTTGCCTGGTTTTTGTATACTTTTTATATGATATTCTCTGATACGTGAGATTTTGAGTTTTGTCGCTTTCGTGTTGTTGTTGTTTCTCTGCTTTTGGAATACTTTCTGGTTCTGTTCTTCCCTTTTTTTCGCTTGTGCTGGCAACTTATCTTATGTGAATTTTCATTCTCTTCTACTCACTCACACACATACACGATGCGGCGGTCAGCTGTTTTCTGTTTACCGTTTATCCAAGGGGAGAACTTGATAAAGTATTAAAATAGCAACAAATGGTTGACGAGACGAGCAGAGAAATTAAGTGGGACGTGGAGATCTAGATGCTTCTCCAAAGGTCGGCTGGGGTCGGCGCGCATATTTTCACCTGTTTTTGTGTGTGTGCCAGCAGTCATAACGGAACAATGTGTTGGTGACAACCACAGTAATATACAAATGTACATACAATGTAGGTGTACGTAAGCGGCAGTGCAGCAGCAGAACACTCACCTACACGCTGAACATAGAACGCTGCCGGCCCCTGTTCTCTTGTTGGAATATTCCACAAGAAAACCTCTCTTTGTGGATAGGAATACATATGTACACCCTTTGGCTGAACAGTGAAGGCTGAAATTGTGTGTACCCTACACTTGAGATTCCCCTTCCCACCAACAGTCAAGGCCCACATCACCTCATATCTAGCAGTATCTATACCCTACACCTTATTGCCGCTTAACAGTAAAGGTTTGTTTGTTCCTCTTGACAGTCAATGATCAAATTTTAAGCATATCATTTAAGAGATACAGTATAAATTGCAGGACACTTGTAAATAGGAAATGTTTATAAATGTCACAATTATGGTATAGGATTTCAGACATCGGAAGAGCTATAAACAAGGCAACAAGTGCAGAGGGGGTATTAGTGAAAATTGCTTTAGTGTTTCTGAGATGGTGCTGGTCCTAATATACTTTCTCGTGGACTAACAAATATTCCCCTCCCACTAGTCATTTATCAAAAATATAGTACTACTAAGGGGCGTGCAGTGAGCGGGCCTCCGATTAATAGCCGAGGCCAAAAATATTCTGCACCGAGTTCAAGGACAAATAAAACACTCGATTTAAAATATAAATATAGTACGCATATTTTATATAGTCGGAGATAATACATATGCAAAACAAATCGAGTACTAACATATTCAAGTATGTTTTTGTTGTTCAATATTGGGTCGAATATACATACATAATATTAACCTTAAATACCTTGGGGTTAAATGAATGTTGCTTGTTTAATAGATAATTAATTAGTTGTAGTTGTTGTTTTTGGGTTTGGTTATTGGGATTATAATCACATAATTTTCTTGTATAAATAAATAATGGGCGAGGGGAGCAGGGGAATTTCAAAATGCTGAAAATGCCACACGCAAAAACAAAATAAATGTAACTTTGGTACAACTTACGCATTGTATAAATTCAAAACATTTCCACTTTCTTAGTTGCCTTATAATCCGCATGTTATAGTCGGGCTAATTCTAATTACATTTTCCACTAAATAACAATTATATGTAGATATTATGTTGTATTGTATTGTAATTGTCTGGATCCATTCTCAACATTTGTGTCTCTAGATCTCATAAAATACCATCGCAAATACTAGGCTCCAAAACTAGAGTTGTTTCATTGAACAGACACGAAAACAAACGGTGAAAAATTGAATAAACTTATTCGAAAGAACCAGCGCAAAAACCGAACATAGAAAAGCAAAAACAAAATGCCAAATATTTTGGAAACACTCAGTCTAAGGTCTCTTCGCTCGAAAAATTTCCACTCGCTGATAACTTCTCCGCTATCGATAAGGATAGATTCGGGATAGGTCGGGTCCCGCCCCGTCCCTCCTCAGTTTTGTTTGTCTAGGAAAATAGATTGTTGCGTCGCTTGAGCGACCCGAACTTCTTCTCAGCCTCCAGCAGCATTTTCTCATTGCGCACCACCTCGAAGGGTATGGTCTTGGAGAGACGATCCATCTCCTGGTCGGAGGGGAAGTCCTCGAAGCTCATGTTGCTGAAACCCGTCTTGGCCGAGCTCTGAATGGTGTTCGATTGGAAATTGCGACTGCCTGCGGCTCGATTCTCGTCCTGATCCTCATCGTCATCGTCGTCATGGGATTGATACTGGAGGCGTTGATGTTTCTGCTTGCTGCCCGAGCTCAGGGAGCTGGTGGATCCCAGTGCAGCGGCGCTGACCTTCTTGTACGAGTGACCCTTGACTTTCTGTGTGAGTTTTCCCGGTAGCACCCTCACAGCCAAATGGGACTTCTCCTTCTTCGGTTTGGCTGCAGCGATGGGAGCAGCGATGTCGGCGATGTCTGCAACCATATCGGAGGCACCACGCAACACCACGGGCTCCTCCTCGTCATCGGGCGTAAAGTCGGAGCAGCGATCTTGGGAGATTTGCACATAGGCATTATCAGCGATGGGCAGCAAAGGTCTTAGGTGCGGCACGGGTACCGAAACCGAGACTGCAGCTGGCGCAACAGGTGCTATCGGTACTGCTATTGCTCCGATCGGAGGTGCTATGGACAGCACAGAGATGGGCTGGGGTTGGGTATTGGTGCAAAAGGACGGCACATTCACATAGACACTGCTTGGTCCGCTCAACTTGTTCGTATGATTATTGTTGTGGTTAATCAACGGCTGTGGCTCTGGGGTTTTATTGATAATGATCGAGTGATTTATGGTCACCAGTTGGGGTGCTGCACATACGGAAGCTGAAGCTGTAGCTGGTGCCGAAATTGTGGCAGAAGTGGACGCCGGAGCGGGCACTTTGATGATATTATTATTATTATTGTTGCTGTTGTTGTTGTGGCTGGGAAAGTGATGGAGCTGGAGCTGGATCTGGTGCTGGTTTTGGTGCTGGATCTGGACCGGTAGCGGGATTGACAGCGGTAGCGGTATCGGGTTCTGTTCCACGGGTGGTGGTACATCAACACATTTACGAATTACCTGTGGGAATGGTTCCAAGCCAAAGAGATCACATTGATTACTTTCTTCCTCCTGCTGCTGCACCAGCACAGCACCCGACTCCTGGAAGGGATTGAAGACAGGCTCATTGAACTCGTCCAGTTGGGTCTCCCGTTGAGGCGGCGTCGGCGTTAGATGGGCTGGAAAGCTGGCAAAATTGGCCTGGTTGCCATCTCCTCCGCCGCCCTGACCCTTGACCGGCGTAGAAGTCCACATTTCCGGCTCACTTGGCTTGGGTTTCGGCTTGGGCTTGGCTTTCCGCTTAAGGGGCACGCCCACGGGCAGCTTGAACGGAGCCATGGCAAACACATCCAAGTCTTGGTCGTCGCCGCATGCAACATGCTGCTGCTGCGGCTGTTTCAGAGATTCATTGCTGCTCTTGCTCTCGCCAGAGCCATAGTCCAGTTCGTCGTCGAGGAGCAGCGGACGATCGCCGAACTTGTGCAACAGATCGCTGGACGTGGGACTGAGCTCCTCGGAGACCAGGCCAGCAGCAGCGAGATCGCCACTGGCCGCCACCGTGCGATCCTTCTTCCTCAACCGCACCTTTACCACTACACGACTCCGATCATCCTCGTGAGTGGTCACGCTCTCGCACTCGGCATGATAGGCCGAGCTGCTGCATGTCTTGACACTCTCGCTGATGCCATCCATTTCCATGGGCAAGGGGCGACGCAACTTGGTCTGTGTCTGTCGCGGATTCTCGTCGAACAGGTCATCATCCTCGGCTCGCAGATCGCTGGCGGAACCAATTGAGTCGCCATCAGAGTCTGCTTTTGCCTCGGCTGCCTTGGCCTCCTGAGCCTGGGCAGCCACTGCAGCGGCCATAATGTTGAGCTGCTGGGCCGCCTGGTGGGCAGCAGTCGTTGGCTTCTTGGTCGTCTGGCGCAGCTTCTTCACGATGGGCAGATTGGAGGTCTTGTCCACCTTGTGGTAGGCCACCTGCTGGATCTTGTGGATGGTCTCTGGTATGTTGCTGGTCACCAGCTGCATCTGCTTGAAGAGAGCCGCCTTTTTGGCGCTGCCTCCGCCTCCGCCGCCGTCGTCGCTGTCCTGCTGAAAGAACTCCGTTCCGGAGTCGGAATCATCGGAAGTGGGTTGATCATTGCTCCTCAGCTTCTCGTACTTGTTGCGATCCTCCAGCGGTAGCTTAACAAAGCTGCTGGAGCCATCACCGCCGCACACCAGTAGTCCGCATTCCGAGTCTGTCTTCAGTTTGCTAATCAGCGATGTCTTCTCCTCGCTGGACATCTCAAGGGTGGGCGAGAGCAGCCACTTGGACGAGGCATTGGCTCCTCCAGTCAGACTGCTGGACGAGACTCCGCCTCCACCTCCGCCGCCGCCTCCGCCCGATGAGCAGCTGATGAATTTTGCTGTGGATGAGAGTGAAGGACTTTTATGCAGTAAGGTAATGAGATTAAGGATTTCTGGTTTTCTGTGTGTTGGGGTTTACGATTGTTCTGCTCTACGACTAATTAGTATATGGACGGTTAACAGTTGCAT
Organism: Drosophila pseudoobscura; assembly: GCF_009870125.1. Classification (NCBI taxonomy): domain Eukaryota; kingdom Metazoa; phylum Arthropoda; class Insecta; order Diptera; family Drosophilidae; genus Drosophila; species Drosophila pseudoobscura. The sequence continues at coordinate 25,859,093 of NC_046681.1, read as the reverse complement.
GATCGTATGTGCATGAGCATATGTGCTTGTGATCCCCAAGAGATTATTAGTTAATGTTTTGGTAGATGTTGGTATAAATGATGATCTATATATACTACATGAAGAATAGGTAACATTTGTGAAAAGAAATCGCGGAAGACTCGATGTAGATCCCAGGTTAAAGTGGAGTTTAATGCTTGGGAATGTGGAACAAAGAGGTGTAGACATCCTTAGATCTCAGATTCCACTGAGAAATCAGGGAATGATTGATGATCATTAATGTACATGTACATTACAGTGGGACCTATGCATGGCTCTGCATATAATTGCTTAATATTTAATTGACCCATTGATTAAATTAGTTTAAGGTACTATTTCTCAATTGGAAAGATGGTTTTTTCATTGTGCCATTCACATCTATGCGCAGCATGTCATTCCTCCAAAGCAGCGATGAGCAGGAACAGTCCAGAAACAGCAAAAAATCCCTGATCAGCGAACATCTCGGCCCGCATGCACACGTCTTATATGTGGGTTTTTTTTTGTACTCTTCTCGGGCTGTCTCTTTTGCAGCATTGTGCATCTCGAGACGAGCAAGGACATGCCCACCGCTGCTCTAGAGGTTAGCATGACAGATTTATGTGTGTTCAAACATTGAGAAATCGTCCCTAAGTTACATTCTTTTGTAAATTGGAGGTTTGGTTGTTCAAACATAATATAGGATTTATTGCACTTTTTGCTTCATTTTTTTTTGGTTTAATTCTCATACGAGTACAATTTGCAGCTGTTTGCCAAAAACTTAAGCTCTAAACGCCCTGCCTCAACTTTTGGTATATAAATATATAGTGCTGTATGTATGTATGTATCTCTTCTGTATATAATATATATATGTTCTGGTTGGTTGGTTGGTTGGTTATGTGTCTTGGTTACCTGACTGTTTGCTGAAGGCTTCTCTATATACTTCCTAGGAGTTTACTCTTTCTTTGGATTAACTTTATGTACAGGTAAGTGTTAACAGGAGGAGTTATTACATCTAATATTTGTTGAACATTTTCGATTTCTCGTGTGGGCTGGCTGTGTGTAATGGGTAGCGGGGATGAATCTATCTATATTGTCTTCGGATGATTTTTAACAATTAAAAGAGGGCTTTGTTTACTCTTATTTATTTGATTGCCGCCACATCCACAGGGAACGCAGCTTGACGCGAACTTTCAACGAAATCGAAATCAAAATAGAATAAAGATATAATCAAAAATATTTTCTATATTGGAAATTTGAGCAAAAGATGGTTGTAGATTTCCTAATAATCTCTCGAATTGCATATTGAACTAGAGTATAGCGTATATTTGTTTAGATCTTTAGAATTGCACGTTGAACAATAATTATTCAATTTTGATATGGCAAAAATATACGATATTCGATTGCTTTTTTTTTTCTTCAACAACAACATGAATAAATAGTATTTGATTTCTTAATTCTCTAAAAATTTTTACACAAAAATTACACACAGGAATAGAAATAGTAAATAATGAAAATACATTTACAATAATTGAAATTTTTACTGCTTTTTGTTGATTTTTTGGTTAGTTCCACAACCGCTAACTGTTTACTGTTAATGACTAAATTTAAATAGAGTCTAGGTATAATATGTGTATATGTATTGATTGGTTTCATTCTAGCATATATATATATATGTTGTTCCAGCACCAAATATTACTTTGTTAGAAGCGCTTACGATTGGAGAAGAAAGTTAAGAAGCATTTATAGCATTTATTTCCAACACGAAACATATGGAAATCGTGCTTTAAAGATAAGCCAAAGTTTACATAGAGTTTTGTCAGGTTATTGTTTGGTTTGTTTGGTTAGTGGGTGCATTGGGATATTTACAAATTGTTTGTTGATTGCACTTATGTTTAAGTCTAAGGACAGCAGAGTGTACTGCGGCTGAATCTGTGGCTGTACGTCTCGGGTCTGGGTCAAGGTTCTATCCATCTATGGCACACTAAATCTCTCTCTGTCGTTCGATTATCGAGCAGAGCAGTCGTGAATCGGTACACACACAAGATAATCTATAGCTGGAGGCTCTCTCTACTGCTGTGCGGAAGCTGTCGTTCTGTTGGGTAGAGGAGTAGGAGAAGCCTTTGGGGGGCTGCTCCATTCTTCTGTGTAGTTCGATCGCTTACTAGGAAGGTATTTAGACTACGTCTACGTCTACGTTCAAATCTTCACCACTTTCTTCTTCTTCATCACCACTTTCTGCATCGAGATTGAGAGCGAACAAAAGCAACAATCGGAAAACTAAACGTATTTCTGGCATTTTGCAAAAAACGATTAAAGGTGGAGGAATTTCATGCTTTACCTCCGGTTTTGCGCAACGAACTGGTGGCCTTCTCGCGCAGTCCGGGTGGCAAGCTGAATGGCGCCGACCCAAACGGATCCTCAGCCATCTGCGGTGGATGTGGCGAAACAGAAACGGCAGCCGTGACTGTAGCAGGGACCGTTGCTGGTGCCACAACCGTTGCACTCTGCTCAGTGGGCGTCAGTGTGGACGTTGTGGAAGCCGACTTGGCTGTTATACCTGCGAAATAATTAGCTCATAAATCGAATCTATAAGTATGTGTAGAGCTTTCCATCTACTTACTGCCTTGACTGCCACGCTGACGTATCTTGTCAAACTCTGCCTCGAATATATGATCTTCGGTCATTTGACTAAACGGCTGCTCTTCCTCAAACGGATTCCAGGCCTCCACACGCTTGTCCATTGTCTGTCGGGACAGTTCGCTGATCGAAATCGAGGCAGAGGAGGCAAATATGCCAGGATTGGAGATGGCACTGGCCAAAGTGGTCTGTGGTCCATCGCCCATGCTGGCCAAATTGTTGTTGAATGGGGCCAAAAACTGACTTGTCTCATTGGCAAACGTTCTGCAGCGCAACGAAAATAAATGAATGAGTGAATGATTCGAATGATAGACGGTAGACATGGTTATGACACAAAAAGGAGAAACCAAAAGCAAAAGCATTGCAAATGTGAACATAAAGAAAGACAAAATCTTAAGGCTACAAAATATCTATTGACTTTGCGGATCATCGGCATCGTCCCGGTCATTTGTAGCTCTTAAGAAATGGACACACACAACACACAGAAAGAGACAAGCAGAAAGTGAGAGCAAGAGAAGAGCAGAACACAGAACACATAGAGATCGTGCGCGAGATCGGGGGAATCGCGTCACTACTTACTTATTGAATGCGGATGTATCGCTGACATTGCGCCGATGTCCTCCTACGCCGCTGGGCTTCGGAGGCGTTAGCATATGCTTCGTGGGTGTGCCGCCAGAGACAACCAGAGACTCTTGAACAGCCGCCACCTGCACCTCCTCCTGTTTGGAGAGCTCCTCGGGGGCTGGAGCAGTGGGGGCTGCTGCTGATGCTACTGCCGCTGCTACAGGTGCTCCTGCTGTGGCCTGCGCTGGTTCATTAAACGGATCCGGATAGCCAGTCGACTCGAATAGATTATTGGTTACAGCTGCCGCCACAACTGTGTCAGCCTGAGTCACAGCTGCAGGAGGAGGCGGAGGGACTGCTGGGCACGGCATGGCTGGGAAATTTGCCTGAAACTGCTCCACAACAGGCTGGTTCTGGGGCTGCGGTGATGTGATATTCAGACGAGGCGAGGGACTGGGCGGTAAGCCGAGACCCAAGGCATTCCCCCCATGCACTGAACTGGAGCCCTTGGGCCTGGAGCGTGGAGCTACGCTTGTTCCCGCCTCTATAATCGACACATTCTGCGATTTGGCTGCTTTCGATGCGGCAGCACTGATCCGCTTTGCCTCCGATTCGAATGGCGGCACCAGGAGCTGGTCAAAATTTGGAATGGGTGTTTTCTGAAATAAAGATTCGAGAGAGAATTAATCGTTTGAAAGACTGAGAAAACTGAGGAAATCTTACATGCAAATTCTGTACGGGATTATCCTTGCCAGCGAGTCTAAAGGCCACCTCGCACACCTGCCAAATGTTTGGGCGATGCTCCAGATCCGTGTCCAGCATATATTTGATCAACTGATGCATGCCCTTCGAGTACTTGGAGCTGTCCGGGATGGCAAACTGTCCATTCTGTATGGCCAGCGTGCTCTCCCCAAAGGGCAGGGAGAAGAAACAAAGCTTGTACAGCATACAGCCCAGTGCCCAAATGTCTGCCTTTGTGGTGATGCTCTTGCCGCTGTACAGATCGATCATTTCGGGAGCCCGATAGGAGAGTGTGGTGTACTTTTGGATCTCCTCCTCGACCACAGTGACGCCGTGCTGCTGGGGATTCAGCGTCTTGGCTGTGGCCGAGCCGAAGTCGCAGAGCACAAAATTGCCCGCATCCGTTTGGAGAATGTTCTCCACCTTAAGGTCGCGATGTATAATGGGCGTCTGGCAGTAGTGCAGACGGGAGACCGCCTCGGCAATATCACAGAAGATGTTTAGCACCTCGGGCTCGGTGAAGCCAACGTGTAATCTGTAAAATACGAAATATTTTGAGAGACTAGAAAGAGAAAGCTTTAATGCAGTGTGTTACCTTGCATTCATCATGGCCAGCATGTGATGCTTACAGTATGGCATCAGGAGCAGCACCTCGCACACACCGTTCCCTGTGGGCGTAATGCTGGAGTCGACATAGCCAATAATGTTCTTGTGTCCACTGAGATTGCTCTGTCAAGGATGCAGGTAGCAGGAATCAATAATGCACTTACGGGACACACAATGAAATTGATTTACTTTTCGTTATTTACTTACAGCAATCTGTATCTCCCGCTTCGCCACATTCAGATCGTGCTCATTGTTCACGTACATTCGCTTCAGGGCGTACTTTCCAGCGGAGGAGCCGCCGCCGCCATTGCCGCGTGCCAGAAAGACCATGGCAAAGCCACCTGCGTGTGTAGGATGGATTGAAAGAGGAGGAGAGCATTAGTGGGGGGCAAGAGTTGGGTACAATGACAGACTAGACGACTAGAGCAGCTGTCAACTGTAAACGGTAAACAACAAATAACAGAGAATGGTATACGGGGAAGCACAGTCGACTTGCTGAATACCCTATACGAGTAGTAGATGATCAGTTGTAGTGGAGACTATAATTTCCTAATTGGAGTACCGTCTTACAAACATACAACATTTCGTATTAAAATTCGATTTATTTTTTCTCATTTGGAAAGGTATTTGGAAAGAAAGCCCACTCTTCTCCATATCGCTCTCTTACAGAGTATCATAGTGGAAGCCACTGTCGCCGTCTCTCTCCCACCAACTGTGTTTGGCCATGGAATTTACGATTTACACATGTTTTGTCTAACAAGCGATTTGCATGAATTTTATTTCATTTTATTGCAAATAGAATTCAAGTAGGTCCCCCACCCCCCTAAATGTCGTTCCCCTGCAGCATAGCACTTCAACTGTCGAGTAGAGCACGATAAAAAAAAGCAACGCAATAAAAACTATAAACTATTGAAGGTCACGTACAAAAATAACAACAACAGTAACATGCAACACAATAACAATATCAGCAGAGCAGCACCCCACAGGGGGCGACAGTGACAGATGGACAGACACCCAGAGAGAGAGAGAGAGAGAGAATAACGGGGCATACACCGTATGTAACCGTTTGCTCGATTTTTTTGCACCGACTTTTTAGTTGGTATTTGTGAAATTCTGTGGCGTCAAATGTTAATCAATGCCGAAGGTTGGCAGCCCCGCGCGACAGCAACAAATCAACAGAAATAATAATAATAGTAATAAAAGCAGCAATAATAATGCACAATTGTAACAAAGCTAAAAAAATACTTGAGAAGGCAGGCAATTCGAGACGCCCAACTAGGGAGAGAGCAAGCGGCCCGACCAGTTCGCCGAAAGCATTGCACAGTATGTAGGACAGGGGAAAGTGGAGGTAGGGTAGAGGGAATCGTCTGTCGCTTAGTCATTTGCATTTGTTGGTGCTGCCAGAGTAGAGGAGAAGATGGCAGGTAAGAATGGAAAAACGGTATGCTACCGACTATAAGATACTTATACTCAAGATGTTCCGTATTTCTATCAAAATGTAATTTATATCGGGATAAAGCATAGAAAATGTACCCCAAACTTATCATCCGTAACATAACTGATCAACCTCCCTGTATTTAGTAAATGCAGGGTATCCAAACAGCTGACTCCTCTGACAGCGGCGCCAGCGCAACGCAATAACAACTTTACCAATCGCTTGCCAAAATCTCACAAAAAATCGAATGTGCGCAAGTAAAAGGCAGGAAAAAGTTTTCTATGACCAACGCTCGGAATAATCAATTGTGGGTAGTAGTATTTGCCAAGCCATTTACAGACCGACGAGCCACTTGCAGTGCAGGATATTAATCACTTCAGAATTCAAGGACAAGTGGATGGATAGTCGGCGTTCCCAGGCGATTTTCCTTGTGCGAACTTTGACATTTCACTGCTGCTGCTGCTGCTGCTCGAAAAGGTGACATAGCAGCAGGAACAGAGGGCAGAGGAAGTTAAGTGTTGGTCTTGCCGCTTCATTGGCTAAATTAACATAATTGATTCAATTGATTTGTGGCCATGCTGTGTGCCTGTATGTAGTTCTATTCCATGGAAAACCTAACCTGAGCCCAGAGGCCGAGCAACTAACTCTTTTGTCTCGTGGGGAAATTGGAAATGCACGCCGACAAGTGGCGCCGCGTACCTAATTAGGGGGGGATACGATACGCAGCTGTTTTCTGTACTATATGTACGCCCCACATTTTGGAGACAGTCGAGACACAAATGTGGGCACATTTGTATGTATTTTATCTAATCTGGAGCATGAACAGATATACTAAGGGATCCACCTGCCTTTCCTTTCCCCTATCTGTGTATCAAACTTCTGATAACCATAATCACACTGCTACGTTTAGATAGGCCCCACACTACGTGGGTTTAGATAAGACCTCACATACTCCTTGGCGGGGAGCGCGGGGGGAGACTGCGACTCACCTTCGGCCAGGACATCCTCGACTGTGACCGTTACACGTCCCACTGTGAAAACCTTGCCCACAAAGCTATTCGTCTCCTTGGAGGATGAGGAGCTGGTGTTGTGCGAGTTTTCCAGTCTCGAGTTTTCATTGCGCTCGAATTTCGATAGGATTTTCTTCATTTTCTCCACTTTTTTTTTGCGATTTGTTTACTGCACAGCGGCAGCGACGTCGACTGCAGCAGCTTACACACACACTCGCATTCACACTCGCACAAAATCACACTTTATCTTCGCGTTCGCGTAGGAGCCCCCGTTTCTTTTCTTTTTTGGCAATTATTGGGAGGCGTGTAGAAACGCGCCGCGTCACAGCCGCTAGCCAATTAATTAACGTTTGAGTCGTACTGGTGTTTCTAATTAATTTATTTTGCGCACTCTATATTTTTGCATTCACATATATTCACACACACACAGCAGAGAGGAAAAAGAAAGTTGTTTTTTCAGAGTCAAACCATCGAGGGGACTATCGATAGTATCGATGTTTTGGTGACTATCATGATACTATCGACCCAAGTCCCATCTCAATATCAATATCACCACCCAACTTCATCACTATATGAACATATATTTTCTGTAAATTTTAAAACGTGGAAGAACAAGATTTCTGTCCATGGGAGGGGGTGGGGTGAGACTGCTCTCTCATCCATGGTGGAGTCCGGCTCCACCCACACCTGAGAGTTTTAAATACATTTACAATGAATCCCCATACCATATTTTTTATTTTTTTGTAGTTTAATGCATTTTATTCGCGTTTGAAGTTGAAAAAAAAAAATGCCGAATATTAAAGTTACCCACTGTAGTTTCTTCGCCCAATTTTCAGACTCCAGCGGAAAGACTCTCTTCATGTTTCGCGCCAAGAGTCTGCTGTCTTCTGACGTCATTTTAATGTTGTTCTTTATAAAATATTTCGCTACAAGAGAAGTGAGCGTCCGTTTCTCTCTTGGGCGCTCCTGAGTGAGAGGTCATCTGAGTGAGAGTGGGAGATCATCTCCTGCTTGTGTTGCTTTATCAGCAAGCGCTCGCCTGCAGTGGCGCTTTGCAGCAGGATCCCGTATACATTTGATTTGACACCATTTTTTTCTGCATTTTTTCTGCGCGCGGCGACGCCAAAACATAACGGAACTTTTGCCTAGGGCTGCAGAATTGTTGGCAGAATCGATTCAATAGTATCGAAAGAATATTTATATAAAATATATTTATATTAATAAATTAAATGCTTGAATAAACGTAATTATTTTAATTATATTAATTGATTAATATTAATTTATAATACTATAGTACGTTACGTAGTGTGGAGGTGGTTCTATCGCGTCTGTTTTTAGAACAGTCGATAGGTGCGGTGCGTGTCGTGACGTGACTAGGGTTGCAATACCAAATTGAATTTCAAATTTCAACAGTGGCGCACGCAAAAATTTCAAAACAATTTCGATCCGATCTAAAGTGCAAGTGCTCGAATTGCAATTGAATGGATAGTGATATTGATACGGGTACGGTAAAGGCCAGTGGAACAGCACAGCAGCAGACGGCCACGGTGAAGCGCAATATTGAACAGCAGCCGCTGGCCAAGTGGCCGCTGCCAATTGCCATTTGGTACCCCCCGACAAGCTCAACATCATCAGCAACAAGTGTGTATTTAATGCAGTTCTTTGCAAGGAGCAAGGATATTTATCTTGGTTTCTTTTCCTTATTTTAGCATTCGGAGACAATGGCTATGTAGTCACTCTGGAGCACAGCTACCACAAGCAGCAACGACCGCTGGGTATACCAGATGCACATCTGCCTCCAGCTGCGGCATCTCCAACAAGTACCAACAACCAGTCAGCGCAGGCTCCTGTGCCGGTAAAGCGTGGGAGGAGGAAGTTAAGATCTAACGTTGCTACTGCGGCCGGCAATGTTAGAGGGAAAGATTAGCTTTGTGTCGCACTTGACATATTTCCAGCATGAATTTTTGTTCATAATGATAGATGAGTATCATATCCCTCATATGGTATGTTTGGTCATATGGTCTGCAGCTTCGGCAAATTATAATTAATAACTATATATTTACAGATATTTCTACCGACACCGAAGTGGAAAGTGCTGGCGATAGCTGCAACCAACGTGTCAGCTATGGCATTCCATTATTTGTACATTCCTGTGGTAAGACCTTCGGCGGTGCCCTCTATATTACTTGGCCCGTGTGGTGGGGATCATAATTTTGTTGACCACTCCCAACCAATAACGGCGTGGACAAGGAGTGCAAACAGCAGTACACGGGGATACGAAGTCTCATACAAGAAAGGTACTCGCTGAAATTTTGAGTTTTGAGCCTTTGAAAAACTTTTATATTAGGATTTCGTTGCAGACAGGGTTGCACTGCGGTAACGATAGTGGACGTCGATGCTCTTTGTGGACATCTCTGGCCGATAACAATAACATTGCATGACAATTACGATTCAGATATTACAATGATTAACACGGCAAAATACTTTTCCCTGCTGGAGAGTTTAAAGTTCGAACAGGCTCTAGGTAAAAATTAGCGTGTTTAGGTGTAAACAATTTAACTAATTGGTGTTTTCATCACAGCAAATACGACAAATGGAATTCAGTCGGTTTCCGATTCCTCGATTGTTCAGAATTTGAACCTTTTGGGGAAATATGCCAAACAAAACGTTGTGAAACAGCTGCATAAGCTATGCACATTATTCCAGCTGACCCCCGAAGAGGAGGCGCTCATAGATTGTTCAGATCCCGCCATATGCTACGTTATCCGTCTGCAGCATGCGCTCCAGATGCTCTTCTCGAACATTAACTTTGATAGCGATGCCAAGGAGGACCTTATATCGGTGGCACACCTTAAGCTGTGCATCCAAGCCACCCAGGAGCTGTCCTACTACGCACTCCGCTGCCAGTTGCATGAGGATTTCCTTAAATCACCCATTTTCAAAGAGGCACAGGGCAAAGTCAAATGCAATCCCTCGTTGCTACTCCTCAGCGTTCAGTTCTTCGTCCGACTGGTTCCCATACGTCAATTTCACATAGCCAATTCCATGGAGCTAGTGCAGCGGGATCTTCTGGCAGCCATCATGAGTCTACGCATCCAAATTAATCGTCCGCAGCTGGAGGCAGCCCTCGCCTACCTCTGGCGACATGAATCCAAATCGGATTTTTTTCGGCATCTGCTCTTACTGAAGGCCACTCCACTGTGTCCCCCCTTGGCCAAGGCCCTGCACCAGCAGCTGCTGGGAAAGCTACACGCACCGCAGGGTTATGCCGGCTTCGTGGATGCTCTGCAGCAGACACCGAATGTGAGTGCCACGAGAACTGCAGAGATCGTTGCGAGTATCGTGGCTAGGAAGGACTGCTCGCAGGCGGCACAGTATGAAATGATGCTTCAGGTCCAGGACTATTGTAAATTATCTCTGATGGATGCCAACAGAATGTGTGTGGGTGTCCTGTCCCTGCGAAGACTCTATGAGTTGGGTGCACAAAACCAGCAGACGATTGAGAAGTACCTGTCCTCCCATTGGCAGGTGCTCAGTGATCCGAAAGATCTGATAAGTGGTCTGTTCCTGATGAACCATGAGGAGCTATGCAATCGTATCCAGCTCTGGCAACATCTTTTCTGCAGCTCCAGCGTGGCATGTCTGCCGAGTAATTTGCTCACACGCTTTCTACCTCTTCTGCTCCAGCTGTACGATGGCCTTCCCAGGGAGGTGCCTGCCAGGGAGCAGTTGGCTGTTATCATATCCCGCTGCTTGGACAATCGGGATAGAGATAAGGAGCTGCCTGCAATAGTCCAACGTTTGTTCACGTGGCAGCTCGAAGAGGAACCTATCTGGCAATGCCTTCACCATCGCATATTAATCCTGCCCTCAACAGAATCGGATCGAGTTCAGGTAAAAGTAGCCCCTGCGGATCACCAGATAGACCATGACATGGCCCGGATACTGCCCAGTCTATTGATGTCCAGTTCGCATCATGCTCTCACCTGCAACGTATTCCTGGCACTTTTGGGTTTCATAGGCTGCCAATTGAAGGAGAAATCCACATTAGGAGTGGATTTCCTATACACGGAAACGGAACTCGTGGCCTTCCTAAAGCACAACTACCAATTAAAACTAGATCTGCTGATAGCTCTCAATCAATTGGTGTCCCATCAGCCGTTGCGAGCACAGTTGGCGATGCAAACCAAAGAATTCCTGCGGCTGCTCAAGGATTTACTGCAGCAGCGATTGACCGCAGAAGAGGAGGCCACTGATCAGACCCTACTTCTTATTCTCAACCTTCTGCAGGAGCTGTTAGAACGCAGTGAGGATTTGCAGCTGACAGAGAGCACAAGAGAGCTGCAGGAGCAACTCGGCAAGCTAGGAGCTCTGTCAGTCAATCGCTTGATCAAGAAATCAGTGGAATCCCTGCTCAATATATTACATGGCGAGTGGCGGCCAAGTGAAGCCCTCAAATTGCAGCCATTTCAGAAAGCGCGTTCCCTCATCGAGGAGAAGCAATCACATCTGCAGGTCTATGGCATACAAATGTTGTTGGACCTCCTGCAGCGGAAGGACCCCGCTACGATGGCCCAGGGTCATCTAATCATAGCCCTGGCCCTCAGCACACTCAAGGACAAGGAGTCCTATACATTCCTGAATTGTGTGCGACTCTTTGTGGCCCTGGTTCATGTGATGGAATCCGAAGTACTGGACAAATTGAGTGACGAGTATCTGTCGGAGACGGCCGATCTGGACTATCGTCTGGTGGTGGGAGAGGCTATCCTGAAGGCCTCGCAGGAGCTGGGTAAGTGATGGATGCCGCTTTTGATGGGAGGATTTCTTAAAGATTGGATTTTACAGGTCCCCTATGTTATCGGTACAAGGGTGTGCTCCTCAATTGCTTTATGCATGGCTCGCGGTCGTCTCTCCACGAGTTTCGCACGTCCGCCTTTGCAAATCTCGCCCAGCTTTGTCGCCTACTGGCCTACCAGGTGCAGAACTTTTTCCAGGAGCTGCTGGATCTGATCAACAGCGAACTGAGTGCCACAGGAGGATATCTGCCCGCCAAGCGGGCTGCTGTCTTTGTTTTAGCTGAACTCCTGAATGGCATGGATAATCTCATTGCCTACCAGGAAATGCTGCTACCCATTTATCGTCTTCTGAGAGCCATTGAATCGGAGGAATCGTGTGACCCAGCCATGCGTCTGCATGCGGCCAATGGTCTAAAGATCTTGAATGAAAAGTGCCGGAAGCTAATCCAGACCTGTTTAGAAGCGCAATCCTTGCACAAAGAAATAAAGGTGATGGGTATCAAGGATAAGCCTCCAGCAAGGAGAAACCCTCATATTTTGGAACTGAATTAAAGGTTTTATAAAATAAAATAACTTTTAAATGCAAGAGCAATGCTTAAGATCAAATTAACAAACATATTTCTTATCATCATCGTCTCACTTGCCAATAGAAAATTCCCCCTCAATCTTATCAGCAATCATTTTGGCTATGGCCAAACTGCTGGTGGCACCCGGCGATGGAGCATTACGGCAATGCAAGACGCGCTTGGCCAAAGCACCAGATCCTACGCCCCGATCAAAGACAAAATCGTCGACCAGATTACCCTGCAGATCCATGGCCTGGGCACGCACACCCGCCGGACCACGTTGGATGTCGTATTCGGTGATGTCGGGGATGTACTTTTGCAAGGCCTTGATCTGCAGATTGATGAAGGCCGATTTGGACATCTCGCTGAGGCCAAAGCCAATGTATTTGCTGGCCATCTTCATGAAGCCGGGATAGCGCAGGGCATCGAACAGCTCAAAGAGGTTGATGTCGCCCCAGCTGTAAGCGAGAAGGAATTAGAACCAGAATAATATTGTTCGGAGCGGACTCCCACTCACGTGTAACCCTCCCGCTTCAGAGCCAACACAGCGTTGGGTCCCAGCCAAATGGAACCATCCATTCGCGGGGTAAAGTGCACGCCCAGGAAGGGGAATCGTGGATCTGGCACCGGGTAGATGTTACCCTTTACCATGTGCTGTTTCTCCTTGGACAGCAGCAGGTATTCTCCGCGGAAGGGCACAATGCGAGGATCTTTGGGGCAGCCAGTCTTCTCAGCCAGCAAATCGGACTGAAGGCCACCGCAGGTGAGAACATTCTTGGTGCGTACTATCTGACCGGGCCTCGATCCATGGATGGTCACTGGATAGTCGGCGCTTCCTTCTTTCGTTTCGCTGAACTTTGTCACATTGTAGTCCAGATAAATGCGACCCCCTGCATGCTTAAAGTCCTCGCCATAGTGCTCCGTGACCAAAGCCCAGTCCACAATACCAGTGTGTGGACTGTGGAGAGCCTTGATGCCCTTGCAGAAAGGCTCAATCTCCCGGATGGCATCCCCCTCTATCATCTTGAGATCGGGCACTTTGTTGGCAATGCCACGCTGCTGAAGATCCTCCAGAAGCTTGACTTCCTTCTCATCAGTGGCCACTATCAGTTTGCCACTTTTTTTGTACGGAATCTTGTGGTCATCCAAATACTTGTACGCCAAATGCAGTCCCTCCACACAGAGACGCGCCTTCAGAGTGCCTGGCTTATAGTAGATGCCGGCATGAATGACTCCCGAGTTGTGTCCACTCTGATGGAAGGCCAGCTTGGGCTCCTTCTCCAGAATGGCCACCTTCAGCGAGGGATGCCGCAGAAGAATCTCTCTGGCAGAAGCCGCTCCCACAATACCGCCGCCGACCACAACCAGATCGTAATCTCTATTGGGTGGGGTTGGAGAGGGCAGTATTATTACCGCACACGCGCCATAAAAATGGAACTTATCTATGATTTTCTTACCCAGCACTAATCGAGGAGCTCTGCCACCGTTTGTGGTTCTTTTTCGCTGCGGTGGCCGTCGATGCACCACCGGCATTGGCCAGACCACGTCCTAAAAGTGGGCCACCCACTTGTAACAGTTGTCGCACTTGTGCCATTGTTCCTGTTCACTTTCTTCTCGTAATCGAATCCGGCGTAAAATGTACGTTTTTCTATGTCAAAGACCTTGTCTGACCTTGCCCAAAAGAGTACATATGTATGTACTAACCGCCACCGCACGAACAGAGAGACTAAAGCGCAGAGTAGTGAAAGAATTCCGTGGGGCGAGAATTCGTATGTGGTATGGTCGTCTGAAAATTTGGGGCCGCAGCCTAGACGATCTACACGGGGAATCGTCATAAAAGCGTTAATTGATAAGTGTTTTTGGATGAGGGAATGGGTGTGTTGGGTGGCGGGGATAACATGTGTTACTATCAGCTGTTTGTACCCTTGCAGAGAGTATAGTGATTTTGAGGAAATGTTTGCAATGCAAAGAGCGGATCTTCGCCAACATTAAAACAATTTCCCAGTTTTTAAAGCATCTATTTTTTCAATACAATACAATTTAGTGTACAAAAAAAGCTTTATGCTGTAATTTCATGCCTTGATATCAATCTGAACCATATCACATCCAGATCAGATAAATATTATATATATACAATAGCAACGATCGATCTGAAAGGGTATTAACGTTCCGGTCATGGATAAACCCGTTTTTTTTATGATTAGTGGTCGCCTTACAACACTACCCGTACTGCATTTCCCTGCGAATGGCAAAATAGAAACAGCTGATGCACGGAATTTTTGGCAAAAAACAAACAAAACAAAGTATATAAAATATTGCAAATTGGAGCTTATAGATTGCCTTCCAAGACATGCCCGCATATTGCGCGGTGGTAAATTGCAACGATAAATATGCGCACGCTACTAGTATATCATTCCACAAGTGGGTGGCTCGCATTCAAAATTGTAAAACAACTTCTGATGATTGCACTTACAGATTCCCCTTCAAGCGAAAGGATTTGTTCCAGAAGTGGAAGGAATTTACGCAACGTAGTGCCCAATGGATGCCATCCCGGTGGAGTGCTGTCTGCAGTCGCCACTTCGTGGATACAGATTTCAGTTGCAGCCATAACCGGAAAACTCTGAAAAAGAATGCAGTGCCATCAGTGCGTTTGACGGAATCAGAATCATTGAATGTGGTTGTGGAACAGGTGACCAACAGCCGATGGCAAGAGTGTGCTGGTAAACAGACGCTGTCCAGTGCCGCCGAAGCTCCAGTCAGTGGTACAAAGGGCACCTGTCGCTTCTGTGGTTCCTCTGCTATGGACTGCGTTTCGTTTGACAATAGTTTCGAGCTCTTTGGCATGATTCAGAAGTGTTTTCCAACTCTACAAATCCTGCAGGATGATACGCTGCCCAAGGATATTTGCTCGGAGTGCTACAAGAAGCTGGAACGCTTCTCGCAATTCATCGATGTGGTTCTGCAAACTCAAAGCGAACTGCAGCGGAAATATCGACGTCAGTTGAAGATTAAACAGGAACCACTGGTGCGGGTGAAGCAGGAGGCCTGCGAGAGCCTGGACAATCTATTCCCCGACGAACTAGACATGGCCTTGGATGATGGGTGCGACCATGAGCCCGGCACCAACGATGAAACTGAACAGAAGTTCCAATTCTGCGATTTTCCCATGCTAAATGCCCAGGACATAATAAATAACTGTGATATCATGGAGATTATTAATCTAGATGATCCGTTTATCAACATACCAGATGATGCGGATGTCGGGCAGTGCCAGGCGAAGCAGCCCCGCACTTCAGGGGATCTGCCCACGGCTAATGAGATGCTTCAATCCGAGCTCCTCAACGAAGAGCACAATTATGCCAAGGAGGATTGGGTGCTGCCGCCGCATCAGTACAAAACGGAGAAAGTGGAAGGCGTTGAATCTGCCGAACCGCCACCGCTGCTGCTGCCCCCGCCGCCCACATCAGCTCCAGAGCCCCGCTCCTGCAAGCCCATTGTGACCAATGTCAGCCAGATACCAAATCAAATGCTATGCGAACTGCTGCCGCCCCCAGCTGTTCCGCCCAAGCCCAACATTGTGGTGCTCAACGACAGCGTGGTGCAGTCCTCGGCCGCCTTTCGTCTGCACAACTGCAGCCTCTGCACGGCCAAGTTCATTACGGTGGATGGTCTAAGCCAGCATTACACCCACGCCCACAGTACACCCACACCGATGGTGAGTGTGCCACCCTTGAACATCAGCCTGCCCAGCATTCCAACGAACCAGCTCAAACTGGAGGCTAGCGGCTGCTCTGTGGGCCTGCCAGCAACACAACCGAATGAGTACTGGCAATCGGACTGGCAGAACACCCCAGCAGCAGTCGCCGCCGCCGCCAGTCCGGTGCCCACTCAGCTGCCGGCGAAGAAAAAGATCGACATACTGGACATGCAGCGCAGCTTTCTGCATCACAACGATATCCTACCGACGGCAGCACAGTTAACAGCGGCGGCGGCAGCGGCGCCAGTGGCAGTGAATCCTGCCGCAGACCCCCAACTGGCGGTGGTCACGGCCAATCTGGCCAAGCTGGCCTTCCAATATCGTCGTCTGCAGCGGAAGTGTAGGATACTGAAGCATACTACGAAACAGAATCCGAACCGGCATCGCTGTGAACACTGCGGAAGAGGATTTGCCAGCCTAAATCGACTGCTACGCCATCGGCAACTGAAAACGCACTTTGCCAAGCTGAATCGTCCCTTTGCCGCCAGATGCTGCGGCTGCCTGAAGCTGTTCAGCTCGCGTCTGGGTCTACGGCAACATATGCGCTACATT
This sequence comes from Drosophila pseudoobscura, assembly GCF_009870125.1. NCBI lineage: Eukaryota > Metazoa > Arthropoda > Insecta > Diptera > Drosophilidae > Drosophila > Drosophila pseudoobscura. The sequence goes on along the minus strand of NC_046681.1, from coordinate 25,842,432 downwards.
TGTCAGTCCCTGTCGCTGAGGAGTACGCGGCGTCTGCAGAGTTTCAAGTGCCGTCACTGCCAGGCCATTACCTTCACTCATTGGCGACTCTATCGCCGGCACGAGCTCAAGTGCCGACCACGCCATTCCCCGTCCAAGGCAAAGGTTCAGACGAAGGCGCGGAGAGTTGTTGCCGTTCAATCGCAATCGCAATCGCAAACACCAACTGTGACCACCACCTACGCCTGCAGCGTGTGCAAGAAGTCGTTCGGATCGCTCAGTGGTCTAAGACAGCATCACATCACCCACACGACGGAGCGACAGCACAAGTGTGGCATCTGTCAGCGTGTCTTTAAACGACGGAACGGCCTTTCGCAGCACATCAAGGGCTACCACCTACAGCTCAAGCCACACGAGTGTCCAGTGTGTAGGCATTGCTATGCCCTCAAGTGCGATATGCTGAGATGCAGACACTCCCAGCATCGTGGCGGGGCAGGAGAGTGAGCCACGAAACTAAAGGGAAATCTTTCCACAGAATAAAGCTGAAACGTTGTGCTCTTTTGCGAGCCTAATGTATTGCTTCTATTTATCAGCACTGAGCCCCATGGAGCTCCATGGGGTGCCTGCTTAGTGGCCTCACCCTCAAAGGCTATGAAGAGTTCGACTTGGCATGCAGCTCTTGGCGTTATGGGGGGCTCTTGTGGCCTAGGGCTATAAAGATTTACGATTATGGAGTATGCTGCCAATCCTTCAAATAGGCGACTGAATCTCAATAGAATATGAATAATTATAAAAGAAATCAGTAGTTAAAACATATTATTTGTATTATATACATTTATTTATCAATTTATTCAGTTTGCGTTATAAGTTTTGCGCTCACTAAAAGTATGTATTTTGTATTCAATATTCATATTTAATGCGTTAGTATTGCTTTTGATGGCTTAATTTAACATATGAAAATACTGAAATTCAAACTTAAATTGCATATATTCCGATTTGAAACCAAATTCAATATTCAACAAAGGTTTTCTATATATACAAAGAAGGTTGGCAATAAGATGGTTTATGGTTTTTGCTTATCAACATAAATCTATTCGATTTTCCTCACTTTTATTAAAAACAAAACTAAAAAAGAAAACACAAATAAAAAATGGCACTACAATTACAAATTGCAATAAAAAGAAACAAATTTTGTGAAAATAAAAACTAAACATAAAACAAAGCAGAAAAATTCAAAGAACATAAAAACAGAATGAAACGAAAAAAACTAAAACTTATTCCCCACTTAAATCGAGTAACTAATTATAGTGTATAACTTAGGCATTTGGTATGGATCGTTTATCTATGTAGTAGGTATGTTTTATGTAGTATGTATGCATGTATGTATATATATGGACGATTAATATGGATATGGGATATTGGATTACAGTAGTACTCGTATGTGATGTGCTTGATGCTTGAAAAATGCCTGCTTCTGCCTGCCTGCCTGCTCCTCCTAAGATTAGTTCCACATTTTGTTTAACCTACGCCCAAAAAAGCATTACGCGCTAGACTACAAAAGGGGACAGGGTCTTTATTGGAAGATCGCCGCCCGCTGCTGGAACTGCTGCCGGCGCTGTAAACGCTCCTCCTCCTCGCGGCGTCGATCCTCCTGCTCCTGCCGGATCTCGTCATGGAACTTGTTCGTCCTTAGCTGCTGTTCGATCTTTGCCTCGAAGAAGTTCTTGGCTCCACTGACGCCCACCTGGTCCACATCGATTTCGGTGAGACGGGCCAACTGATTCAGACCCGATTCGCTGTCCAGCTCGCCGGCCTGGGCCTTGCGATAGATCAGCAGGAACTCACGGAACGAGATCTTCCCGTCGTTGTCCTCATCCACCTCGGCGATCATTTTCTTGAGGCCCAAATGGGTTTGCGGTGCACCCAGTTTCTCCATCATGAACTTGAGCTCATTTAGGTCCAAGAAACCATCGCGAGCCGTGTCGTAGCTGCAAAGGAAAGAGCAGAACAGAGCAGAAACGCAAATCAATTAGTCAACAATGAATAAAGATGGAACGTTAGAAGAGAGATGTCATTGACCCACAGACACCAGACACGAGACACGAGCCACAAGAGACCCCTCCATACTATGGGCGTGTGTGGGGGTATAACCAATCGATAATGCAATCGTGGGTGCAGAAGGCACAGGCGTAAAGAGTCAGAGGTCAGAGGTGGTTACGGGTGGGCAGACAACCCAATTTCAGGCTAAATTTCCCAACAATTTAAGCCCTGCATAAAATTAACAAGGGCTCTCATGACGCCTACAAAAGCTGTTCTGTTGGAAAAAGAGCAAGGCTTTTGTATGGAATGTTACATCCTCGAATAAGGGACAGTTTCCGTTGCGAGTACATACATTAAATAGTCCGAATCATCTTTATTTAGTAAACAATTATCTGCTAATTATAGACGATGAAAAAAATTCAGGGCCCTGCTAAAGACACAGATGCCACATGCCAAGATAGAGTATAGAGTGTGGTACATTCCCACACCCACAGAGAGAGAGATAGAAACACCTTCTCCTCTGTATTGGTTGCTAAATTGATGAAATATAATTCAATAAACACAGGCCTATGTTAAATTAATTGCATTTAAACAGCTGGAAAGCGGGGAGACGTAATTCAAACGAAAGCAAAATATCGAAACACCTCACGACCAAACAGCAGTGCCAACAGAAAATGCAAAAACTCCAGCAATTGTCACATTGACGCAATCCAACAGATATTATTAAGGCGAACCCAAGCGAAAGAGAGATAGATGGCGATGCCATGGGAGACTGCAATTGAAGTTAATTAAAGACAGCGAGAAGACGGCGTAACACTGCGGCAGACAGCCACAAATTAATTGGCCATCTTTGACTGCGGTTAAAATACACGAGTGACACCTTTCCATCATCACGCTTGAGAGATGATTCCCCCCCATCCATCCATCCATCCATCCAACCATCTCTTTTAATTACTTTCACTATCTTTCATCTCAGTCCTCTCCTTAATGCCTTGCACAATCACGCAATTTGTCGATACAGATACTTGCACTCGCACTCGTACTCGTACTCTTACAATTATTTATTATTTATGAAGATCCCCCCATAATACAATTATGAGCTTTCCGAACGAAAGCGAAACTTTATTAATAGTTTTTCTTCCTTTCTTTTTGTACAATTATTTCTCTTCTGTGGCACCCGGCATTACGTGGCTTCTAATTGAAATTGAAACTGAAAGTTGAGCGACAGTGGAAGTGGCAGTATCTAACGATTGCCTAACGATTTGTGTAATGCTCATTCGCGGAGTGTTGTCCAGACGAGCGGAGAGTGGAGAGCGTGAAGATCGTGGAGCGGGCTTCCTTGGCTGAAATCTGGTCTGGTCTGGCCTTGTGTGGGGCCACTTGCATTTTAGTTTCAGTTTGTAGTATTTTTAGCTAGAGAGCTCCAGGTTTCGTTCCCAACTAGTTTGACTCGTTTCTAGTTGTTGCAATCATCATCGTCATCATCGCCATCATCGCCATCGACATCCTTCAGTTGTCGGCGGCAAGGTCGAGTGAAGCCTGTGCAACTTGTTTCCGCCACCATTGTTGGCTGTTGCTTTGGCCACTGATATTCCCTGCTGCTCATCTGCCGCAAGACTCGACTCCTCACGCGATCTGGTGTTTTCTCTTTTAAAATATTACACAATTAGATGGGTAAATGGGTTTTTATTTACATTTTTATCCACAATTTCCTGCCCACATACTCGTATACTGTCGGAAGTCGAACGGAAGCAAACGTTTGAACTTTTGACTTTGCCAAAAATTGTGTGTGTGTGGGCATTGAACCCCACGGTAAATGATAAATGATAATGACCTATAGGGAGAATATGCGACTTGTTTTGTGGATGATTCGATCACAAAGCCCCTTGTTGCGATTGCTGTTGGACACCCAAAACACCTTTCCTATTTCTGAGGTTCTGTAGTGACCTTTTTTTAGGGTTCTATGCCGTAACTTATAATAGCCTTGACCACACCTGCCCTGCCTTCAATTAACTTCAATTGAAGCACTCTCCCATGCCACCAGCTCTCTTTCTCTGTGTTTTCTTTAATAGCTTTTGTTGGATTGCGTCAATGTGACAACTGGCAATGCTGTGAGTGTGTGTGGTCTTATTGTTGCTGCTGGCAATGCTGTCTCTCCGCTTTCTGCCAATTCCCGCTTTTTAAATGAAATTAATTCAATGAAAGATCTTGATTTATCTATTTACCGCCCAATACACTAGGAGGGAGTCTCTCTGCGGGTGTGTGGGACTGTACCACTCTTCCGCCTTGGCACCTGCTGTGGTCGATGTGTGGTAACACTCATCCTCACATCCTCCCATCCAATGTTTCCCCATTTAGCCTAATTTTTATCGATTGTTTTCATTCCAATGAATCGAATCGAATCGGATCGAAACTTCACACTTCCTCCTGCAGGTGTGTGTGTGTGTGTGTGCTTTTCTGGGGGTGTTGACGGGCCTAAACAATCTTTATGCCTCATTGCATGTTGTGGCAGGGCATGCGATTTTCATTTTTCTTTATCTTTATAGCTATTTCGTGTACAGTTCAACAAATAACGGGGTCAGCCGGCCATTGTTAGTGTTGTTTCTCGTTCGTTGTTGTTTATGCATTGCCGCAATTTGCATCGTAAATTTTATCTATGTATCCATGTGTTTTTTTGCTACATACTCGCGAGTGCTCGTAAGTGTTCGAGTACTCGGCGGTACATACATATATGCGCCGCCTTCTGGGGCTCTGCTGCTGCCACAAGTTGCAATTATTGAGCATACTCGCATAGGCTCTTCTCTATTAGCAACTTAATGCCTCGCTATTGTCCAAGTCCACCAGTGAATGAAGTATGCTTTAAGTTACAGTCGTACTTCTCTAAAAGGAAGTTCCTATAAAATAAAGATCGCTGTGTTACACAGACCTTTTTCCAATAAATATTGTAAACACTTTGTTGAATATATTAATTAATATCAATGGTCCATGAAGGCCTGTACAGCCAAGTACTTTAAAAGATGGTCTGTTAAAATGACATTTTAGGATCTCAAGATTTAGTTTCCCTTTTTCGAACTTCCCTAACTATAATTTCTACATAAACAAACCAGAGATATGTATCTACCCCTGCTTTTCAAAGGTCTATCTTTCGATCAAATTTAATAAAAAAGATTGAAAGAACTATGCAAATTCAATTGTTATTTAAGTCTGAAAGGTCATCCAAATTGACTTGTATTTTAGCATTTCATTCTTCTCCAAAATTATTAAAATTTCGTATTTTCTACCTCAAATCTTGTTTGATTTAAACGTAAATGTGTTCGAGTTCAATGATTTATATTGTAATTCCGCAAATAATACAAAATAAAGCATGAAGCTATGAGTGTTTTTCCCTATAGCCAAAAAAAGTTCATGTTTTGTAAGAGATTCCATAGTTCTTTAAGAATTCCAACCCAAAAATTCACACCATTCAAATGCTAATTTCTAATGGACTTTCGTTAGTGTTACAGAAGTTCCACTGTAATTGGTTTGGTCTCGCTTTTTGCCCAGGCTTTTGATGGTCGAAGCAGGTTAATGCCAAAGGAAGAGAGGAAGAGGGAGAGGGGGAGACAGAGACAGACACATCACATGGATGGTTACTCGCATACAATACGACGATATTCGCTTCATTTTTATGGTTTTGTTGCAGTTAGAAAACGCGTCATGTTCTTGAACTTTATTGTAACGGGGGTTTATCGGTTTTGTAAGTCTTTGAAATGCACAGCACGCCAGGTTTCATCATATGAAAGGCAGGGAGGGGTCTTGTCTTTTATCTATTGTATTATTGTAACCCCAAAAAGAAGGAGTACTCGCACTGGCACTGGTACCTGCTATGTATGAAAGCTCTATGATGTGATGTCTCTTGCATACACAATTTCTTGTTTATTTCGCTCATCACGAACAGACTCGACTCGACTGGAGGTTTTTTGGATCGTCTCACTGAATGTTTTTCCCTCATTTCGAAACCACCAAACATGCACCTGTGCACATGGCCTGCACAGTATATACACCTGTACACTGTACACCTGTATCTACTGCTCGTATATTTATGCTTGTAAAAGATGTAAAATTGCTAATCAATAGGAAAACATTGATTGTTTTGCTGGTTCTAGAGCTGGCAGATTGCGGTCGTCTGTCTATTTTTGGCAGTTCTTTGATGATTTCGAACTGATTTCTACTCTTTCAAAGGGAGTTCTCTTTTATTGTTTTTGAGAGCTAGAGATGGATATTTTGTACTGGCCAGTAGGATGATGTGGAAGATCCCCGTGTGTTTAATCTTTCAATGAAGTAAAGAACTTTGGTGCGTCTTGTTATTTTCGACATCATACCGAATATTTCGATAGAACTCTGATAACATATACTTTATGAGGTATGAGGTATACCCATAGCTATCCCTTAGTTCTGGTTGTTCCATTCCCTTTAGAGACCCCCAAAGATGCTTGATGATTGTAAGCCCTGCACTCCACAATCTTCCCATTACTGTATTGGACTGTAGTCCGAAAATAAACTCTGCATATTTTGACATTTCGAAATTGGAGCAAACAACGGCAGCAAATGGGAATGGGGGAGGGGTAAAAGGCGTTGCGTGGGTCGGTTGCCTGCTTATTTTTAGTACGAGTATTTGCTGCAGGAAGCAAGAAGCAGCACCAGCAGCAGCAGCAGCATTTACTCATCGTAGAGCCGTTCTTATCGGCATCATCAGAGCTGAGAGCCAAATCAAACAGCTGAACAAAAGAGTGAATGAGTGACTGAGTGAATGTAAATGCAATGACTAATTGCAACAAGTTGGGGCCACAATGAATGATGATCGTCGTTTGTCGTTCGTCGTTCGTACTGCATAATGCTGCATACGAGTGTGTACATAATTTGATATTTCCTCAATTGAGTGGACAACACTCGTAACAACTACAACTACACTGGCAGCTGCTGGACTGTTGGACTGCTGGGATGTCACTGTCATCCACCGCAAAGTGCGCGTAAAATGTAATCACAATGCGCACAATGAGGCATCGATGGAGTGGACTTGTGGCAGTGGCAGTGGCAGTGGGGGAAGGAAGGAAGAGAAGCTCTTGTCATTTGCCCATTGGTTCAACTACTGAGTAGTGTATTTTATTGTACTCTTTTAGGGGTTATAATGATGTTGCTTTGATGTTTGTAGAGCCCAGAAAGAGGGATGGTATTGGAACCTTATACGAGAATATATTGTATGGTGTGTGTTCCTGAAAAAAGGAATACCTTAGTGGAATTCAAGATCGTTATAAAGGGGATCTTGAGCAGATAGCCATGATTGCAGTCTTCCGTATGATTGTAATTGAGTGCAATGTGATATTTGTATGATATTCATTATCTGCTATAGGAAAAGTGAAGATATTCGGCTGAATCTCTCACTAAACTTGTTATTTACAACAGAGCATGCCACCTGCAAGAGCATACACACCTTGGTGTGCCCAATGCTTCCTAATCCATTCAGTATTCAATTCATTTACTTTGCAGTTTTCTGTGTGAGCAAACCAGACTGCTGGTCGCCGCAACGCGTTGCCTGCCTGACTCTCCAGCGCCACTCAAAACTCGTGGCACAATCTGCAATTTTTGGCGGAGGCTCTGGCAGTGCCAGTGTCAGTGACAGTGGCTGTGTGCCCCCGGAAGCGAGTAGTGGAAACATTAATGCATTGTTATCGATTGGCCAGAAACCTGCATATCTGCATCGACACAGTCAGATGTCAGATAATGCAGATGTGGCTGGCTCTATGGCTATGGCTATGGCTATGGCTCTGGCGATGCGGACAAAGGCTGTGCTGTGGCTGCACATCAAAACTTATGCAAACAACAAATCGGAATGTCAATGAACCTCAGAGGAGGAGCAGATTTGCTGCTCACTTTTGGGTGTGTACGCATACGCGTACAAAATGCACGAAGAAGTACAGTGAAAGCTCTTTTGGCGAGGACATTCATGGTTTTACAGCAGATTATGAGAGCCAATTGGGTTTATAAATATTTAAATATCAACTTTGGATGGGATGTCCACAGGTGAATGATCCGAATCTTATACGATTGCAGTGGATGGATTATGGATCGTTTAAAGGAGGATAAGATCTAAGAATCCAAAGGGATTCGTAAGACATGCTTTTCAAAGAAAGTACATCTATAGTCAAAAGAAATATTTCCTTATATAAAGTTCGCAAAAGCTTTCTTTACTTTCATTCACAAATAATGTATCCAATCGCTTATGGGAAATTTGTTCAGCAAATCAATGTCTGCCATTCTATTGCATTTATAGAAATCTACATTGACTGAACACACAGAAGTATGTGAATTTGTAAATCTGTCCGCTCACAGAGCCTCCACTGTATGTGCACATGACTGCTAAGAGGCACATATGTATGTATGTATCTGAACACATTTTCAAGAACCTACTTGCTGCAATTGTCCTGAAATGTGCAACAATGGAACAACCCCCTATGCAACATATGAGTATGTAATTTGCGTAACACAGGAGGGAACTAAGTGAGTAAGTAAGGGGTTATGCCATGCCTCAGTGATACTTGCATTAATAGGGTGATAGGGTAGTGTTGGTGGTGGTGGTGGTGGTGGTGGTGGTGGCAATGGCAATGGCTACAGCAAAGCAAAGCCAACATTCAACTTAATTAAAAGTTCTCTTTACCACAAAAGCCACCCCCCATTTGTATTGTAAAGTGCGTGTCCGTGAACTGAAATTGTAACCAGAGCGACGACATAGACACCCACAAAAGCAGCGGCGGAGGGGCACAAAGAGGCTTTTTTCCCCACTTACATGCTGCCATTATATTCCATATAGTATAGTATGTATGCAAAAATTGAATTAAATGTACACTACTGGACATCATCATCATCAGCCTCGTTGGGTGGTGGTTTTCAGCCAAAGTTTAGTCAGGAATTGGCAGGGCTTATCAGCAAAGAACCAGACACTCAGACGCTCAGACAGACAGGCGTACCATACTGTACTCCCCCCGGGAAAATGGGGAAACGAAGGCGCCATTAAATGCATAATCGATACACAAACACTCGTTCTACTCGTACTCGTACTCGTACTCTTAATCGTACTCGCATTCTGTATATTTCTGCTGTTTATCGCCTTGCGGAAGTCTCTGCCTCGCCCAAGATCCATATAAATTTCAGCAGAAAAGTTGTCGGAAAATGGCGTGTTATAAATAAAGGAAAAACAATCAGGAAATCATTTCATTCAGAGGGAAATGCTTTACACATTGCGTGTGTGGTTTATGCGATGATAAAAATGGAACCAGAGCGCGGGAACGATATACCCCCATATACCATATCCCCTCCATTACACACAATTTTTGGGGTTGGGTTCCGTCTTTTTTTTATCGCACGACTTTGCCCCAAAACTTAAAGAGAAGATTCTATGACGTTGTCATTGTTTACATTTTTATTCGATTGTTTAACCGAATTCTGTGGTGATTCCAGGAATATTATTGCCTTTCCTTATTCTGAATCAGTTGCAAAATTTGTTTTGAACAGCAAATTGAAGGCGTGACTCAGTCCTCAGTGTTTTGCTTTCATTTCACTGAATTGATGGCATATTTTAATTAAATTCGTTCAGGTTTTAGCACATCCATACCCCCAACCCCCTCGCCCTGCATCAAAAGATACGACGACGACGACGACCCCAACCAACGTGACTGGAAATGCCAAAAGCCAGCCACAGACCACAAAAGAGACGCTTTGTTAGCCGGTTTATGGATATCTAAATAAAAACAAAAACGAAGAAGCTTTGAGAGCGCTGGAAGGGGGGTTCGAATGGGTTGACATTTCTCAGTGGCAGTAGAACTCGACTTCGGATTGAATTAACTTGAAGTTTTATTAACTTGTTGATGTGTAAATTAAGATTAAAATAATGTTTATTTCAGTTCACATCATGTACTGCGTATTTAAAGATGTACACATAGCTTCAACTCTATCTACAACCTCCTGGGCTTATAATATGTAATTTATCAGCTTAAGTTCTCTTACTAGGAACTTGAAGTGAATTCAGGTGCCCCCCATGACTCATTCTAGATGAATTTTCTTCCTAATAAAATGTTTTTCTGAGAAAGTACATCTTTTCAGAGTCATAGAGTTATAATTCTGTCCAAAAATTTTAAATTTTAAATCAGACTGATAGACATTCCAGACATTAGGTTTTCTTAGGTAGTTTTACGTTATTTCGTCTTAAGGATTCATCTGATCTTTCTGATTTCTTATGATTCTTTAGAGATCTTTAAGTATTCAGTCGCGTTCAGTGGACTTTGGTCACCTTTTGATAGTTTTTCAACGGCTACTCCTCTGAAAAGTTAAAGAACCTTCCATTAATATGTCCAAATATTAATAAATGGAATGCAACATTCACCTATTATCATTCCTGTACAAAAATATGTTTTTTTTTCACTAAAAAAGGAAAACAGCAAAAAAGGCAATTATCTAACCAATTTTAGAGCTCGTTTTTGGCCATGCCCAATTCCATTCGCCTTATACATGACATTAGCTAATCCCCAGACCAAAATACAAAAAAATAAAAAACTGTTGCTGCTTGGAGCCCGTTCTCAGTGGCTTTAGCAGACGGATTGGAGTTGTCTGTTTCTGTTTCTGTGCGCTGTCTGTGGCTGTGACTGTGGGGCATTACAATTGCGGGGCACGTACGGGGCAGTGCCATAATGTAGCACAGAGTCAGAGATTGCTACGGGGACTGTTTTTACTTCTCTTTGACAATTTGCCAATGCAGACACCATGACTGCAACTGGAGCTGGAGGGTGTGGAGTGACCCAAATGCGGTGCTGATTCACAGAAGGGTACCACCAGATGGCAATTTGTCTGGAAACTATATAAATAATACATCTCAAATACATATGACTTAAAGAAAGTGCAAAACAGGCGTCTGAAATCAATTCAGCGATGATAATTGCCAGTTAGCAGTACGGGTGATTCAGCCTCAGGTGGAAGTGGGGAAAAAATGTTGAATCAGCTACTGAGAGACAGGTTCTGGCTCTGAGCATATTTCAGTTGAAAAACAGATAAATGGATGAGCTTTTGAGATAGTCTGGTCTTATCATCGTAGACCGACCGACCTCTCTCCTACGTGCCGTTCTATTCCACAGCAAAATTTAAATAATGAAAAAATTCTAAAGATTACAAAAAGACAGATTGCGCAATCATTCTGCGGTTGATTAGACACTTCACACTGGACACTGACGGGTGCAAAACGTTGTAATCAGATCTTGGTGTATCTGCCACAAGACTAGGAAAACCACAGCAGAGACCCTCATTTTGGAGAGAAGCTGTTGGTGTCAGTGCCAGTGCCCGAGGTCTGACATTGTCGTCGGGGTAACGAGATCCACATATGTATATGTATATATCCACATAGTGCAATCTGCAAGGTTTGGGGGGCTGAAAAATCAGTCTTGAGTCATGGATACGCCAGGCGACTCGAATTGAAACCCAAACTGAATAATCAAGCGACTGTGACAGTCGACGTTGTCGTCGTCGTCGTGGTGTGAGTCATGCCCCATTGCACCCAGCAGCCCGCAGATCAGCTTCTCCTCCGTCTGTTGGTAAATGCAATTTATTCGCCCATTAGGCGCATGAGTTTTGAGTTTTCTTCTCGATTGATGGACATGGGAAAACTGCATCATCGGGTGCTGCAGCCACTAGAGGCAATGCAGCTACTAAAAAGCATCTCAAGGCAATGCATTCCAGCAAAAGGAAAAACAAAACCCCCCTGCTTACGGCCTTGACCGTGTCGGTGTCGTGTCTATTTACTTACGTATTGAAGGTCTTTTGGTAGTCCTTGATTTGCTTGCGCGAAAACTCGTGGAATTCGGTGTAGACATTGACCACCTTGAAGGTGCGTGGCACATCAATGCCGGCCTCCTGCGAATCCATGATCTCCTGCCGGCGGTTCAGGATGTGCGTCAGCTCGGAGCTGTCCGTATTGGTCGTGGTCGTGGTGGTGGTAGTGATGCTATCATCCACACTGCCATTGCGCGAGGCCGACGAAGCATTCGAGGAGACGGACATTTTTGTCAGTTTTTTCTGTTGTTTTGTTTTGTGCTGGAATTTATTTTCCTTCAGACTGGAAGGCGTGGGCGGCGGCGACGGGGGACACACCCTCTGGGGACAAATACACACTGGCAAAAGGAGATGGCAGGATACACACACAAAAAGCACACACCGATAGGCGGGGGCGTGGTTGAAAAAGGAGTTTCGTGAATCGGCAAATTGGTTTGATTGGAATTTTAGGATATTTTTTCGCGCAAAAAGCCGGGATACAAGTTTTGATAGCAGGTTCTGTTGTTGTCTGATTAGAGCTTTTTTGTATCTCGAGAAAATGCGCGCGAACGTCCGAACCAAACGAAATTTGAAACGCGAATGAGGCAGCAAAGCAAAACGCGAAAGAGGTAGCAAAGCAATCCAAAAAAAATGATGTAAACGGAAATTTAAAAAATACCAAAAAACATTAATATTTATAGTGTAACCGTAAACTGAAAAATCTCGATGAAAATCAGATTCCTCAATTTTGATATTCGGTCTAATTTTACCAGCTAACTAGGACTCTCAGCACTAAGCATGTAATTTTATCCGATTGATGAATCAATTTTCTACAAGAGTGGTTAAATTAAATAACTCTTTTTGTTGGTTTGTTAATGAAATTAGGTTTTTTAGGTATTTTCAATGTGACCGTAACCTGAAAAATACCTTTAGACCCAAGAAAAAGATGTGATGTACAGCTACATGTTTGCCTAAATGTGCCCGCATTGTCAAATTACCAGCAAATTTACAGAAAATTTTTTGTAAATTGAATTTTTGTGAATCAAAAATGGGAAGCACCTTTTTTAACAAGCTTTTATTGATTGCTGGCTTCGCCAGCTTAGCCCACGCCGCCTTCTCGGCAGCACACCGTGAGTATTTTCACCGCTGTTACAGGGAACTTTGGACCAGAAATGAAAACTAACCCAAATTAATAATCCGCAGATCGCACGTACTTGCGTCTTACAGAGCAGGAATGGAATAGTTTGCCATTGGATGTAAGGGATACCCGCCACATTGCAGTCTCCACTTTACCTAATCCATCATCATCCCTTTCAGATTATTCTGCAGACCGTCATCAGTCTGGTGGTGGTTGTGTACAACATCATTGAGGTTGTAGGCCACTTCAAGGAGATTCGTGCCACTGTGGACATGCAGCAAAAGACTTGGGATACATTGGGCAACTTCCCATCTTTCTACTCGTTTAATCACCGCGGACGTGCTTTGAATCCGGGCTACACGCCATCCGAAAAGGTCCAATAGGAGCCGCCGCAGCATGGAATGGAAACGCTGCCAGCTCTTTTATTAGTTTAATTTCGTGCAGTTACAATATAAATTATGCTAAACAATGACCAAATTACACATACCACTGACGTTGGAGTTGCAGAATACGACGAATTCTTGGCCAAGACGAGCTCAAGTGCTCTAATTTCCAGATCGGAGTCGGCACGAAGGTCTTCACCGGGGCTCGAATTGCACGCTGGACTGTGGCACAGACGGCAACCGTCTTGGCGGCCACTTTGCAGCAGACACTCGTAGTACATCTGAGGATTGGAGCGACAGCCCCGCACCACCAGCTGCTTGTGTGTATCGTAGTATTCCAGACAGGCCTCCGCCTGTTCTGCCGGTTCGTTGGGCTGCAGTGGACATGGAATAGCATTGGATCCTCGTGAGATTTTCTCACAGTCCGGCTGATTGCCTGTGCACTGATGGCACCAGAGACGTTCCTCTGGAAAGGCTCCTTTGTTGCAGAAGCTGCCATTACAGCTCTTGCAGGCGGAGAGGTTCGAAGAAGTGCAGCTGAAATCCTCTCGCTGACATCCCCTTTCGGTGGTTCCATTGCTATGGGTTAGGACGAGACACTGTGCGCCCGGTTGGGCACATTCCTCTATGTATATGCCACCGGGTTGCTCCCAGTTGACACAGGCCGCTCCCGCCTGATCCGAGCTGCAGCGATAGCATCGTGTAAAGTCGCGACTGTTGCAGCCTGACTCTGTGTCGCATTCATAGCAATTGAGGATTCCCGCTTCGGTGGGTGGGGCACCGCATCCCCTGCGTATATTCCAGTCAGAGTACTCGCAGGCGAAGCAGGAGGAGGCCTCGGCAGAGCCACACGTGCTGTTGGTTACCGCAGTGACATTGCTCCGGCATAGTGGCTGATCCACGGAGTTGCAGGTCAAGCAACGCTGCTGGGGAATACACCGGGCATTGCACTTGTCACCCGTTTGGCACTTGTCCAGCTCCTCTAGGAGTGGCTCCAAATCCGCTGGCAGTGTGGTGGAACAGCCTCTCACTACACGACTCAACTTTCGATAACTGAAGCAGAACTTGTCGTCCTGCTCACCCAGCAGCACATCCTGCTGGCAATCCTCGTACAGACTCACATTGCAATTGGCGCTGTTCACCTGAAAGAGATCCATCTTGCAGCCACGTCCACTGCTGGAATCACAGGTGACACAGGTCTGTGTCCAGGCTCCCTGCTCATCATTGCAGCCGTTGTACTCGCACAGCTTTGCGGCACTCGAGACGGTGTGATTTCCCTCCGAGACACAGCCGCGATAGGCCTCGGTGGCATTTAGTACCTCGGTGTAGCATTGATCCTCCTCGTGATGGTAGCGGCATGGCTTTGGTTTGGCCCCAGGTGCCACCACGCAATCCGGCCCCGCACAATGATGACATTTGAGACGCCCAGGAGGATAGACCCCAGCATTGCAAAGGTTCAAAGAGCAGCTCTTAGAATATGTTGCACCAGTAGTGGGGGTATCTGCACCACACCCACGGTACGTGATGGAATCGACTGCAAGAGGCGGCCAAATCAGTTGAAGGTCAATGTCTGGCAGGCGGTGGACTCACCAATGGACATGGCACAGGACAGCTGGTTGGTACAGTCCTGGTAGGGCAAGACCCCGACCTCACCCAGGGTCTGGGCGCACTCGGGCAGGGCAATCGAGTCGCAATGGTAGCAGACAATGGCCCGAACAGAGTGCAGCGAGCCTATTGTTAGAACCGACATGTCATCGTATTATTGGAAACCAATTAAAGCCTGTGAACGGACTTACAAGACAGCAGCAGCAGCAGCAGGAGGAGAGCTGGTTTATTCAGTCGAACCATTCTAGAAACGGACAAGGAATGCATTGGCTTTGTTTGCACATTGAAAATATAATCTGTGAGTATTTTATGACTTATCAATTTGTAGAGTAATGAAATGATTGTACCATAAGTTAAAATGATAAGGATAAGCCATAGAAGTAGCCATGGGCAATACTGGTAGAGAGCTTTTCAGACAAACAACAGTCAAAGTGCCAAAAGAATGGGACAGAACAAGCAGATTGTTCTGCCATATGCATACTGAAATATTCCATAATTCCGTGACCCCATTATCGGTGTAACCCAGATCGCCATCGTAAGGTTCACATCATCAATAATTCAACTACATATTATCAGATCAGTAGAGCAGTTCTGATTGCGGCCTCGCAGATATGAGATGAGCACTAATATTCAGGTGGGAGATATTCAAACTTCAAAATTCGGGAATTAGATAATTCAACGCCATAATCGATGGCGCCATAATGATGGTTTCCCAACATTACACTCCAGCCCTGTTGGCCCAGGTGCGCCGGTTCAATCAACATCCCTGCCTGATCTTTGGCGATATTCTGGAAGCTGCTCTTTATGGCGGGATGCGATTGTTAGTCAATATGATCGCGGCGGTGGACAAGGTCGCTGTGGTGGTGAAACTGCTTCGTCAGCGACCGCCGGCGGAATATCGCACCATCATATTCTGCGCTGGCGATAAGGAGATGGCCCTGCTGGTCAGATCCTTAGAGTATTTCGAGTACGACTGTCTGGCCTACTACCAGACCGTGGATCTGCCGTATCTCGATAAGGTAACCAGCTGGACGTGTGACACCCGTGGCGTGATCTTTGTCTGCACCGACTACTGTCCCGAGCTGAGAATACGTAATGCGCACACCATAATCCACTACAACATGAGCTCATGGGGCAAATTCAAGAATCGCTACTTGTTCATGTCCGACAACGTGCCCAATGTACTGACGCATCCCAAGGCATCGTCCCCACCAGCAACCGCAACCGATGGAAGGATCCTGGATTCGCTTGTCCTCTTGGATGAAGGGAACGCCAGAGAGCTGCCCAAACTAGTCGATTTTATGCAGCTCCGCCAGAAGTTGGACCCCAATATTGTGGCGATGGCTGCTCGCATCCGCAAGGAGATGAACGCAATGAAAAACATTGTGAAGCCAATTTGCAGAAAGATCTTGGGTAACGGTGATTGCTGGGATACTATGTGCCGTGATCGTCATTATCTACACGAAGCAGATCGCCGTTCATCTGCGGTACCCTGTTCGGGGGACATCAAGGTCCACGTGCTGCGCGTCTATTCCCCCGGACACTACTGTGTGATCGTCTACGAGCACATTCCCCCGGGGGGTAAATGGCGCGATTTACACCCCGCCAGGAATTTTCCGGTCCTGATGAACTTGAGGCTCACCGAGGAGAGGGTGGAGCCACCACCACGCTACTGGCCACCGCTACACCAAGCCGTGTGTCTGTGGAAGACTTCGAAGGGGTCTGGCTATACCTATGAGCGTGTCCGGGTGCTCAGCGTGCTGCTCATTGAGAATGTGAATCTGTGAAAATGTCCTACCGAACACGACTGCTAGAAAGCACTGGTGTTTTCTTCCAGGCTACTCCTATAGGAGAATCCGGATCAGAAAGCTGCGAGTTCTTTGTAAACACAGGCATGATATTCAAGGGCGTACAACATGCCATGAAAGGGCGCACTGTTTACATTGAGCTTCAAAAGATGAACCCAGGCTACTACCCCACCCCATTCGTCCTCTCAAAGTTCTTTCAACTGAACTACGACAAGATGAATGTCGAGGAGAAATGGCATCAGCGACAGCGAACCAACCTCGGACAGTTGATGCGTGATCATGGATTGGGGATGGTTCAAAAAAGCACAGCTAAAGAGGAAAGCAGCGAGCCAACCGAGTCCGAGTCAGAATCCGAGGATGGGGTGGAGCGACCGGAAGACTACAGAAAGATCGACATGAATTAGTATTTAAGAAACCTTTCTTTCGTAATATTTGTATGGTGTTCTCTATATTTCGAGAACTAATTAACTATTCATCGTAAAGATCGTATGAAAGAGATTGGGATTCCCAATCAGACTATATGGAAGAAACAGAAATTTTGTAAAATTTATTTACCCTTGATAAAAATATATTACTTAACACTTGAGACACGCAAAACACATATATAAAACTCTTTAATGAATCTCTTGGTTACACAAATCCTTGCTAAACTCCTGTGTGTATGTATACTATTAGCTGGCTATCTGTTTTGTCCATAATTTACAAATCAATTAGAAATGTATCTTCGTAGAACTACAGACAGTACAGATCATATGTGTGTGCGCTGACTTTCGAACATTTTGATGATACAATTGGAGTGGGACTACAAAGATATAGACTGTCGAAGCCAGAACAGAGGAAGACTTACAAAACAGAGGGAGCTAAAACTTAGAGTTAACATGAGTGAACATACTCTTACCATTGCTAAGACCATGGTTATAATATTTGTGTTATATTAATAATTATTGTTGAGATATTATGGGTGATATTACGAGTATTTGGGCGAGAGAGAGACAGAGAGAGCGCGAAATCACCAAACCCACTGTTGGTGATTGAATTGGTTGCAAGAGGCGGTTGAAGAGTTGAAGGTCAATGCCTGGGAGGCAGTGGACTCACCAATGGACACGGCACACGACAGCTGGTTGGTGCAGTCCTCGTAGGGCAAGACCCCGACCTCACCCAGGGTCTGGGCGCACTCGGGCAGGGCAATCGAGTCGCAATGGTAGCAGACAATGGCCCGAACAGAGTGCAGCGAGCCTATTGTTAGAACCGACATGTCATCGTATTATTGGAAACCAATTAAGGCCTGGGAACGGACTTACGAGACAGCAGCAGCAGCAGGAGGAGAGGTGGTTTATTCAGACGAACCATTCTAGAAACGGACCTGCATGATAATGCATGGGCTTTGTTTGCACATTAAAATTTATAATCTACGAATATTTTACGACTTATCAATTTGCAGAATAATGAAATGATAGTACTATTAGTTCTAGTGAGAAGGATAAGCCATGGGCAATACTCGTAAAGAGATTTTTAGTGAATCCCCAACTGCCAAAAGAATAGGACAGAACAAAGCACATTTGTCTGCCATATGCATAATGACATGTTCCATAATGTGACACACATATGCCTTGACCCCATTATCGGTGTAACCCATCTGGCCATCGAAAGGTTCACATCATCAATAATTCAGTCGGTGGGTACGGTGGGGTACGGGTCCCGTTCCGCATTCATTGCAAGGATGTCGAGAGCGGCTCATAAGCGGGCACCCGCTTGGCACCCCCGCCCCCGTCCAATATCGATTTAATTTAGAGCTCGGATAATTGCGTGACAATCAAGGGATTCTAGTATATGTATGACCAGTATGACAAGGCAATTTAGTGGAAACCTCTCTCAGTAGACAGAAAAACAGCAACTGGACAGGAACGACAACGAACTCATCTAGGGCAGCACTTTGTTGGCTTTACGTTACCGATTGCATTGCCAGTGTTTGCAGAGCTCT
The DNA here is from genome assembly GCF_009870125.1 of Drosophila pseudoobscura. Lineage (NCBI taxonomy): Eukaryota > Metazoa > Arthropoda > Insecta > Diptera > Drosophilidae > Drosophila > Drosophila pseudoobscura. The sequence continues at coordinate 25,823,667 of NC_046681.1, read as the reverse complement.
CCAGAGCTGGCGGATAAAACGATATCGCTGAAGATACTCGTGCATAAACATCCAGATAAAGCTCCCTCCCGTGAGGTCAAGTGGGAGCTGTATTTCGCGGAAACTGTAATACCCCCTCAGAATCAGACGATCCGTGAAGCTACAACCGATCACTAGCCACCATGCAGACGAAGCAACTTCTCCTCTGGATCGCACTGACGGTCCTCTTGCATTGGACCGAGGCTCAGGAGGATAATATCCATGAACTTAGCGTGAACGCAGCCACAGAACAGACGCCTGAAATGGAGGCAGGGACTACGTTGTCGGAACCAAAAGAACTGAAGTCATCTGAAATGCAGGAACAGAATGATAAAAACTCAACAGCAAACGAAAGCGGAGATGACAAGCCAAAGGAATCTTCAATGGGTACAGCCGACATGCCTTCATCGGGGGAACATTTAGATCTGGGTCCACAATCAGAAGCGGATAAACAGCCGGAATCGTCCATGGGTTCTGCAGATATGCCATCATCAGGCGAACAGTTAGATCTGGGTGGCCAATCAGAAGCGGATAAGGAAGAGCCACCAGCTGAGAAACCTCCAATGGATACAGAGGATATTCCTACTAAAGAGGAAGAAAAAGATCCGGATGAACCTTCAAAGGGAACATTGGATATTCCTTTTGCAGGGGAACAAACAGAACCGCCAATGGGAGAATCAGAAATTCCTGCCCATCCAAAACCCGTAGAATCAGAGCACACAGGAACATCAACCGAAACAACCGAATCAACTGAAAATACCGATAAGGATAAGCCAGCAACAGAAACGGAAGCACCTCCGCACCCTCCTGCTGAGGATTACCAAGACGATGCACCGCATGAGGAACCAACAGAGCCCGCTCCGGCAACCACCCAACCTACACCTGCGACCACCACACCCCCCCCAACCTCAGCTCTACCCGTACCACTATTTCCATCAATAAGTTGCTTCAGCTGCAGCAACTGCAAGGAGAAGCCCAAGAATCGAACAAAGTGCGCTTCGACTCCGGGAAAACGTAATGGGTGCCTAACTTTCGTCAAGAGTAAGTACCGCCTGGGAGTGTGATCGACGTGTCCACTAATATCTTCCACTGCTTTAGATGATGAAAAGCTTGTGCTGCGTGGCTGCATTTCCGAACTGGCGGAGAGTGGCCACAACTACTGCAAATCGAATGCGAAAGGCTGTGAAATGTGCTACGAGAACGACTGTAATGCCAAGGAGGTGACGCTGTCGAATGCGGCAGCTGCTCCTCTGCTGGGCAGTGCCCTTATCTGGGGAATTTGTATACTTAGGTGTCTGGTGACGATGTAGGAACCCCTCGACTCTGAGTCATGACCGTTTTAAAATTCTATTGAAATCGATAAATATGATAAGGGAGGAGAGATACGCCATGCACATTTAAATCAATTTCGTTCGTGAAAAGCTTGGTGGAGTATTTGATTCATTTTAAGCATTACCGGGTATACTTTTAGAAAAGTTTATTTCAAAAATTGTTAAGTAAATGATTAATAAATGTACATAATGCAGCAAAATGAGAAACATGAATGAAAAAACGATTCGGAGAGTTTAAATAAAGTCTATCTTGTACTCATAAGTCCTTGTAGATTCTTAAATTTTACAAATAATAAAACAAATTAGCTACTGCTCTGAAGATTGATTGAAATATCATGATTTCACAAACACTTTCCGATCGATTCTTCGTTAAACTTACAGCTCCATAACATGGTGATCTTTTCCTAAGAGCTCTGTTCCTAAATGTAGCCAGATATCTTTTAAAGTTGGTTTTACATTAGTCTCCTTAGTTATATGTATATAAATAAATCGAGTGATGTGCCAGAAATCATTAATATTGGATAATCTCAGATCAATTCCTGCTAAAAAATGAAAGAACGAGTTCCTAAAACACATCACCCCGTCTCCTGGGTATCGTATAGTAGTGGCCATAATACAAATTTTCATTCCGACTTTTTTTTTTTTTTAATTGTTCAATGTCCAGAGGGACCCCATATCGATTTAATTAGGACTTCGTTGTTGGTGTTCGTATAGTTGCTTGTCAATAGGGGATAAGACCAGAAAATTTCAATGAGTTTTGTTTCAGTCGCGGTTCAAACATCAACAGATAGGAAACAAAAGCAGTATCAAACCGCGCTACGATTAAAGGATATCACTGACCAGAATGTGGCTGAATAATTTGTTTATCTGGATTACGTTGATGGGGCTATTGCACAGGCCAAGCGAAGGGATCTCAGTGGGACATTTAAGAGATATTGAAACTTATCCTGACCCCACAAAACCAACCACTACTCTAGCAATACCCAATACATTGCCTATATCTTGCTTCGTTTGTGACCCCAAAGTTGATGAAAACTGTTCCGTAAAGCTTACAAAACGAACAAAATGCTTTCCGAGAGACGGCAGGGAGAATTCCTGCATTATCGTTTACATGAGTAAGTAGGATGCTTTCAGGGTGGACAACATAGCCAATGATATGACCTCATCTCTTAGGGGCCGAAAATATTACCAGCCGAGGCTGTGAATTCGAGTTGGTGGGTAATTCCGCGAAATACTGCCACGGAAACATCTTTTGCTCAACGTGCTCCCAAACGGACTGTAATTCCATATACGTGCCTACAAAACCTTCATCTAAGCCAGGTGGTTACTCGAACTCTGCCCCCCCATTGATGGGCAGGGCCCTAATCATTTTGGCCATTTGTTTAATCAGTTTTTTGGTGAATGCTTAGGAACACTATGAGTCATGGAAGTTACAAGTGTATTTGTGAGCAGAGTTTCAATTATCGCATTTTCATTCTCCTGATAGTATATCAGTATATTTATTGTTCTTGAATCTAATACATATTAAAAATTATAATCAAAAATGCTTGATATAAAAATTTACTCGCGATTATTGATCCAAGTTTTAATAAAATGTATATTTAAACGACCGGAGGTAAAAATTTTTCTTGTAAATCAAATTAAGTCTACATACATATATAGAAAATCATACAATATATGTATAAATATCCAACCTACGATAAGGTGTTCATTCAATAATCTTATCGTTGACTACGGAAAAATTACGAAAGAGACTTAAACTATATTTGAACTATATATTGCAATGAAAATCGCAGTTACTCTCATGGTTGTGCAGCTCTTCAAAATATTCCGAATCGGGAACGGTTTATTTTTAATTGAAAACTAAAAAGATTTATTGGCCTGCATGTTCGAGTTCATAGAATGCAGAACAAAGCGATTTCCTAATCAATTGATAAGGCATGTTTTTATTTATCTAAATATTTATTATTTCCACAGACAGACAGATAAGATGTACGATGTACAATTTCTGCAAGAAATCTTCAATGTACGACTATAATACAGAAAACATTTCAAATAATTTGGTATACATTATGTACAAGACTTTTATTTGTGATAAAACAAATATTCCTAACTATTATCATAATTATTTTACGTTTTCCTTTGGGGGTACGCCTTACTCATAGGCCAAGCGCCGTGATTAGTTTCTGTAGATACCATGTGGAAAACGAAAATAAAAACAATGCCAATGGTTTTCGGTTTTGTCATGGGGCTTACAGGGTGTATCGAAGGGCCAGAACGAGCCCCACAAGGAGACCCACACTCAGCTTTTTGAGGGTGTCTGCTCCGGAGAAGGGCACCTTATTGCAAAGGGACGTCGTGCACTGCACGCATTCGTGGCTCTTCTCGTTAACACATTGGTACTGCATCAGTTCGCTGGCCTGATCGAAGCAGCCGCGTATACCGGCTCCATCTGGTAAACGAAAGGTTAGATAACGAACATATGACCAACAAATAAAACTTACTCCAATATCCGTAGAAGCAATTGTTGGAGGTGCAAGCTGTTAAAGGAGCATCAACGCCGGCCTGGCACTTGGCATCGGTGAGAGTGCTGCACATCGCACACTGGAACTCAACGGCCTCGGCAGCCACATTGCAGTTCGCCTCCGAACATTTTTTGCAGCTGTTCTCCGTGGTGCAGGCTCCCTGCTCGGCGGTGAGACAACCACGCGTCACAGTGCCATTGTTTAAGGTGTAGCAGCCGAGATCCTCCTGGTTGTAGGTGAGTTTACCACAGGATTTGGCAATGGTAGTATTCTGTTCCGCGGCACAATTGGTGCACTCGATGCAGGTACCGGCATCCCGTTCGTAGGCCAGATTGTTGCAGCTCGTCGTGTTGCAAATGACGCAGCTCGTATCCGTGCTGCCCACCTGGCACTTGGCCCCTGCATCCGAGGTGCAGCCACGTTGCATGGCAGTGGCGCTCGTTCCGGTCATGTAGCACTGAGCGCTGACAAGCTCACAGGCAGTCAGCGAGGTGATGGCAGGTGTGTTACAGGTCTCGCCTGTGCAGCTGTAGCACTGGAGGCGTGTCGTTGGGTACATGCCCTCGTTGCAGAGGGCCGTATTGCAGGATGAACAGGTGTCCGGCTTGGCATCGGTGGCACAGGCAGAGCCGCACTGGCGCGTCACCGTCTGGTTTTCGTTCACCTGATTGACACAGACCTGATCCGTCGATCCGCAGACCACATTGTATTTGGTATCTGTCACATTCGATGAACCGCACTCGGCCTGGCCCAGGCATTGCTGGCAAACGAGGTTCGTGTTGCACTTGTCGCTGTTGCAACTATTGCAATTGAAACCACTGCAGTTGGCGTCACCGGAAAGGCAGCCGCGAGTTATGTTTCCAGGCTCTGGAAGTACATGCCCGCGAAAAAGTGAAGTGTGAACTCTCAAAAGCGAATATCAGTTTAATAATCTCAACCACCCCAACGAGTTAGTAAATCGTTTATGGCGGCTATCATTGATACCCCTAGCCGATAGCATACTGTTGATTAAAATTTCCCTTTGTTTCGAAATTATTGGTTTCACAGTCAGCAGAATATGAGTAAAAAGAGCGCCTAACAGGAGTCTAAGAATTACCTAACCATATTCGCCAAAAAATTGGTTAGCTCTGCTTAATATTATTTCAAATTCAAATATTCAAAGATGCTATCTTTCATTCCTGATACGATATGTTGGTCTTTGTTGGCTATAACTGTTTCAACAAAACCCCATTTTAATGGATCAGATTAAGCTGTTTAAACAGTAACATATTTCTATTTCGCCATTGTACGTACAAACACTTTCCTGCACATTGAACGAGTATGTGTTGCGAGTCTTATAATCTGTCATGAGTCATAGGTGGGGTACTAACCTGCAGAAGTAAAACAATCATTTGTGCAGTCCACGGTAGAAAAACTTGCGGGATTTTTTAGGCAATTTTCACCATTGTCAGTTGATGTGCAGTTATAGCACTCTGCAGTGGTTAGAAAGAAAATAATTTAGTGTTAAGTTCGAACCCACGTTTCGTTTGGGCCAACTTACGTATGGCCAGACAGCTGTCCAGCTGGCTGAGACCGAGGGCGGCCACTATCAGAGCGGTGAAAAGTGTATGACTACCCATGGTTATTCTTTTTCTTTTAGTTTTGGTATAGCGATCCGATCGGGTGTTGTGCTTGCCTCGACCAATTTTGGTTAACTGTCGGCCAAAGGGTTCGGTATCACAAATGCCCCTAATCAATTTCACTTTAACACACATGCTTATCTCTTTTTATGTATGTATTTCACAAGCATTTCTGTTTTCTTTTCTACTGATAACTTCAATACACTTTTGCGATAATTTACGAATATATATACATATCTGTGTGTACATATAGAATGGTATATGATAAGTAGCAGCTTTGAATTTTATTCACAGTTGCGGTTAGAGTCGGAAGCTTTCACAGACCATTGAAAAACCATTGACATTAACCCATTGTCAGCCAATAAGCTCACAATATAGAATGAAAGAATTGGGCTATAGCTAATCTTGGATTTTGATCGAAATAGTTGAAACTAATTTGTATTTTAATTATGTTTTTGTGCCAACTCTATTTAACCCTTCAATAGGCGCTTTAAAAGCTTAAATCCTAGAGTAGAAGAAGCTTTTTTGGTTTGTGTACTCTCTAGTGTATCTAGTTCTATAGATACTATGAGCTTTGCAGTTATAAATAAAAGGTACATTTCAAATTATTATAATTTGGAGGATATAATACGTATATTCATTTTGATATAATTGAATATAAATATTATCTATATAATGATATATGTACTAGTGTGTATGTAATATGTAGGCTTCGGATGAATCCATAGTCGGGTGGATTGTCGCGGTCGTGATCGCTGGGGGTTCGGAGTCAGTAAAAAACGTCCGTTTACGTTTTTAATGGTTGCACATTAATCAGCATTTTTATTAATTTACGAAGGCTGGAATTTTTCCAGAAAAAAACCGCTCACAAAGTACATTAAGGCTAGGTAGGGTAGTAGGATTTAGGGACGACGAGAATCGAACGTAAGCACTGATCCTTAGTATAATCAGTGCTGACAATATTAACTTCCAGAGAAACATGAGGGACTTAGTGCAATTTTTGGTAAATTGATTAAAATTCTCTGAAAATATGAAAGTGCTATATGTATATATTAGTCTTGCATTTATTGAGTTAGGTGTTAGCCCAGCTGAGTGATCTTTACCCTCGACCATCCGCACCAGACAATTAATCAGAATCAGAACAATCTTAGACAATGGACAATAACTAAGATATAGATAAGGACGAAGAAATTTTGATAATAAAAAATAATAATATCTTATGGTTTCTTTTCTTTATTTATGATCCGTAAACGATCATTTTGATTAGATAAGGTTCCACGAAACTAGCGAAGTTTCAACGTCTTTCCTAAATAAAACATTTGTCGATGATTCTTTTTGCGAATCGTGTGAATTGTGTGGAATCTTTCATTCGGAGAGATCAAAAAGTTCACTTTTCTGTTATATTTTTTATTGAATGGCAGTCGAAAAAACTCATGTTGATTGGCTATTGATAGTTGAGTGGCTATTGGGAAAGGAGTACTATAAAAAGGAAATACTTGCAGAGTTTTTGTGGGACTGCTTTTATTAAGAATAATTCCAGTCAATGGTTTTAAATTTTGTATTTAATAGTATTTAATAATCAATATATAATACAACTTATGGAAGTTCACACCATCACCCCTCAGGAACTGTTTCTAGAAGAAGTTCTTCGCACCCACCACCAGGAGTAAGAGCAACATGCCCAGAGAGGCGCGTTGACTGGTGCTGCCGTTGCATCGATCTTCAAAGCAGAGCTCGCATTCATCGTCGGTAGAATTACTCGGAAGACCGACTTCTTTTCGTACCGCCTCACATCCACTCTGACCATTCGATACCCGAACACAGCCGAGATGTTTCACTGTAGGAATGAAAAAGGGAGATGTGGTTCAGTTCAAAATTACGTGTGGTTCTGTGGTTTTTACATACCTTCACCCATCATAATACTGTAGCAGGCAGTCAACTTAATAGTACCATCCGTGTCCCTTCGAGCACGGGAAATGGTGCGATAGTTCTGGAGCAAAACATCTGTGGCCATAGCAGCCAACGTTTTGCTACGACTTGCGGAGTCGGTAGTGGAATCAGTTGGGAAATCGGTTGAGGAATCTGTTGAAGAATCGGTTGAGGAACCGGTTGACGAATCGGTTGAGGAATCCGTTGAAGAATCGTTTGAGGAATCGGTTGAGGAATCTGTTGAAGAATCGGTTGAGGAACCGGTTGACGAATCGGTTGACGAATCGGTTGTGGAACCGGTTGTGGAACCGGTTAAGGAATCGCTTGTGGAATCGCTTGTGGAATCGCTTGTGGAATCGCTTGAAGAATCAGTTGGAGAATCTGATGATGAATCGGTAGATTCAGAATTGGTTGATTCAGTTTCAGAATTGGTAGAAGAATCAGTTGCAGTATTGGTTGATGAATCAGTAGATTCATTAGTTGAAAAATCGGTAGTTTCATTAGTAGAAGAATCGGTAGATTCATTAGTTGAAGAATCGGTAGATTCATTAGTTGAAGAATCGGTAGTTTCATTAGTAGAAGAATCGGTAGTTTCATTAGTAGAAGAATCGGTAGTTTCATTAGTTGAAGAATGGGTAGATTCATTAGTTGAAGAATCGGTAGTTTCATTAGTTGAAGAATCGGTAGTTTCATTAGTTGAAGAATCGGTAGTTTCATTCGATGTAGAATCAGTCACAGGATTGGTGGAAGAGTCCGTGTTAGAATCGGTCGATCCACCAGCTGTAGAACCGTCCGATCCATCAGGTGTAGAAGCTGTAGATCCATCAGGAGTAGAAGCTATCGGAGCTGCCGTTGTAGGATCGGTTGAAGGTTCATCCTAGAAAGAGTAAGAACAGTTAGATTATTATTAAAATAATTTTCCCTGGCAGAATGGTTTCTTACCTCTGTTGTCGTATCGGTTGGCGCATCATCCGCATTACAGCTAACCACATTCACAAATTCCAGATCGTCGCACTGGCTGCCGATGCACTCGTAACATTCCAGGGCATTTGCTGCAGGGTAAATAAAATGTAAATCAGGGTATACAGACTGCTTAAGGGCCAAAAAAGATATAGATTGTACTGCTGTCGTGAATAGTCACGACGTCACCAAAAAGCAGGGAATGTTTTATCAAAAACGATCGATAGCAGCGATCTTCCCATCACTTCCCTTATATGAGAACCTATTGGACACGTTTTTGGAAACAGCATAAATATCTCTACATAATTTTATGACCCCTTATCGGACAGCAGCCTTTGTAGTTGGTATATTAAGCTATTCCATATCGATAAAGTACGATATATACGTTGCTCGTGTGGGAACTCATAAAATATCACTGAATATATCTGGATACTCAATTAAAAGATATTATTTGAAGTTTGATAATGCTGTTCTGATGAAATAATCGTTCGAACAATTTTTTGAGGTGCAGGAGAGCTTTTTATGAGTCAGTATAAAATATATTTTCCAATATTGTTTATGCCTTCGCAATTTTTTCATTGAGGTTAGAAGCTATTGGTGGCACAAAACTAATTACAATAATGGCACTGGCCATGGCATATTCTTCACTGGAAGTCGGTGCAAACATGGCTGATAAGGAGACCGAGCCCATGTTCTCTCTGTCACAAAACTAAAACAGTCCATAGAATATGAAGTAATTTCCATTCCTGACATTGACACGCGATAAATCAATCATTAAATTTCAAGTCTAAATTATTCTATTATTTTTGCACTGTGCACTGGATACTTAGAAATTTGTTAATAAGTAAGGCGCACCTTTCCAAAGAGTGGATGAGGCGCAGAACGCCAGTAGTAGGAAGGTAACAGGGAGCGAACGCATTTTGCGAGTATTTTTCTATTATTCTATTAACCGAAGGATCCTGTGAGTGTGTGAATGATCCTTGGATGGAGGCAAAGAGCAGTCGAGAAACGAGAACAGTACCGCACGACGCCTGAATGGGAACTACCAATTAAATATAATGTTAACATGGCTTTTTTATCATTCACAGTTCGAGCCGCCGCCCTCACTGATAAGCGATAGCAGCTCAGCAGAGGCAGCAAGCCCCAAAAGCGGAGCTGGGCAGAGCAGCACAGAGCAGTAAAGAGGGGAACAGCATTCAGGCATTGTATTGTTCTAGGTTGTGGACGGACGGAACTGCCCCGAATCTGCCCATCATTTTGTGTGGGCCACCTTCCTGTTGATAAGGCGGTCATACAAATCCAGATAGCCAATGTATATGATTGGTAAAATTTTACGATTCTTTGGGCCATTCACTTCCTCAGGATACTAACTCGAGTGGTTTATTATTGGGTTTTTGTCCGTTCCTAGAACTTATAATTCGATTAGATATAGATTGAATGTGCGCAAGCAATTAACTGGTTTTGGCACTTCTGGAATTTTTAAGGAACCTTCAAAGACGGCCAAACCCATGACACACAAAGCACTCCCCACTTAATTGAGATATGTTCACCTTTGGCGGAAAGTTCCAGATAAAAACTTTATGGTCCCCTAGATATTCGCATACACCATAGAGACCAATTGGCGGCATGCAGACGACTGTCCTACGCTCGAGGATATCTAGAAAATCTTTGCTTGCTTAGTATTTAATTTATTGCGGAAGATATCTAATCAGTCTAATCGATTTCTAAGGCATCTAAGTCGGTGCCAGGCTCTATGGCTGTTGCTGAGTAATATTTAACCAAATAAATGTGTGGACGTATAGTACGTTTGTGATAGGCAAATGTAGAAACTAAATATTTTGCAGTCATGTACATATACATACGTGTCTGCTTTGGTTGCGAACCTTTGGCCAATTGAATATCAAACTTCGATAAAGGAACGAAACCACACTGTCGGTTTGGTGGAATAAAGATTAATACTCGTACATTTATTTGCAATGATTCATATTATTTTTTGGACAGCAGCCTAATAGATGAGAATGGTAATCATATCATCCATACCAGTGCACGGGACTTTTTTTATAGGAATTTCTGTGTGACTAAAGATCTAAAGGTTTGACCTACGCAATATAGAGCTCTCTCTATGTGAAACACCCCGTTTTCTATTGATTAGACTTAACCTGACGACTCTAGATCGAATCATAAGTTGATTTGTCACTCATGAAACATTACTAATTACTTGTAAGTTTCAATTTTATCTGTAAAACACTTGAGATATGTCTTTAACAATGGGAATTCCATGTTGAAGTGCGCGGTGCGCCTGCTGGTCCGTAAAATACTTGAGCATTTTAGTTGAACCTACTTATCAGCCGCTGTAGTATTTATATCGGGGCCATAAAGCGATCCTAATGATTTACGCATGGTCGCGATGTATTTTCATTCAGTGTGGCCAAAAAGTACCAAAATTTGTATAATGAAATCTTATCTTATCGATTTGAAGTCTTTTTTGTTGCCTTGTGTTTGATTTTTGTTTTTCGGTTTGGTTTTGTGGGACTTTTTGTTTTGGGTTTGTCTTGGACAAATTTGTATAGCACAAATGGCCTAAAAGTATGCCTCCGCATGGGTTCTGGTTCTGCTTCTGTTATCGGAGCTGTTTACACAACGAATCAAAACGGAACCATCGCGTATACGCAACGTTTTTCCTCGCGCGTATACGTGACATTGCTATTGAAGTGCAAAAGTGATTCCCCAATGCATTATTCCAGAATGCATTACTTATTAATCATCTAAGAATCTGATAAGATTACCGTCGATGTAGTCATCTAGCCACACCAATATGTATCTTAATTTCGGTTGTATTTCAATATAAAATCCGCAAACGATTATTATCTGTTTGCACTGCAGATAAGATATATGTATATCCTCGCCATAGTCATCTGCAAGTTTATTCTTTCGGCCGTAGTTCAGGAAATGATAAGGTGATGGCTACAAAATTGCAAAGCTGTAATTGTTGGATTCAAATTTAAAGGAATGGATTACCATTCAGCGTTTCATTTAGAAAGGCCAGTAAAAAGGACAGGGCTGCCAAACAAAAATAATAGTTATATATATGAATAAAAAAAAAAAATATCCAACGAACATACTCGTAGATATTACAAAAAGGATTTGAATTTTATACGAATTTATCTCGCTTCATTCTGGACTTTAATAGTTGGCCAATCACAATGTTTTGTAATGGAAGCGTTATACAATATTAATATTAATTTTAATGTATTATTTTTTTTTATAGTTTATTGATATTATTAAAACGCGTTAGTCTGGTAGTCTAGTCTTTCTTCTGTTCCTCTTCTTCTCTGCGGTACTCTCCTCCTGCCTTCGATGCTTGTCTGCTGTTTATCTCGCTCTGCTGTGACTGCTGTTCCTCTGCTGTGACTGGTGTTGCTCTGCTGTGACTGATTTTCCTCTGCTGTGACCGCTGTTCTTCTGCTGTGACGGCTGTGACTCTGCTGTTAATGCTGTTCCCCGCTGCTAACCACTGCTCCTTCAATGGGACAGCTTGCGCACTCCTTCTTACATTAATAGTAATATTTGTATCTTTGTCTGTTAGTATATGTAAGACACAGCGAGAGTTCTTTTATTGGATAAGTTTGTTGTCTGTCAGAATGTATTGCAGATCTAGTCTTCACATTCAGAAGAGTTTATGGCCACAACAATTCATCTCTGTTAAAGTGGAAAATATATCGTACATTTTTGGCTGCCATATCTCTTCTCGGGCTCGAAATCCAGACAGCTGTTTATGATAAAATTTGTATAGTTTATGGAGTCTAGAACGAACGCATTTCCGAACCTGTTCTGGAGTTTCTTTGATAATGTTTGGCAAATTTTTAAACTAATTGGATTTCCTTTTAAAACTATATATTATGTATTTATTAAGTTTTTTCCTTATGCTTCACATTTGGTTAGCTTTAATTAGTTTATACAAATACATTTGTATATATTTCGATATTCGTTTTGCGTGTGTGTTGTGTGTGTTTTTGTGTGTCTCTTAAAAATTATATAAAATTTCGAATCACTTAACGATGAGTGCTGTCTTATGAGTGTGTCTTTTGTTGGTGTGTGTGGGAGTGTTGTCTTAAAGAAACGAGGAATACTAAATTGTAGCACCGGGTGATGATGATGATGACTTGGTCTCTAGTTGCGATGCAGTGCAGCCGCTACGATGGCCAGCATAAGAGATCCCAGGAGCGATGCCTGGAGCGTGGAGCTGCCGTTGCAGGCATTCATGCTGCAGGGGTCGCAGTTGGACAGCTCCGTCCCGTTGTTCTGGCGCTGCAGCTGCTCGCAGACAGCCTCATAGGTGCCGACGCGGGAGCAACCGCGATCTGTGATCAGGGTGCCATTGACTGTTGTTGATTGGAAAGGGAATGATTAGTCTTGGTTTAGAGATTGTTCGGATATAGTCTACTCACCCTTCGCCTGCACGGAGTAGCAGTGGAAGGTGTACTCCGTATCGACCACCGATCGTCGCTGTCTGATGGCCATCGATGGTGTGGTGCTCTCGGTCTCCACGGCCACCAGACGTGTGGTGTTCCTGGCCGCCAGAGCCAACAGATCCTCGGCGGGCGGCGTTGGCCATCCGGTAGTGGTCTCGACCGGTCCAGCTGTCGGTGGCGTCGGTGCAGGCGCCTCTGTGCTCGCAGTGCTCTCTGTGATCAGTTCCGTGGACGTAGTCTCCACTGTGGTGGTTGATGCTTCAGTGGTGGCGGGACTGGTCTCTACGGTAGTACTCTGGGAGCTCGTCTCCATCGGTGTCGTACTCTCCACAGTCGTACTTTCTTGTGTCGTGGTGGTGCTCGCCTCCGTTGTGGTGGTGGTGGTCACTGTGGAGGCTTCAGTGCTGCCGCCCTGATTGAAAAAGTCATCATTGCAGGCCAGTAGTGGTGTGTCCTTTTGCAAATTAGCACAATCATCGCAAACATAGCACATGAGATCGGCATTAATCGCTGCAAATAGCAGGAAAAGTTGGTGTTTACTAAAATAATTTTATCATATACGTATATCGATCGATCTGCAATCTGTACTTCCCTATTCTTAATATATTGTGGGTCTTAACCTTTTTTGATATATTCATATCCCAAAAAAAGCTATCCATCATCTGAATGTGATTCATGTATACAATTTTCTTTATTTCCCTATTCGTTATTGTCTGGGTGCCTTGCCCATATTTTTTGTACATGTGCTCTTATCCAGGAAAAGCTATCTATCAGTTAAAAGTGCTCAATATATAGCTTGGGCAAACACCGACCGATGACAGGGCGCGGAGTGGATCATGTGAGGGTAATAAATCAACACAAATTATAAACCGCCGACTTTGGCGTATTATTTGTCCATTCTTTGGCATCAGTGTATTTGTTCTTAAGCAGCAACTACTTTGTTGGAATTTTTCATTTGAATTTCCCCTCCCCCTCTGAGCAATTTGCATTTGCAACTCTTGCACAAATATTTGCCAGCGTCAAACAGGTAAACAGACAAACTTATCGGGACGGGATGGGTACATTGCCATAATTGCCCTAATAGTGTTATCTGGGGATGTGGATGCGGAACTATCAGCGGAGATAGCAGGTGACTCACCCTTACAATGGCTCCCGTAAGATTATTCGAATAGGCCTAAACCACCATTTGACTGCGTTCGCCATAGATAAATCCACACTGACTGCGTTTCCGATAGATAAATCCCCATGGTATTAATTTCACTATAGATTATTCGCTCGCTTATTGTAGATATTGTCCCTGTTATTCCTATAGATGAAACTTCTTTCGACAGTTCTCCATATACATAATTCTTCTGGGGACTGTGCCTTTCACAATCGATAAATCCTCTCTTAACTACTTTCCACCTGTTGACTCTAGTCCCCTATAGACAAAATCCCCACTTGATTGTTCTCCCTATAGATATTATTCAACTTGATTGTTCTCCCTATAGATAAGATCCTAATATTTGGAAATTTTTGTTTGTTGTTAAAATGATGGACAACTTTTGTCGTGTGTTAATTTATAATATTATTTTTTGGTGTTTATTCTTTTTTTAATTTATCATAAATCATTCTGATTGATGGCTGCCTTTTGGGGTGAGGCACAGCTTGTTGTGGGTTTAATGGCACGTGATAAGCGCCACCGAACCTCTCCATTCTGGAATTTGCACATTTGACTTTTGCATTTGACTTACTCATTAATATTAAGCCTTAATTCTTGTTTAATTGTTTAGCTTCCAGAGTTCTAGACGGTTTATGTAAGTCCATATACTCTGTGGATCGTAAAAGCTTGCTTGCTGTTGGGAAGTGCCGACTTGTACAACACATATTTAATTGAATCTTTGAGCCAGAGTGCAGCCTCTATTGAAGTTTGTGTAACCATTTCTATTGCGTCTTTACAGGCCTCCCTTAGCATCTAACAACAAAACAATATTCAATATAGTATACGCCATATATCTTACCTAACCACTTGATTTCTTCATAGCCCAACGATTACTAAAATATGTATATCTTTTTGCAAAGAGTTTCCCATAGACAAGAAATCTTTCTGCTCCTAAATCTACGAGTATATATCCCTCTTTTGAAATTCTTTAATGAGGCTACTTCAAACTGGCTTCACCCAGAATATGGTCTCCCAAAAAAACAGATTACAGATATACACATATCTCAGCTAACGCCTTTTTATCCATCTTTTATACTGGAATACCTTTTGGAATATAAATCTCTAATGCGAGGAAAGTTATTTTCTTAAGTGGAAATATACATATTTTTTAATAGTCATTCTGTATTTGTCAGGTAATATACACTTGGTGAACTCCCCCAGAACCCGGCTAACACCCCACAATCCCAGATTAAATCGTTCGCAATTGCGTCAAGAGATTGTTGTGAAAAAACTACAGAATTTCAGGTTTTCTCCCCCTTGGCTACGAGAGAGGTAGGTATTTTCTAAGCGGTGCTAATGGGCCAGACAAGTTTTCCCATTTCGGGCCGCTGCTGCTGCAAAATGTGTTAAGTGTAACTATAACATTTTCAATTAGCGGACAGCCTGGCGCGCCAGCTCAATGTCAAATAATATTTTGTATTTGTTCAGTTTTTTCGTTCATATCCATTTGAAAGCTGCACGAACTGCAGCTGACTGACTGAGTTTTCATCGGAGCCATAAATTAGAGGGGACCTATGGCACTTCTAGTGGGCAGGGCGTAGGGGCCTGACTCTTAACAATTCCAGTCGGATGACATTTCCGCATCACAATCGAAAACTGAAATGCCCGCAAATTGGCAACAATCTTTGCATTATTTATGACAGTTTAATAATAACAGCAAAAAAAAAGAGTTAATTTACTCTTTTTAATGTCGTTTGCGTCGGCTGACGTTGTTTCTGTCGATGTTTGATATTCAAAATTCGATGGCGAAACCGCTCATGATCTTGAATTTTAAATTCATTTCGAATGCGCGTTTTGCCGCTGCACATTTATGTACTAATAAAATCTGATACACAAATTTCATTTATTTATAGCGGCAGCAGCAATTCAAGAGCCACAAGACCTTTTTATCAGACATCATATGATTTTCTGGCTGGGCCTACGGCTTGGGGGGCTACTATCTGATATCGGATATACTTGCATGGTGTGTCCAGATATCGGTAATGTCACGACTTGAATATTTGAATTTATCTAGATGTCCAGAATATCTAGAATCGAATGATATGCGATATTATCATGACACTTTTTGTGCATATTTCAGTTCTTCCTTGGGTCTTAGCATGCCATCAGATATATGTATCACTTCTTCTCCAAGAAATACCCATCAAATTTAATCACGACACTTTTCCCGATACTCTAGTATACCCTTTCGGCAACTTCGAGTATAGTCCTTACCTGGCAACGCGAGTAGCAACAGCAGAGAGCTGGCCAAAAAGATGTGACTTTTGCTGGGCATGGTGCTGTGTGTTTGGTTTTATTTTAAAATATATATTTCGGATATATATTTTATATAAATCTGAGTCCCACAGATGATATAGTATATGTACTAATTGGTTGTATTATACTTTTGCACTTTGTGTCTTTTGTTTTCGCGATATCTGGTCTGTGTGCTGGGTCGACCGCAGTTTGCAAATTCTCAAATTTAACTGAAAATCTTGTGATTTGTTTCAGACTTTTTATAGAGTTTTATACTGCGACAGCGGCTACGGCGCCAGCAGCTCCAACGCTGAGAGAGCGGGAGAGCGACCAATGGAGAGACCGTAAAACAAGTTTTACTTTTCTTTTCTTTATTGATAACAAATTAATTTATAATGCAGAAGCGGCGAGCGCGCAAAATTTAATTGCCTGAAAGTAAAACCGAAAGAGAGTTGTTTGTTCTACCGATTCTCTTCCGTTCCCGGGGGCTCTTTTCTCTTAGGTTCTTTACATAGCGATACGGTAGCGGCCGATCGGTTGTCAGGTCTTTCCCATTCATATGATTCAGTTGCGGGGATTAATTCTACCCCATTCATTACGTTCAGATTTGATTGAACCTATTTTTTCTTAAATTTCTTTTGTTTACTCTTTGATTCTCAAGGGTGACTTCTCGTTGGGTCTCCAATGCGATCGGCTCTTAGGTATTTGCCATGTAAGTGATTCCGTTCCTTTCCATCTCAAAATTGAGTAACGATACGATACTTATTCTTAGTTAGCAAATGGAATCGGTGCACTTCCTCTTAATGGGAAAATTAATGGAATATATACTCGCTCGCAATTTTCGCAAATTTCGTTGCTTGAATATTAACTCTGTTGATGTCCCATGATTATTATTCAATATCAAAAATACATACATCACGCAAAGCAAACAAACTCAGGATTGGACAAAGGCAGAGACAGAGCCAAACAATTAACAGTGATATTTTGATGGCAATATTATTGGTTCATCCTATTGACACCTTGTCGTCGGCGCGGGAGAAGGAGTGAGATTTGGGTGGGGCGAAAGAACTTTGGAGTCGCACTAGCTTATACCAGTACGAAATGTTCCAGTCGAGTGCGCAGCAAGGTCGAATCCACTCGAAAGTTAATGAAATTCCCAGACTGACCTACAAAAACAGGGTGAAGACGGGCTGGCTGGCAAATAGAGGTCAACCGATAAGGTGAGTTTTATCAGGTGTGAATATATATATACATATGTATATATTTGCAAAAAAAACTGCATTTTCAATTGGAATACAAATATTTTGTTTGTTGTGTGTTTTTTTTTTATTTTTAAATTTTCTATATATTTTATTATCAATAATAACAAAAGAATATACGAGCTCTGCCATGGAGAGATGAGCTGAAACAACAATTATGTGCTAATAAAAAGAGAAAAAGTTTGCTAAGAAAAGAACAATCTTAGAACCTGTTGAGATCCACGGAAAAAGAAGAGATGAATTATTTAACAGGTCATTCAATGATTTAATTAGAAAAGAGTTCGGGTTTTTTTTAGAATATTACCAATAGTTGGGTGCAAAGAAATTTTCCATCTAAATACATATTAAATTTAGGAGATGAATTCGCTTCTATAATTATCTGTATTACATTTAAGATTTATTGAATTGTTTTTCGCAACAAAACCGCCCAAATGCAACAAAACATTTCGTTCTCTTTCTCTTTTAGCGGCTATAACTATTGGCCCTGAAATGGCTTTCTGATGGTCGAGAGACCATCATAAATCGTGCGTTCAATATGCATATATACGAGTATATCATTCATCTGGGGGGTTCGTGCCGAATAGTCAGTAGATCTGTTTAGTGCCGCTTGAGACAACTGACGCATCAGTCTGAGAGCCGCAGACGGGAGATAAAAAGCTGAACTTCCCAAAAAGTGGAATAAAATATCAATCCAAGTGTCGGCGACATCACGTAAAGCGCGGAGTGACGATTCTCTTGCTCTGACTGCCAGTCTCGATATCGCTCTTTCTCTACCCCCAGAAGAGTGCTCTTTACAGCTCAGAATCGTCAACAAAAAGCCCCAAGACAAGCTGAGAATTTCGAAAGCCTTTTGGGCATGTTCGTCATTACAACTGCGGCCCGGAAGTTGTGAGACAACATTGACGAAAATAAAACGGGGAAGCAAAAAAATGCCCCCAACACGAGCCCAACCCCCATCCACTTTGATACTCGTATTGTATATAGTACTTATATATGTGAAAGTTATGAGCAACATAACAAATTTGGCAGTTGATTTAACCGTTTGTCTGCTTAGAACAAGTTTCCTTAAGCGCACTGATATCGAGCTTCCTCATCATCGAGTTGCTCATCGCCCGATTGAGAACTCTCAATACCAATATCAATCTCAGTCCAGCCCAGTCCAGTCCTCTTATGGCGCCATAAATCTAGTAGAAATTTAAGGCTGCAATTGCCACTCGACTACCTATCGCTTATCAGGCTAAATGGCTCTGGGCAGTGTATCAGTTTATCAATTTATCAGTTTATTAGCTGCATGAAGTCATTGAGTTCTATTTGAAAATTCTAACCGCATAACTGCGTACGGGAGCACCCTCCCCTCATCGTCATAGCCTGCGTGCCTGGATGGATGACTTATCGTCCGAACCTAATTGATTCGATTCTGATTGTGCTTTCGCCCGCCTACAAGTTCCAGGTTGAATGAACATGAAGCGGCCCCCAATGAGTGGGCACTTTCCCACCAACCAGAAAAAAGGGAAACCATAGTTATATATGTGTCTTATCGAAGCCAATTAAACAATTATGCCAAAATAGCCCAGGTGCTCTCATTGCCTCCCGAATTTTGCCATTTTTATGAGACATTGGCGTAAGTGTGCCATAAATAGACGAAAATCAAATCAAACCTCTCATAAATCACCCAACTGCGATTCCAAAAATCAACTCAGACTTGGAATTCTGTTTTGGGGCCATATATTATATATTTCGCTATCAATCCCCCGCTCCGTCCGTTCCGCAGTTTAGGCCACAAGAATCGCCAGTAGCGTCAGTGCTGAGATTGTCCATTGCGCTGACGTCGACCTTGAGCCAGATGCATACATCGATCCCATGGTTATGTCAATGGGTTGATTGCAGCCATTCTCCTCGCACAGCTGACACCCCATCACGCTCCAGTTCTCGAAGAGCGCATCACAGGCGGCGGTCTGATTGCCCGACCTGGCCATGGTGCAGCCCCGATTAGTGATCACGGTATCGTTACCTGGTGGATATATCAAGGGGGTTAGCTAACTGATAAGGTCTCGGTGAAAGTCAGTTCACATTGCTGCGATAATGTCACGGAGGATGTCAGTCGATGATTCAGTCATCGTTACTCGCTACTATCTTATCAATATCGATGCAGCAATGTGAATGGCCTGTACGATAAGGTGGATGCTTACGTTGGAGCCTGGCTGTGTAGCACACGGCAATGTCAGACACCTGTCTGACGGTTCTACGCCTGCGTCGATCATCGCTGTCCTCATCCTCGTCCTCGTCTTCATCCTCGTCACCTTCGCTGTCAACAGAGGCAGCAGCTCCGGGCCGAACTCCGGTTCCGGTTCCGATTGCAGCACCACCTGCAGCACCACCTGCAGCACCACCTGCAGCTGCTCCTGCTCCCACTCCTGTACCAACTGCTGCTCCCCCGCCTGCTCCCACTGCTGCTCCGGGTACTCCTCCACCAACTCCATTTCCTGCAGCAGCTGCTCCTATGCCTATGGGGGACAGTGCCGCATTTGGAGCTGACTCATCGCTGTCATAGTCCTCATCCTCTTCTTCGCTACCATTATTCGCAGCAGCAGCAGGAGGAGCTGGGGGCTTGGACAAACCTGCCCCTGGAATAGCACCAGGACTAGCACCAGGGCTAGCAGCAGGACTGGCAGCCGGACTAGCAGCCGGACTAGCAGCCGGACTGGATGGACTCACACTGGGGCTCTGGCTGGAAATGGAAGCCATGAGCATTCCATCACCATTCGCAGACGTGGGCGAGGCACTACACACCTCCATCTCGCTCAGCTTGGCCGTCTCATCGCAGTCCTGACAGGTATAGCAACGCAGAGCTGGAAAAGCACACACGACGACCTTGGGTTAGTTGTGGGTTGGTGCACAGTGCGACCGTGACAGGTCTTATCAGCAGCTCTTATCAGGCGGATGAGTAATCCGCCCTGCCTGGGCCCCTGGCAGGGTTCAACGGTGCGTATGAGCAACTTTTTGTTTGGGGTCAATCAATTAGCATAGGAACGGACGGGTGCCATGGCTTAGTGCCGTGTGATTTATGGCCAACAGAACACCACCTGGTGCTATACATACCTGAAACACCTGATCCACTGAAAACCAACGCCAGAAGCAGCAACGGCAACAAGAACAACAACGATTGCATTCTTTTGTGTGTTTCGAAGGAGAAAACTTTCAATTTGCAAACCGTCAACGCGTCAAAAAATTCAACAACTTTCGATGTGTCCAGCGCTCCCCGGATGAGAATGTGGGCTCGAAAAGTACTGCTTCTTCTTTTACAGTTCCGGTGTTCTTTTTTTGGTTGGTTTTTTTGGTGCTCTTCGTGTCAGCAAGCGCCACCGAAAATTCAAATGGAACTGCCAGACCGAAGACATCGACAGCAATGGAGGAGGCTGTTGTTTCCTCTATCAAAATAGATTTCTGGGCTATCATGCAATGGTGGGGGCTGGAGACGAGGCGGTGGGTAGAGAAAATAATTTGCTGCCTTGGTGAAACATGTCTCGCCCGGCGACAGAGATAACCTCTGACGATAGCATCGCCAACGACGTTTCTAATGAAATGCGAAAGACAGAGACAGCATTGAAAGGCGAGGGGAGCTGGGATGTTGCACTCGAGCATCTTACATGAGTAATGGGAAAATTATCTTTGATTGGGGGAAAACAAGTCAAAAATCAACAAGCTAGAAATGAAAGTCGAATGTGTATATACCTTAAGGCGTTTGCTTTATCATATATTGATCCAATGATGGTGAACCTTTAGGAAGTTTAGTTGAATTGGCTTTGGAAATATATATGTTACTCTGAAAAGAATTTGTTATCCTAATGATCCAGAAGAGTTGGTGAATCATGCAAATTTGAAACTGAAAGAGTTCTTCGCTTCAAAAATAAGGGCATGATCATCGATGATCTAAGCTCTTGATGATGATAAAGATTATATGTATGTTCTGAAAGATCTCAGCAGAAAGTTGCCAAACACCAAACATTTCCCAATAATTAGAATCTTTCAGTAAGAGCTATCAATAAAGTTCTAAGGAAGGAATTGAAATGATTTCGTAGATAGTCATACTTTTTAATATTTCAACATACTTACACCCCCAGTATCTTGCCACAGAGAGTGAGATCCCACTGTGACCACCCGCTGCAAGAATGATATTATACCTCCCCTAAAGGGTATCACAAAAAGAATCACATCTATGACTGTTATACACCCACAATCGCGTCGTAGAAATGTCTTAAACAAAATCGTTATACTG
This sequence comes from Drosophila pseudoobscura, assembly GCF_009870125.1. Classification (NCBI taxonomy): domain Eukaryota; kingdom Metazoa; phylum Arthropoda; class Insecta; order Diptera; family Drosophilidae; genus Drosophila; species Drosophila pseudoobscura. The sequence goes on along the minus strand of NC_046681.1, from coordinate 25,801,842 downwards.
TCATACAGCATTTATTCGTGTGCTCGCTAAGTATTTTTGTTCGATCTTAGTTCCACTCGAGAATTCGCTTATGAACTAAACAGAATTGATTGCTTGACTAAAAATCAGAGTGTGTATTGTGGGCGTGGCTGATAGGCATATCTAAGCTATATCTCAGTGCTCATCCCTTGACAGATTTACGGTTTACATTTATGTATATATATCGTATCATATATTGCATTGCTTTTGGGTTTTATCCATCTTTTTGCTTGATTTCTAATTGAACATTTAGTTGCATTTATGGCATATTTTTGTTTGTTAAATTCGCATATTTTTGGTTGTATAATATTTGTTTGTTGATTGTTTCTGCGTGCGGTTTTTGCATTGAAGGAATTTCATTATGAAACGAATCCATAAATTCTGTAATTGAACATAAAATATATTAGAATTCTCTTAGAGTTGTTTTCTCCGATTTAAGCACATTTAAAGTTACCTAAGAATACATATTAATACATGTATTAATGTTTATAATTCCCATCTATATTGCTTGCTATGAATATGAAAATTAAAGGCAATCGGTGAATTCTTATACTCATCTTCCCTAACAATTATCAATATAACAATCAACATATAATAAAGCTACAATAAGAGCTAATGGAACAGGTCCTCCATCCTTGATATATATGGGATCGTATGTAGTACATATTTGGATAAGCATATCCCTTAGAGGTCCATTCTCCCTTCCATCAACATCTCATCTCCTGGTAATTGAAAGTTTTCATATTTGTTTTGAATAAAAGCGAATGAGCTTTTCTCTCTTTGAGGTTGTCGAGTTTGTGTCTGTATCTGTGTTTGTGGGATTGTATCGGTGTATTGGAAAGTGTGTGATTGTGTGTGTGTGTGTGCTTACATGGCTAGGGGTTGGGGAGAGGTAAAGAGAGAGGTGGGGCAGGGTCAGGCGTGGGTCTGTAGATGGGGGAGACGAGGGCGAGTGCCATTGAAAGGGCTTGTTCAAATCAACGACATTGCACTCAAATATTTACAAAGTAAACGGTAACGGCAACGGTAAAGGTAACGCTAACGGTAACTCAACCTAAATGCAACCAACGCTACCAATAAGCCACCCATACATCCACCAACACCTCCTTCAACAGTGTATTAGTCCTGGCATTAGGTTTACCAAAAGGATTGCCGCCACCGAACCCAAAGTCAACGTCACTGCCGCGGCCCCGTTGCACCGATCCGATCTGCAAATGTCACAGAAGAAGGTATCCTCCTCCGATTCCTCGTCATTATCGGACGATTCCTGGCCATAGCCATAGCCCTGCTGGCCCTTGCGACGCTGCTGTTGGTCCCGATCCCGCCGGCCCTGATCGCGACTGCTGTCGCCCGCATTGGTGATACGCAGCTTGCTTCGTAGAATCTCACAGGCATCCGAGTCTCCAGTGTCCAGCTGGCAAAAGCGAGCCGTTACGATCTTTCTGGTGTCAGCTGTGGGAAAAAAGTAGAGAACGGATAGCTCTAACTATGATATTCTGGTGAAACTGATGTGCAGTTTATGTTTTTCCAAAGAAAATAAATCGATAAATCTCGATTGTTTATAAAAAGGTTTTTTCGATTCTGGTTCATAAAAAGTGGGAATATTTGAACATTTCCTTGTCATAAAAAAAAACTGATAACGAAATGTGCAACGAAATGTGTATCGCAAAACCATTCTCTGATAAAAGTCAGCCATAAACCAGATATATACTTTGTGGCTGACAGAGAGCAGAGGTTTAGGTTCAATAAATGAATCATGGAGTGAGATGTAAATAGATATGACAGATAATCGTACATCTTAATTCGAAGGTTAGGCACAATCCAATATCCTTTCTTTCTTTTGGAAAAATATGTCTTAATTTTCACTTCAAACACTTCCACTCCAACATGTCGTCAACCTTTTTACCATTCAAAACCCTCTCTACTTACGATCTCTGGCCACAACTTTTTGGCAATTCATTAGCGGATTCTTGTTGGCCCCATTATCGAAGTAGGAGAACTTGTTCAGATCAAACAGCCAGGTGTCCAGTGACTTCATTTTGTCCAAAGTGCAGGTCTGAAACGAAAATGATAGAACCATCTTGAAGAATTGTGTCTTTTATGAACTAAAACGATTGACTTTCACTAGAAATAATGAGAGAAATGGTCGCATTGCATTTGCATTCACTACAATGTTGTCTCCAGTCTGTAATTAATGCCTTAATTGTGATTGCTAGTAACTGATTTATCTTATCTATAAATATATGGTCAATGAGCGATACGAGTATCAGTATTGATGCATTGCGATGCGACGAGACGACCTTCGCTATCAATGGGGAAAATGCACTCACATAACGATTATTGAAACTGCGCTGCCCTGCATTCAACACAGATATCACAAATATGAGGAGAAATAAGGGCACTCTAATCATAACTACGGCCTATATAAGAAAGCTCAGAAATTTATTAAAGATGGGTAGTTCCCCGTTAAAGTTGGTTTACTATCTTGATGATATTTTGAGTTACTCAACTGCTGTGGAATTTATAGCTTGAATAAGTAAATAGTAGTACGGGAATAGAATGGAATTTAAGTAAGTAGCATAAGATTACGCTTAATGCTTGAAACTACTGGAATTCTCATCATTATCGAAGAATTTAATTACTTTGTTCATTTGTTTTAATTTTTGTATAAAGTGGAACAGAACAATCTGTAGGAGTTGTAGTTACAATTGAATTGCAATAAGTCTATCCAACATTTCAGATTAAATAATAAAGATATGCTCGTTGGACGCGTTTCTCTTTTCAAACATACATATATTTTTGTTCCGTGAATTCCAGGAATTTGTTCATTCCATTCCTTTTTGGCAGTCGTTTTTATACATCTTTCTCTTTGCCAATTCAATTTTATTTTACACAGAGATTACAAATCATAGATGGCAATCGTTTTGGCAGTTGCTGCTCTACAAGAGAATTGAATTAATTTTTTTGTGCCAAGAGCTAACGAGATTCCCTCACAGAACTGTCACAAAGGGGGAGAAAGAGGAACTCAAGTGCTGAAAATTTACGTTGTTAGACTTTTGTAAAAGTATTCCAACTGTTTGGCACGTGGCCGGGTTAAGTTCCTTTCATTCCGTCGCTTGCCTTGGCATTCTCACTGGGACACCACTCGCAGTTTTTGGATAGAGAGAGAGAGAGAGGGAGAGAGAGATGCCAGTAACAGAAAATTCACTTAACGGAGGCGGAGGACGACGACGTTGCACGTTTCCGTTTCCGCTTTTGTGGGGTCTATTTCTAACAGTTTTTCCTGTTTTGTATATTTTTTTTTTTTTGAAGGTGCTAGATTTATGGGCCATGTAGTTTTAATTTGTGAGTGCCAGCACTTTGATTAAGGTCACGAGAGATGTGATTAGGCTGGCAAAAGGTTAAGTGAAATGACCGGGCTAAAAATGTGCCGCCTAGAAGGGACGGGCCTCTCGAATACGCAACTCAACAACAGGTCCCACATCATCAATCAATCCACCAGACTGGTGATGGATGAGCCTTTCGCAATTCGTAATCTGTTCACCGACTTACCTCCGGCACAATGCTCGAATTGGAACCCAGATCGGCACAACTGGGATTGTCGCTCGAATCGCACACAAAGCACTGTATGGCTGCGCCTGCAGGATAGAAGGATATTTCGGTTTACTTGAAATTCAGCATTCAAAAAGCCACAGGTAACACACACCATACGATATGCAGCAATGCAGGGCCAACAGCCACAAAATAGCCGACTCTTTATAGCTCATTATTTTCACGTGGTTTCTTCTTCTGTGTTTTTGATTTATATTTAATTTTTTGGAAACTTTTCAAATATTTTATTCCACTCGCGCCCTGAGCTCTCAACTCAGTTGTGTTCGCACTTGCCACAATTTCTGGTGTGTTGTGCCACTGCCGCTGGCCAAATGAAAACTGAAATTGGAAGCCAGAAAGGCAAAGGCAATTGCCTTCAAGAGGAGGACCTACGCTAGACTGAACCGACAGCCACGGGTACGACGAGGGCGACGTCATCGTTTTGGGCACGAGTGTACCAAACGAAGGCTTCACAGGCAACGACTACTGTCGTCTCGGGGGTCCTGCGTCCTGCGTCCTTCGTCCTTCTTCCCTCCTGGTGTATATTGCGTGGGTGCGTCGTAGTCGACGTCGACGTCAACGTCGTCGCTCGAGTGGCTCCTGATTCTGACAGTAATAACATCTTGGGTACCCCCACATGGCTGCAAAAGAGAAAAATTATTCAAATTGCGAAATGCAAAACCAAAAGATTGGTAGGGAAGCGTTCGTCAAAGAAAGAGCGGCAGCAGCAGCAGCAGCCTCCCTCTTTCGAATATTGCAATCTCTTAGCCAAAAACTGTTTTGGCCGCAAGGCCAGCAGCCACTTGAAACCAGCAGCAATAAACCATGTCCTGGAGGAGTCCAGGGAGTGGGGTTTATCCCACCCATTTGACCTATCAGTAACTGGACTCGGCGCGGTTGAGCCAAAATGAAATTATGTATTCATAAAATAAGCGGAAAATGAAGAGCGAGCTGCGTGGCGACACCACACCGGAGGGGGAGCCGTGGAGCCATGGAGCCATGGAAATGGATCCTTGGGATTCTGTGAAATTATGAGTGCCTGGGGAGTTGTCTCAGGAACGGGTTTGGAGACCACAGGATGGCGCAACAATGCGCAGCAATTAGTGGCGCCCAAGAGCGAAAAACTCATCCGCTTTTTTGCATTGCGGCTTGACTTTGGCTCTGGCTCTGGCTCTGACCTCGCCTCTGGACTACGACGACGACTACACTGACATCCTGGGTGTGGGCGCTTATTTATCGCTATCCAAAGGGGTTTACTGCTCTACCATTCCATGACAGCCGTATCTCCCGCGGGGCAGAGTGCACGCCGGCAAGCGTTTCAATTTATCATAAACAATGCAGACTGTGATTGGTGTAGGTCGCGACCCCGGCCCTGGCCCCAAATCCGCCAAAAGTGTTGGCTAATGTGGTCGCTTGTTTCTCCACGAGTATATGTGAGTGTGGGTGTGGGGGTGGATAGTAGGGGTAAAGTGGGATTAGTAGTGTGGGTTGCCATTAGCAGTGAACTTGCTTTGTGGTAGTCCAACATTTTGTTAGTCTAATCCTATGCCAAAAATTATTTGGAGGCTGTTCTGGGCTAGAAAAACTCTTTTTTTCTATTTACATATTGACATGGCAGACGCAGGGCCAGTTTTGTTCGCAAAACCACACTGTAAAATCTCCAATCAACAAGTTTCTTTGGCAAGAGAATTGCCAGCAAAATGTATAACCAGAATCTGTTTCAATTACCCTTTCGGGCGTCCATTTCCAGGGTTAATCCTGGCTCCAGAAACGTTGGCTAGCGGCCACCAAAGTGCAGCCTGTTGCCGTCTCGTGGTGGATGGCGGAAAATGTAAATCGGAGTGCCAAAAGAAAAAAAACCAACTGAAATCAGAGCCAGTCCAATTCATTTCGACTGCTGCGTGACAAGGACACATTGGGCAAGTCGGGGTCTGTCTGGACAATGGCGATGATGGTGACGTCGTCGCCTGCTGGTCGCCCATGTTGATGTCATAATTCCTCCGATTCCCATCCATTTTCCCGGGCATTGCATGCCGCAACTTCATTTGCTAACAGCGACAGGACATAATTAAAGAATGTTTACGCACGCTTCCGTTTCCGGTTAGCAATTCTTTTCTCCAAGTCTTTGTTGTTGTTAGCTCTGCCCTGTTATTGTGTTTTCTTTGGCCAAAGGTCATGCATGGCATGTCGCTAGAGGCAGCCATTAGTTATGTTTTCGATTTTTACAGCTTGACACATTTTTGCAACGGTCTCTCTAGCGCTCCATATCCAACATATAGCCACGACTTGACTTGGATTTACAACCTGCTTATCTTTTGCATTAAACCGTGCACATCGTAAAGCGTGCTTTTATTTTCGTGCCCTTGCCTGCCCATAAATTTTGTCTTGCCAAAAAAAAGAAGAAAATGTGTAACAACAATTTGTGGGTCAAAAGTTGTTTCGCCTCCGCCCACAAAATGGCCTTTAATTAGTTGAAATTTTTCGCCTGGCATGCTAATTGAAAAACTTTTTTCCTGTGCAGTCGCAGCTATGAAATATTTACGGTTTAAGTATCTCCGACAATCCACCGAAGCTCAATAAAAGGAGCAACGTTGCTAATGGAACATCCTCGAACAGAACGTCGGTAAATGTCAGTTCTATAAAAGATTCTGCAGAGAACGTCAGTAAATGGCAGTCTCTGCCTCTCTGTTGACTGTAGTTTAATTGAGTTTTATTACGTATACGCCCCGAGGTACACGCGTGGCTGTTGCTGCCGGCAGCTCTCTCCAGAAGCTAATTAACTGCCACTGGCACTGGCACTGGCCCTGGCATTGACCAAGGACAGCGTCAAGCCACCTCCATAGCCGGCAATAAACATAAAACTTTATCGTTGGCCATATCTGCAGCTTCTGGGCGAATCAATCGCTACAAATGCGCTTGCAAATGCTGGGGTCGCAAGGAGAGTCAAGACATACAAATTTCTTTCACAATGGATATCCATCCCCCTACTCACGGGGATTATTCTGCACTATATATTCTGATAGAGGAGGTATTTTATGGGTATATTTAATGGCTGATTTGGGATTCAATTTCCTTAAACTAAAACCTTAATACATTTTGTGTCGAATAACTTATTTAAATAAGCTTTATGTGATATGCGGATGGCTTTGATCATTTTATGGTACATAAAAAACTTTCAAGGGAAAAGTTAGTGCATGACATAAAAGTACACTAGAGAAATGGAAAATATGACGAGAAAACATGTTATATGGGAAAATATTACAAGTACTTCACCTATAAGTGTTGTTTTTCTAATAGAAATTCCAAATTCCACAAATCCCCTTCGCAGTAATGATGTAGCAGACACCGCCCCGCTCTGCCATAATCCCTTATGGATCATCTGAAGAATGCAAAGCACATAAAATCAATTTAACAGGCAAACAATGCACAAAGTACGTAATTTTTTCCAGCAATCGCTTGCACTTGACTGCAATTTCAGTGCAATTCGAGCAGCGGCTTCAGGTAGACCCTAGCGAAAAGCAGAGAACAAAAGCTGGTAAAAGAGGGAAAAGAATTTCCTTCTCCCACTTGTCTTTTACAATTTACAGGTCAATGAGCTGACTGAGCACGTAGCGGAAGTGGAAGCACCCGGGGAGAACTATGACAGCAATTTGTGGGTGTCTCCCTCTGCACGTGACCTAGAATGCAGGAGCAGCAGTGACAGAATCATCACCACCATCTCCAACAATCAGCCTTTCGGTTGAGGGCGTGGTAAATACAAAATATCCTAGGCGGAATGTGAAAATACATATCTCCTACGGATTGCGTATACGTCATGGTCGGTACGTGACTCCCTTCGAGCGGGCAACAATAAAAATATTTATGTTCTTTTGCAGTACGCAAAGCCACATATAAATCATCCAACTGATTAACATAAGAAATCTGCGAGTCGCTCTAAAATGCTAACGAATGCCAGAGACAGATTGTATGCGAGCACAACGAAAACTTTGTTGAGATTTTAACGTCATTAGAAAGTGAAAGATGTTCTTGGATAGGATATCGCGTCAATGGCATTAAGAAAAATAACAAAATACTTGTATAATATGTAGAAATAGGCGACACAAGAACATGAATATACCCCGAAGATGATAAGCTTTGGAAAACTCTAGAGGTCTTCTCTTAATATAGTCGGATAATTTTTCGTTTTGTAGAAGCATTAGAAACATCTCAAATTTTGAAGAAAAAAAAACAACTTTAAAATTATATTAAATTTATTCCAAGAAATTTTGGTTCAACCACCACATAAAAACCCATCTGATTTCACAGACAATTACCCCTTCAGAAGTGCCTGGAAAACAAAACTGAGAACAACTTTGATTATGGAAATTCCTACTCGCACAATATTATGATTATGGCATTGCACTCATATTTACACGTTCACAGAGAAAACAAAAAGAAAGCCAACTTAAAACTTGGGGGAAGAAATGTTTTCGTTGCGTACAACACCGCGTATGCGTAGTTTCCTCAATAATTGTTTTCGCCAAAAGCCGCAAGCCCGAAAGTATGCAACACGAAGGTAGCGGACCATTAATGTCAATAAGTAATATGTAAAATTCTTGTAGAAATGGTATGTAGAAATCATGTCGCAAAATTCAATAGGCATAAAACAATTCAAATCTGTAGCTGCTAACCGCTATATGTGGGGCTTTCTGAGCCGTGCCATACCTTCTTGTGTTCGGAATTATCATGATAAATGAACAAAAAAAATAATATCTTAATAATTTATTATGAGTCGTAAGCACATGAAGTGCCATTTATAACACCCTTGCCAATCAAATTATCATTGAAAACTTTCTTTCGATTTCTATAATTAGGTTTTTGGGAAAAAAGTAACACTCCTTGCTCTAGAAAACTTTGTTTAAACAATTAAGCAGATGCTGAAAATGCTCTTCAACAACAGTAATAAATGATTTGAGCAATATTTTTTGGCCCGAGGGCGCTCTGTGAATTCAAAATCAATGTTTTTTATGTTGGCGCCAAGCTGTCCACAAAAATAAAAGGAAGCCAGCGACTGAACACAGACATGAGGCAAGGCTGGGGCAGGGTCGAGCATTGGTTGGGATGCGGGATGGTGTGGGGGCCACAGCGGATGGCGGATCATGGGGCCTGGCATGCTTTGCTTTGCGGATGCTGTTGCTGTGGCCAGGGGCGCCACACTGGCGACAGAACGCACCCATAGACAAAAGCTGCAGAACTATTTGAACTGGCGACGACAGAACACAAAATGTAACGCATGTAGGTCGTCTTAGCACTTGTATCTGTATCTGTAGCTCTGAGGATGTATCTGTGAGTGTAGACTGTCTCTGTGTCCGAGTAGCCTTCTGTGAGACAGAGTATCCTGTATACATATCTGTGAGAGTGTATATCCTGTATATCTGTGTCTGTGGTAAGACAAACAACAACTGCCAGCGCATTAAAGTTACTGTTCACAGCAAAAAAAAAAGCCACCAGTCAGTGGGTCTTTGGGTGGGTTCTGTGCTTGACTTAATGGGCCAACATGTCGTCAGGGTTGTTCCCGTTCCCCATCCTCCCCAGCCTCAACAATAAAACTAACAAAGTTGCCCTATTATTTTTGGCCTGCGTAGACACTGACTTTGGTCTCTGCTTTTGGCCACACATCCAAAGCAATTTCAGCAGACATTTTGGCAGCAGCTACTATCAAAGGCGATGGACAGGGCGACAGACACTCCCAAATGTATAGAGTGTAGGCGAGTCCTTGGTCAATTCATGCGTTCATCCCACTGCCTTTTCCATATGAAAATTTCGATTTTATATAATTGCCGCAACATTTTGCACAGCCGGCTGCCAAGAGCCCCATCTCGCCGCATTCCCTTTTAACGCATAAATTTCGGATTTCTGCCAAAATGAAAGTTCTCTCAGTCGATGTCAAAGTGATTTAAGTGCAAAACATAAATAATTGAATTGCTGTAGGGAAACGATTATAGGTTTTAGGCATACATCGAGAATTAATGGACAGCCTTTTGGTCGGACAGAGTAATTAACGATTTTCGGCAGAGTGCTTCAGTATAAAAGGATTATGATATGTTGTGGTTCTGTGAGAGAATCAATGTTGAGTGCAAAGCAGAGTGAAAATGTATCAGATTTAAGGATTTGAATGTGTTTTGTAGATGGAGCCTATCTAAAGATATGTACATATCTGTACACTTTTATCAGCAAATAGCCACGTTTCTTCTCTTTTTTATTTAGATTTAATATTAATAGTTAATCTTCTTGTAGCCTGATACTATAAACATTATCTTTGTACTGCTTTAGTCTCACTTCCGTTTAAGTTAACCTATTTTATCCATTTTCTTTCCGACGGCTTAAACAATTTGCAAGTGGAGAAATATGGCAGGGCAGAGGGATAGGGATGGGGATGGCGATGGGGCTTGGCCAACGCAGGAAGCAATAACAGCTCAGAGCACGAGATTGAGGCTATCAAAACATCCTCCCATCATGCACATCCAGCCCAAGTGGTCCAAGGACCAAGGTCTGGTCCAAGGATTAAAGTTGCAGAATCAAGCTGAAATTTTAAGCTCCAAATGAAAAGCAAGCAAGCGAGAGTTGGAACGGGCTCTGGGGATATTTTTGTTAAATGTAAGGCTTATATTTTCATAGAAATTAAATAGAAATACAAAACTAAACGCGAAACAGTTGCCGGACAGATGGGAGCGCCCGTCCCTTCGGAAGATGTAGACATAACATTACTTATATGGCATAGCTGAAAAAACAGGTAGCTGAAGGTACTCGTACTTTTAGGGAGCAGGCGCATACGCTTCGGATGAATGATTGGCCTAAGGTTAGTTTCTGATGAGGCTGACGACGAGCAGACTGATGGCAGCGGCTGCCAGAGTGTATTGTGCCCCCAGGAGGGAGGTGGCTCCATTGCAGCCTTCCTGGCTGCAGGTGCATATGGTCTGCTTGTATCCCTCGTTGTCGGCAGTGAAGCAGGCGTTCTGCATCTTCTCCTCGATCCAGCCGCAGCCTCGCTCGATGCGGTGCTCCCCGTTCACCTCGAACTTCAGGATCGTTTTGCGGCAGAAGGCCTCCTTCTCACCACGGGGTGCACAGTCCTTCAGAAACTGGTCATCTCGCTGGGCGCGTGGAGTATTGACCAATAAACTGGCGCAGTCCTCGTTCGAATGGGAGTTGCACTGATGGCATCGCAGGGCGTCCACTGAAATCGTAGAAGGAGACAAATTAATTGGATATTTGCAACCTCTAATGTCTAACGGCATTCAAATGCCGCGATTCGCCCTTTTCAAACTCCCCGACACTTTGACAGTAAATTATTTTATTAGCCATCGCCGCCGCCCCTAGTCCCAGGCCTTGTCAGCCACTATGTCAGCCCCTGACAAACCGACTCTCAAACGTAGCCCCCCGTCAACGTGCTGCAGTAACCTGAATAATTGCATGTCAACTACTTTGGGGGCACAGCAAAAAATACTCGTAAATGCCGAAACATATCCAACTGCTGGCACGCGAGACGTCGAGAGGCGTACAAAAAACTTGCCTTGCCTTCGGCTGATGGCAGAGCTGCAGCGAAGAGTGGGAGCCCTTACTGGGAGCTAAAAATGATATCTCGGATATCATATCTAAAATGATCAAAACGAATCTTTATGATACGCATATTCAATCGGATTTCTAAAGCCCCACCTCAAATTCCTGTAAAGAAAACATATAATTGATCATTAAAAAGGGTATTTCTGATAGTACTATCCCAAGGAACAGACTTCCACGCCAAAGGGCAAGGACATTTGTAGCAAAACAAAGGCAGACAAAAGTAATAGCGGTCTCTGATATTGTACTTGTAAATTTTGAAATACTCGTATGCCTGAACCTGTCAGGATTACAAATGTCGAGCGCTTAGTGAGGCGTATGCGCAACTTTTTGCATAGAGACGGCGTAGGGCAGTGAAAACGGGGGAAATTAGACGCCTCGTAAGCCACTCACGTGCCCCTCTTTTTTGGTAATTAAGACAAATAAAAACACGTACAAACATTGTGTCATAAAAAATCACCTGCCATAAAAATCTGCGGTGGCAGTGGCAGTGGCAGTTGTAGTCTCGAGTTACATTTGGTATTTGAAATCTGATTCGGAATTTGCATTTTACTATTTTCATTTGCATTTTACATTTGCTGCATATTCATGCGGCTTTCAGCAAACTTGAACTTGAGCTGAACAGAGAGGGGCGGGTGTATCAGGGCAAGGGGCTGGGTGGTGCACTCAAGCGTGATATCTGTGGCCCCTCTTTCACTCTCTGCGCCGCACAACTGTTGCCTTTGTTGCAACTTTCCGCCTGACAATCGTACGCTAATGAAACGCGCTCTTGAATCGCGGGGCTCTTTGCCTTGGAAAGGGGGCAGGGCAGGGACTGGCAGCTGGGAAAGTGGCATTTACTTGCCGCTTTTATGCCCATAAACGTGAATATTTGCATTACCGATTACAGCCGTATATATATTCGCGTACAAACAGTTTCAATATAATTTAACGCCATTCAAATATTCCCTTAGCAGGTGAGTGCGAGCTGGAAATTTGCTTGGACAATCAATTTGCCAATAGCGATACTCGGAGTGGGTGTAGTATATAGAATAGAATTTTTGAAAAATACTACGTACGAGCTGGAGAAAGATAGTGCCAAAATGGGAACAGATGCATAGCTTTAGCTTTATAGAATTATGGATGGATAGGCTGTATATATGGCTATAAATATATGTAGATAGCCTGAAACATACATAAACCTGGGTAACAAAATACACCTAGAATATTGGATAGATATAAAGATAGCTGCCCAAGTAGATAGATATACTCGTATGATAGATAGATTGATAAATAGATGGCTCGAAAAACGTACTGATAGAAAGAAAGTTAAATGAAATATGCAGAAATGTATAAATATGATGGATAGAAGACTGAAAGTAATCTACTACTTAAGCTCCTTTAGCTCGAATTTTTCATAACTCCAACTAGTTTAAGTAACGAAAGCAGTCTTCTTCTTTTCTTTAACAAACAGATTAACTATTTTTGGAAAAGATAAAAGTTGTGTTATGTTGATTGCGTGCTTGTCCAATGGTTCTTCTTGGTATCTTCTCCATCGCATCTCAAACAAAAACGAGCACTTTTAAAGGCATTTGCACTTGTCTCACATTATCTTTCCTCTACTAAAACCCACATAACCGCATAACCACCTACACACCTATCTATCCAACACCTAGCCATATCAATGATCAAATATTGGTTAGCCATTCATCATCTGGGATGACTTCTACCTACTTCTTTTATGGCTTCCACTTGATTAGAGCTGCTGCCAGAGAAAGGGAAGAAATGGTTCGTCCATTTATCCACAGGAGAGCAGAATTTGTTCCATTTTTGGTAAATCAATTAAATTTCTGATGTTTGGATTCCATTTTCCATTGCAAAGGCAATCCGTTTAGGTGACTCACAGACAACACCCACACAACAAAGTGAAAAGTGTTTGCCATGGGTTTCCACATCAGCGCGTCCGACTGCCTGACGAGATGCGGTTGATTTCATTTGATTTAAGACTCAAAGAAAGCCCCGAATCAATTTGCTAAAATAAAAACTAATCAATTTGCCTAATACAAAGCAGAGAACAACTCAATTTGCTTGTATTTGTTGTCTTTGGGCAAATTGGATGTGGCTTTAATGTGATTAATGAACAAAAGGCAGCTGGCGAATTCCGCCACCGCCACCCCCAATATTTCTCTAGAGAATGTGCTAGACCCAATACTATACGTACTATATACTATAGATTAAATATAGACTATATATTCACCTGATAAGAGATTGACGATCAATCCAATGCACACGGCGTAGGCGAGAAGCGTCGTTGACATTTCTGCGGTTTTTTTTCTGAAATGCTTCTGGGATGTGTCGGATCTGCGAACTTGATCTCCAATCTGAGGTCAATCCTATCTATGGCTTATCCAACCTTGAGGCTGAAACAGACGGAAAATCTATTATATTTATCTGATATTTTGTTCTGTTTGTAATTTGATTAGCGCAGAAAGCAGCGGCGGAGGTCTTTTCATTAGCATTTTTGCATTTTTATAATCTATAATTTAACGTATGCTGTTTTTATTTACACTTTTGTAAACCGGTATGAAAGCGTGGCCCCACAACGTGACAAGTGCTAATATGTTACTAAAGCTGCTTTATTTGTTTCAGATTTTCTATATACTCTACTTAGTAAATATGTAAATGAAGGTGCAGGTGGAATTTGTACAGTTTTTCCTTTATTTAAACTAGGTCAAAAGTCGAGGAGGAAATTTTTTCATCTAAAAAACATCCTTGATCCTTGAAATCTTTGCAGGCTTAGAATTTTTCTAAAAGCTGAGATATTACACAATTTTTTTTTAGAATACTCCATACTAGTATATATAGAAATTGCTCTCAAAACACAATCGTTTAACCAGTTCTTCGTATAAAGCTGATACAAAAATACTTTTTTGGAATCTGTGTAACAGAGGAATACTTCTTGAAGATCTTAACCACTCATATTTTATCTTTGTTCTTGAAAATAATCTACATAATTCCACACATTTATTTCATAAATACTCGAGGTTGATATTTTCCATTTCCTTAATTCTTTGCACACTTAAAAATGTAGGCATAGAAGTTTATTCACCTTCAACAAATCAATTTGATAAACTGCCACAATATTTGTATATATTTATATTCATACGTAATATTACAAAACACGCAATTATTCACACACAATCGGATTGATGTAAAGATTATTATATGTATGTCGATTGTAAAGAGCGACTGGCGAATGGGGAACTTGACGCGGTCACCGTCGAGATGAATCTGAAAACTCGTATTCAATATTTCAAAAAACGTTGATTTTTCAAAAAGACTCAGCTCAGCCAGAGAGAGAAAATGAGAGAATCAGAGAGAGAGAAAGATTGCGGGAGAGAATGAAACGCCCCACAGGCGGCAGCAAATAAGAAAAACTTCCGTCACACGATCGTCTGCTCGGGGCCGGGTCGGGGTCTTGAAGCCCCCTTTTGCATTGAAAGATGGGGAAAATAACTCTCCGCGAGAGAGAGAGAGATGATGTTACAAGGTAAGTGCATTGATAAGGTCCGGCTCCAGTTGGTTTACTGCTTGGTTCTTAGCCGAGAAACAAAACAATATGGAAACCAAATCGAAGCCGGCTATCTACCGCCTTTAACCGGTTCAAACCGCTGTGACGTCACTGTAACCCAGACAACAAAAGACTTTGCTCAACCAAAATGACATCTCATTAGCCGACATTAACCCCATTTGAATACCTGCTTCCGAATGGTTCCCTTCCCACCCCAAAATAATTAGCAGGTGAATCCCCATTTCTTGTTGATTGTTTTATTAGGAGAATCCTAGGCACAGACCTGCCAGAGAGCGTTGCTTCTTCCGGAGGTCGCTCCAAAACACTGCCATTCTCTATATGTTTTTCCCGCCCTCTTATCAGCTTTGGGGATTAGTTAAAACTGGTATTTACCTCCAAAAACTCAGTTGTGTTGGTTTGGTCTAGTGCCAGACATCAAGACTCTGATTCTTAATTGAGGAAAACATTAAAGAGATAGATGCCAGAGTGATTGAGATTCAGAGTGTGCGGAGTACACGCCTGGCTTATCATCTGTCCTAGTTCAGGGCGGTTTCAGTTTCACAATAACATTTTCTTGAGTCATCGCTGCATGTGCCTCTTAACATTCAATTTAATTCATTTCTCTTCGGTTCTTTATTCATTCATTTCGGTTTCTGCAAGCCATGCAACTATGTAAATTTGAAATTTTCCACTCTGCTTCGGTGCTCAACGAAATGAGATCCGTGGTCAACCGACTCAGTTGCCGGTTTTAGCCAGTTCGAAGCGGTTCACAGGTAAAGCGCTTGGATTTATGACGTGATCGTTTGGCCATAAAAGAGTGGAAAATTTGCTTGTTAAAATGGAAAGTGAAAGGAAATTGAGGAAATTTGAAAAGTGTATAAGAAAAGGGTGGATTTAAAGAATCGTCCCTACCAAAAACTATCCATAAAATACTATTTCAAAGAGTGGAAATTATTTTATTTAATAGTAAATTATTCAGGTAAAAAATACTCTTTCAAGGTCATCCATTGGATGTACTTTTATTAATTAGTTTATTCGAAGAATGTTCAAATATTCCCTATTATTTTTGTTTACTCACACTAAATGTCACTTTAAACGTAACTTTGCAGTCTGTAAATCTGTAAATACTTTTGAAACACTCAAATAGCGAAATACCTCAACCGGCAGTAGACAGTAAGCGGAACCAAACGCATGCAAATCGAACGTGTAACTAAATTCTAGAAAAAGTGTTGTGTTGTCATTGGCTTTGGGGCAAATGGCATTGAGATCGCATCGATCCATGGAATCAGCTGTTCTCTAAGTACTGAAACACACACAAAATTTTATTGCGTTATTGGTGGGTCAGACTTTGGATTCGAATTATGAAAACAGATTCTTGTTTGTTGGAACCGGTTTGGTTTGAATTTGAATCAGCCAAGTGATTGTCTGTCTGTCTGGAGAGGTAACGACCCTACCCTCCCCCTTTATTGCCCCCACCGAGCATTTAATTGTCGCATTTAATTTCCAGATTAATTGTAATAAAAAAAAACAAAATGAATGGGCTTTCCCTTAACAAAATAAACCAATTCAAATGAGAGGGAACAAAATTTGAGCTGTTCAAAAAAGGGGGAAATTTTTTCAAAATCAAAAACCCAGTATAAACTTAACCCTGTTTTTTTTAAGTTAGATTAAAGCTTTTAGTCGGGTTTCACTGATTGAAAGCTTTGGATTAGAAAGCTTAGAATGTGCTTAGAAAGCTTTAATTTTATGTACTCTGAGAATTCGGGTCCGTTGGGAATTTAAATACCCATGAAAATGATAAACTATAAACTATAATTTTCGCGCAGACCAGACATGGAAAACTTACAAACAGCATCCCAGAATTAACAGCAATACCATACTAATGGTACCTACTAATACCTAATGGATCTTTTGTCTTTCTATCAACTACTATGCCTTTCAAGGCAAACATATCAAAGTTTCATATAAATCGGGTCTAGGAGCAGCCCTTAATGGGTTATACGTACTTTAACCCTACGACAAAACTGCTTCCCACTATAAGTATATCTATTTATAGCTACAGCATCAATTGGAGGAGAGTGACAAAAAAAAACCAGACTGAGAAGTGTGAAGAGATCTCAAGGAGAACTAGTGTGCTCCCAAAGGGCAAACCCCTGAATCAATCTCCCCATGGCTTCTTTAATTTTCGCGCTGATTGGGGCACAAAGGCAGGCAGAGTCCAAGCCAAAATGCTCCGCAAAAATAAGAATAAGCTGATAAAGTGAGAATGAGTGAGAGAAAGCGAGATACGAGAGACGAGAGACGAGACGAGACCCCTAATTCAATTGGCCAGCGGCTTGGGGCCACAATTTGTGAGACTTTTTGATAAGCTCGAAGAGGAAGCCTGCGATTAAGCTTAATTAATGCACTAGGCTGATTTATGCTTAGCTTATGATCGTACACGATCATTTACACGTACGTATAGTGCATACTGATATGAGATCTTGGGCCATTCACGTGTGCCTCTTTATTGAGTGTCTGGACGGCCGGTTGAAGTGGCGCTCAGGGTTAGGCCATGGGGTTCAGTGCAGTCACTTCGCTTAATTGCAGGCTGAAATTACTTGAGAGTCTCTCGGCAAAGTAAGCTGCAAAATTAGAATTAATTAGGACATATTTGAACGAAAGTTATGAATATGAAAATTTGTTGGAGTGGGAAAACGAGAATGGGAGCATCAATGAGAAAGAACTCGGGGTTTTTCTAGGAAGATCTGTTGTGGTTCTAGCTGCAGTTTTTTATTGAAACGTTTTTGCTATTCAAAGCTATTTAGCTATACACTTCTCTTGTACAAAGAAATCAATTCTCCAGGAAGGAGCCAAGTGGTCACTCCTATACATATACGATTATAAATGAAATTTTGCTCTATTTGCTTTATTTAGGCTGAAAATTGTATTCCATAACCCCTACCCATGCTGGTCAGTGTAGTCCCCAAAACCATTTGCACTTGCGGCTCTTTCGGGGCTCGGCTCCTTCCCTGCCTCCCCTGTGCAGCAGCCACACACTCAAAACCGAAAGAAAGAGGACGCAGCGCCGCGTCGCGCACTCAAAAAGCTTCCCGCGAAAGCTTTGGGGCTAGATGGGGTCGGTCTCCATCTACAGCTCCAGCTGCCAGCTGCCTCCACATACGAAACGAATCATTCGTGCTACATTTGTCGTGTGGAGCTGCCTGCTGCCTGCTGCCGGATTCGCCCAGTCGTTTGTCAACCGTTTGTCAGCGTTTGCCGTGTGCGCCGTGAGCGCTTGTTTTTTGCACAAGAGTCAGCAGGGAAAATAATTTAATACAATCGTTTTGTGTGTAGAGATAGCATCAGGAGCCGTGAATTGAGTCGAATCTGAAGCTCAATTGAACAAAAAGAGAAAAGAACGAACGAATCAATTTCGCTAAATTACTTTGTGCCCACAACTAAATAGTCGAGTTCCGAGTCGAAGCGCGTCACGTCCCTTCTGGCTGTGTGTTTCAATTGGAAGAGCATCATCATCATCGTAGAATTGACAACAATTAAAAGAATCGAATAAAAATGCAGTACATCTATGTGATTAGTGCGCTGATTCTGGCCGTAGCCGTGCAGCAAGGTAAAAGGATACCATACCAAATGGAACACTCCCACAAAAAACATACCATCCTCCAACTTATTCGTAGAGTAGAGATTACCATAGCCAGCGGAAGCCCTTACATCGCGATTACGATTACATAATAAGCGATTCACTCTGCCACAGAGAGCGGTAGAGATAGAGAGAGAGTGAGAGAGAGAGAAAGAGAGACCTTTGGGTGGGGGCAATGAATTGGGGAGAGCTTGTGGCGCCGTCTTGACGCCACCAAGGAGTATCTAAGCCGGCCGCCATGGCGCCTTTTTGTCCATCACATCACAGCACACACACCCCGACACGACTTGCACGCACGCACACTCCCCTTCCGAGTAGTAAGAGCATTTTTGCATTCCAATAGATACATATATCGTGTATCGTGTGTAAGGTTCCTTTCAGTGAGTCTCGGTCTCGTCTCGTCTCTCTCTATCTCTCTCTTCTCAAAGCCCTGGCCAAAAACTGAACTTTTTTCTCTACTTCATTTGTTGGCGGCTCTCTTTCACAGCGCACAGCTTTTTCCCCCAAAAAGGAGCTAGGGCATTGTCTTTAAGGGTTGTTGTCCTGACACCCCACCAAAATTTGACACCTCTACTATCTCTGGATACAAGTTGTAAAGTCCCCCCAAACTGTCATTAAAATAACTCAAATGACAGGCCTAATTACTCTACATTTCCGTTGGCTCTTCCTGCCTTCTTTTTTCAAAAGTGGATCAAATTTTCCCCCCGTTTTCCTGTGTCGACATGTGTATATGTGTGTGCAAGTATAATGTAGGACATGCGCACTCTATTTGGCCAAGAGTCCGGCCAGGGGCCAAATGCAGTAATCCCATATCCCCAAAGTCGTCTTACATAAAGGGAATCTTCAAGTCGATATGACTGAAGAAAGCGGAAATCTGTGTGTTTTGTAAACAACCCAATAGATCCCCTCATTCTTGGTTATACCCCAAAATATAGATACATATTCGTTCAAGTATACTATACGTGCAATGCAATCAATGCAATTGCATCTATGGCTATTTATAAACTATAACAAACCTTAATTTGTCATGACTAACAGTGCAAACAGTGGAAACTTTTAAAGCTTTTATGGCAAGAAAATTTCTAAATGAATATTTAATGGACGGAAAATGCTTGAACTGTCTGAAAATCGACACAAAATGTTCCACTAAGGGTATTTAATTGATTAATTGATGGATTGATTTGATTGCCAATAAGTCATTCAGGATTTCAGTCATTAAAGTCATACAAATTTTATTGCATGGATTGCATGATGATATCTTCGTTCGAGATGTTCTCAAACTATTAATTCCAACAGAGTTGAGATAGATCGTATGATAAAGATGATAGAGACTTGTAGCTCTAACAGATGTAGTTAGAAATACAAGCTTCTGGGCCTATTCATTGATGTTTCAGAAACTCACTCATTCAATTTATCGAATAGACAACCCTATAGGATGAGCTATACCCTACCCTTTTAAATCAATATACTTCTAAAACAAAAGATTCCTTATAGCCCACAGAGTGTATACTCCTTCTACTACTTTCCTTTCTATTGTTCGCCCATCAGCTGCACTGCCTAAAAGCAGGCATTATTCCGCTATGGCCACTTTGCTTATGTAACCCAGATTGGGTGAGAAGTATAGTAGCAGTAGGAGGAGGAGGAGGAGGAGGAGGAGTAGCAAAGTTATTGGAGTCCATTAACAATGTCTGCTGTGGTTTCAATTAGCAATCGCCTCTGAAGAGACTCGCAGTATGGCACTAATGGAGGCGTCGCTTCCATCACTGGCATCTCAACCGTTTCCGTGCCATTGTGCCATTTTTGGCACACAGTGTGAAGCAAAAGCGCATCACAAGTTGCATCATTGTAGATGAAGAGGGCACTGTAGAGAGCAGAGTGCAGAGAGCAGTAGACACAACATTTTGGATCTGTATATTCCGAAGATTAAATAATGCGAATCTCGTGTCGCGCACGACCTTAAATTCAATTTAGCTAAGGCAGCAACACAACCATCAAAAGTACTATAAAGATCTCTTTATATAGAAGAATCTGTGCTGTGTGTATCATTTGCCCTGACAACGTCTGATATTTGTTTATATGCTTTTTGCTATTATTTTCTCTGCTTTTTTTTTTTATCAAACTATTAAGGTTAAACGTATGCTAGGAATGGAAAATTTCTAATTGGCATTAACTTGGTTGCTTTGTGGTCAATTAAGTGGAACACTGAGTGCCACCAGAAGGCAATATTCCCAGCAAGGCAGGAATATTGTATTAGCAATGGTATATGGGTGCCATTAGCTAATAGGAGGGGGAAATTTTCCCAACAGGATGCATAAATGCAATTATGGAAATCAAATCAATTCTGTGCCAGAGAAAAGTAGAGGAAAGGTTTTGTCTTGCTTGAATGACATCAGTAAAGGGTACCTTTTAAACAGGGAGGAACAGATCCCATCCTTTATAACCACTATAGCCCCTACAACCACTATATACACCCGTTCGTTACTCTTTTTTCCAGGCTATGCCATCAAATGCTTTGTTTGCAATAGCCATAAAGATGCCAACTGTGCACTGGACATACCGCCAGAGAATTTGCTAAAGGACTGCGATGAGCAGTACTCGTCTCGTGGCAAGGGGATACCCACCTATTGTCGCAAGATCACACAGATCATTGAGTTCTCTGTGAACAGCCGTACGTATAGAAAGTACAGCGAAACTGATGAACATTAAATTGAGAGTCTCTTGTTGCAGTGCCCCCAGATAGCCGCGTGATACGGACCTGCGGATATCAGAACCAGACCTCGACCAACTATTGCTATTCGCGTGCCGGCTTTGGCGGGCGCCAGGTGGTCTGCTCCTGTGATACGGACAATTGCAATGGCGCTGCCACGATGAGTGCCTCCACGGTGGGTGTGGTGGCCATGGTGGGTCTCCTGCTGGGCGCCTTCCAGTGGCTGCAGCGTTAGGACGGCCGCAGGAGACGCGAGGAGCCGCCTCAGTTGTGTTTTTTTGGTTTGTTTTTTCGTCGATTCATCATCCAACCAAATGTTTTTTGTTTTCGTATTGTTGCTGACTCTTTTTAACTTCTGTGACACTTCTGTGAAACCCGTTGCCGCTTTACCCTCTCACCCTCCCATCAAGATGGTCCACACGTAGAGAGCTGCCACAGAGCTTGGTAAGAACCGAAAAAAGTTCACGAGAATAAGAAAAACAATCATATCTAATATCTAATGGTGTATCTGTATCATTTGCAGCTCTGTCCCAGCATGATTTTGTAACATTTTTGAATGGAGAACCGTAAAAAGCTTTATACGAAACATTTAATAAACGAGAGAATTGCTTAAGTTGTAAATGTATATAAAAAACAAAAAGAGATCATGTTACATTTGGCCAATATAATCGTTCAAATCTATTTTACACAGTATGAATTTTGAAACTAATGTACGAGAATACGAGTATAATATAACGATAAAAACTAAAACCTACCGCAGTTAAAAAGTATTTAAAGAAATCCAATTAAACCAAACGAAATAAAAGTCAAAGGAGGCCCCAAACTAACAGTAGTAAATAAACTATAAATGTTAACACTCTTTGTCTAAGTTTCTCTATTTTTATTTTCATAAGACTTAAAATTAACAAAAGAAAAACAAACAAAAAATGGAAGAAAATTTAAAGAAATTTCTAAAAAATTAAACCGCTAAACAAACGAAAAAGTATTTAAATGGCAGCCAAAGCCGTGAAAAAGCATTAAACACACACTTTATAGTATAATTAGAAAAGAAGCTAAAGTAAGAATCAAGAAATGAAAATCCCCTAAACCCAAAACCATACCCATTCCTAGAATAGTTGAAGCACGCTTGAAGGACACCACACAGCCAGAGGCCAAGCGAAAACCACGCCCCCATCTAACGCACTCCCCCAAAACGAAAAAAAAAGAAAATAAAAACACTCGTTGTTGTAACCAACTGCCAAAAACGGAAAACTTTGAGAATCGATTCATCTACCGCATAGGAGGAGGAGCAGGAGGAGGAATAGGAGGACACCGACACCAAACCCACAATGGAGCCACCTCCCGGCTAAAGGCATCCCCACATCCCACATAAAAAAGGAACCAACATTATGGGACATCCACATCCAAGTAGTAGAACGAATGCAAATGTGCAAAAGTTTTGTCCATTGTAGAGATAAATGCAAGAAAATAAAAATAATAAAATAAATGTATGTTAAACGTTACAGAAACCAACCAAAGCAACAAATACATCATTTTTAGTTCAAAATAGCAAAATAACAGTTTATAGTGACAATTTTTTAGTTAATTAAGAAAGAATCTCCTCTAAAAATGCAATATTTATAATGCAATAAAATTGTAAAATGTTTAAAGTGAAAAACAATAAATATGAATACAAAAACTAGGTGTCTTTCCGTGTTGCCCAGGCCAGGGATTGCTTAAAATACAGTGATAATACATGTATATTTAACAGCTCTTGTGCGGCACATCTTACAAAACGCACTGATATATAATACACACTTTTTAATGGGCCTTTGCGGACAGTTAAAAGTTAAAAGCAATGTGCGTTTAATGATAAATGAAGCCTTGAAATCTTAGCTACAAAGTCCGCCACTTAGTCCGTATGCACCACCCGCTTGAGGGCCAGGTAACAATGCTTTGTGCTCAGCTCGTGATAGCCCACGGGTCCACGTTCGCAGTCGGCACACACCAGAAACTTCTTGCCATCCACAGTGTGGGAGAAGCCTATGTTCTCGAACGTCAGCATATCCTTCACCAGCCAGAAGTGCTTCAAGGGCTCAGTGTTTAGGTTGTCCGCCGTCCTGTCCTGCTTTTGCACCATCAGCGGGACATCTATCTGGCAGAACAGCTTAAGCATTAGAATATCTTAATCATGGATGCGTGCCGGCACTTACCTCCTGCTCGCTGTAGCTCCCCTCGCGCGCCTTCAGCATTAAACTGTTGCAGAACTGGCATCGCACATTGGTTTTATTCTTTCCATCAGCTATTTGATCGGAAATAGTGGCCTCTTCAGTCATGTTTTAAATCTTTTTGGTTTTTTGTTTTCTTATGAATGTATACAAATTGCAGTGTGACCCTCAGAAGTAAAACAAAATATACCGAAAATATACTGACCAAAACCAATAAGTTGTGAACTCATAATTGTGGACTCATAATTTTATCCGATTCGTAAATCAATTTCCTACAAGACTGACTAATTTTAAATTCTCTTCTTAATTGAATCTACATTGTTGCATTGGATAGTCCACAACGCGTCTTTAAATACACTTCAAAATTCTATAAAAAGTATCAACATTGCAAGGTGTGTGAGCTGGACATGGTGGCAAAAAATATACCGTAAATATACCGATGTGAAAATATTTGTATTAACTTTACTGAAACTTATTTGAGAATCCTCACGATCCTGGAAGAGTTAGTCCTTCACCGATCTGACTCTATTTATCTGAGATAAAGCCTTTCGAAGTTTTGGATTTTGCGTTTCGTTAGAATACTGGGTTTTCCGTAGGCTATATTTCCGCTATACTTCAGCCGATCAGAGAGCGGTATGTCTTTTCGTGATCGGGAGAGTCCTGCCAGTCGATTTCCATCGGAAAAAGGGACATACATTTTTTCACGATTTTCGCAGAAAATCATGATGGTTACATCATTAAATTTGCCAAAAATCGGCCCCATTTTCGGAGTCGAGATTTTGATACAGTTCGGCAGTCTGGATTCTCCCGATCCTGGGAGAGTTGGTCCTGCAGCGATCTGGCCATATTCGTCTGAGATATAGCCACCCGAATATTTGTATTTTGCATTTCGTTAGAATACTGGTTTTTCCGTAGGCTATATTTCCGCTATCCGTCAGCCGATCGGAGAGCGGCATGTCTTTTCGTGATCGGGAGAGTCCTGCCAATCGACTGCAATCGGAAAATCGGACATCCATTTTTTCACGATTTTCGCAAAAAATCATGATGGTTACATCATTAAATTTGCCAAAAATCGGCCCCATTTTCGGAGTCGAGATTTTGATACAGTTCGGCAGTCTGGATTCTCCCGATCCTGGGAGAGTTGGTCCTGCAGCGATCAGGCCCTATTCGTCTGAGATATAGCCTCCCGAATATTTGGATTTTGCATTTCATTAGAATACTGGTTTTTCCGTAGGCTATAGTTCCGCTATCCGTCAGCCGATCGGAGAGCGGTATGTCTTTTCGTGATCGGGAGAGTCCTGCCAGTCGATTTCAATCGGAAAAGGGGACATCCATTTTTTCACGATTTTCGCAAAAAATCATGATGGTTACATCATTAAATTTGCAAAAAATCGGCCCCATTTTCGGAGTCGAGATTTTGATACAGTTCGGCAGTCTGGATTCTCCCGATCCTGGGAGAGTTGGTCCTGCAGCGATCAGGCCCTATTCGTCTGAGATATAGCCACCCGAATATTTGGATTTTGCATTTCATTAGAATACTGGTTTTTCCGTAGGCTATAGTTCCGCTATCCGTCAGCCGATCGGAGAGCGGTATGTCTTTTCGTGATCGGGAGAGTCCTGCCAGTCGATTTCAATCGGAAAAGGGGACATACATTTTTTCACGATTTTCGCAAAAAATCATGATGGTTACATCATTAAATTTGCCAAAAATCGGCCCCATTTTCGGAGTCGAGATTTTGATACAGTTCGGCAGTCTGGATTCTCTCGATCCTGGGAGAGTTGGTCCTGCAGCGATCAGGCCCTATTCGTCTGAGATATAGCCTCCCGAATATTTGGATTTTGCATTTTATTAGAATACTGGTTTTTTCTGCACGCTATATTTCCGCTATCCGTCAGCCGATCGGAGAGCGGCATGTCTTTTCGTGATCGGGAGAGTCCTGCCAGTCGATTTCAATCGGAAAAAGGGACATCCATTTTTTCACGATTTTCGCAAAAAATCATGATGGTTACATCATTAAATTTGCCAAAAATCGGCCCCATTTTCGGAGTCGAGATTTTGATACAGTTCGGCAGTCTGGATTCTCCCGATCCTGGGAGAGTTGGTCCTGCAGCGATCTGGCCATATTCGTCTGAGATATAGCCTCCCGAATATGTGGATTTTGCATTTCGTTAGAATACAGGTTTTTTCTGAACGCTATATTTCCGCTATCCGTCAGCCGATCGGAGAGCGCCCTGTCTTTTCGTGATCGGGAGAGTCCTGCCAGTCGACTGCCATCGGAATAAGGCTCATCCATTTTTTCACGATTTTCGCAAAAAATCATGATGGTTACATCATTAAATTTGCCAAAAATCGGCCCCATTTTCGGAGTCGAGATTTTGATACAGTTCGGCAGTCTGGATTCTCCCGATCCTGGGAGAGTTGGTCCTGCAGCGATCTGGCCATATTCGTCTGAGATATAGCCTCCCGAATATGTGGATTTTGCATTTCGTTAGAATACAGGTTTTTTCTGAACGCTATATTTCCGCTATCCGTCAGCCGATCGGAGAGCGCCCTGTCTTTTCGTGATCGGGAGAGTCCTGCCAGTCGACTGCCATCGGAATAAGGCTCATCCATTTTTTCACGATTTTCGCAAAAAATCATGATGGTTACATCATTAAATTTGCCAAAAATCGGCCCCATTTTCGGAGTCGAGATTTTGATACAGTTCGGCAGTCTGGATTCTCTCGATCCTGGGAGAGTTGGTCCTGCAGCGATCAGGCCCTATTCGTCTGAGATATAGCCTCCCGAATATTTGGATTTTGCATTTCATTAGAATACTGGTTTTTTCTGCACGCTATATTTCCGCTATCCGTCAGCCGATCGGAGAGCGGCATGTCTTTTCGTGATCGGGAGAGTCCTGCCAGTCGATTTCAATCGGAAAACCGGACATACATTTTTTCACGATTTTCGCAAAAAATCATGATGGTTACATCATTAAATTTGCCAAAAATCGGCCCCATTTTCGGAGTCGAGATTTTGATACAGTTCGGCAGTCTGGATTCTCCCGATCCTGGGAGAGTTGGTCCTGCAGCGATCTGGCCATATTCGTCTGAGATATAGCCTCCCGAATATTTGGATTTTGCATTTCATTAGAATACTGGTTTTTTCTGCACGCTATATTTCCGCTATCCGTCAGCCGATCGGAGAGCGGCATGTCTTTTCGTGATCGGGAGAGTCCTGCCAGTCGATTTCAATCGGAAAACCGGACATACATTTTTTCACGATTTTCGCAAAAAATCATGATGGTTACATCATTAAATTTGCCAAAAATCGGCCCCATTTTCGGAGTCGAGATTTTGATACAGTTCGGCAGTCTGGATTCTCCCGATCCTGGGAGAGTTGGTCCTGCACCGATCTCGCCCTACTCGTCTGAGATATAGCCTTCCGAAGATTTTCATATCATTTAAATACTGTTGCTTTTATTAACCCTTCCTTTCATTTTAGCAGCTCGCACCCTCCGATGGCTAGAAATACCTTCTGCGTGCCTGTGGTCACCGAATTGCCCACCATTGTTTACTAGGGGCACCACCAGTCCAGAAGAGCGATTGTGCGCTCGATGACGTCTATCTACTCCAGGCGCCTCACCGGCAGACATCGTGAACCCCCGCTGGCTCCAGCGTACAGGGACATGATTCCTGTCCACTCACAAAACAGAGTACAATCCCAGGATTACAGCAGAAAAGAAGCGCACCCCTGCAAGATCCTGACCAAACAAGAGATCTTCATCCTTCGACGTGGCCATCGACAACAAGGACTTAGACAGTGGCAATCAAGGGAAGGCTACGCGGGCTACTAGACTCTAGATAGATATCGTTGTTGTTAGTTTTTAAGGATATCTGTACGCGTTCATATGTATATTGAGATAGTAGATACAAATTAGTTCCACTTGTATATTTACTTATACTAAGCTAAGTTATGATGAATAAAACTATTGAAAAATTATCCTTGTTGTATTCTGTTTTGGGGGAAATATATCGGGGAATTAAGGAAAAAAATTTTTCTAAAAAAAATTTGTTGCATACTTTTGGGGTTTGAAAAACGGAAGAGCAAAAAATATTTTAAAAAAATTTTTAAAAAACCAGCGACCTTCTGCTGATTTCTGTTCGCCTGGTATCCCAGTTTTGAAATTCTCGTTTTCTGCCTTTTGAGCGCTCGCAAGTTGATGGTTGTTGTTGTACAACAATAATAGTTTGTTGTACCACAAATGACAACAACAACTTTTGTTCTTTTCTCCGTTATTTGAGGCCCGAACGGGACGTGCGACAACTTCCTGTGTGCGGAATTACATCTTTGATCTGAAGGACTACTTATAAAGGAACAAGGATCAAGGATATATCCTCCAGATCTATATATCTTGTGTTCTGCCTTATTTGTGGCCCGATCGAGGCGTGCCATGGCCCGCCGTGATCAGAAAAATTTCCCTGATCCTTCGGTAAGGACTCCAAGATAACCAAACCTACATATTATATTTCTGGGCTATTTGTGGGCCGATCTGGGCGTGCGATGGCTCTCTATGATCCAAAAAATGTCCCTGATTTGATAGAGTCCTTATCAAGGATCAAGGACATTTTAGAGAATCAAAAATATTAAATTTTCTCTGCCATTTTTTCCTTAATTCCCCGCTATATTTCCCCCAAAACAGAATACAACAAGGATAATTTTTCAATAGTTTTATTCATCATAACTTAGCTTAGTATAAGTAAATATACAAGTGGAACTAATTTGTATCTACTATCTCAATATACATACAGATATACAGATATCCTTAAAAACTAACAACAACGATATCTATCTAGAGTCTAGTAGCCCGCGTAGCCTTCCCTTGATTGCCACTGTCTAAGTCCTTGTTGTCGATGGCCACGTCGAAGGATGAAGATCTCTTGTTTGGTCAGGATCTTGCAGGGGTGCGCTTCTTTTCTGCTGTAATCCTGGGATTGTACTCTGTTTTGTGAGTGGACAGGAATCATGTCCCTGTACGCTGGAGCCAGCGGGGGTTCACGATGTCTGCCGGTGAGGCGCCTGGAGTAGATAGACGTCATCGAGCGCACAATCGCTCTTCTGGACTGGTGATGCCCCTTGTAAACAATGGTGGGCAAATCGGTGACCACGGGCACGCAAAAGGTATTTCTAGCCACCGGAGGGTGCAAGCTGCTAAAATGATAGGAAGGTTTAATTAAAGTAACAGTATTTAAATGATATGCAAATCTTCGGGAGGCTATATCTCAGACAAATACGGCCAGATCGGTGTAGGACCAACTCTCCCAGGATCGGGAGAATCCAGACTGCCGAACTGTATCAAAATCTCGACTCCGAAAATGGGGCCGATTTTTGGCAAATTTAATGATGTAACCATCATGATTTTTTGCGAAAATCGTGAAAAAATGGATGTCCCTTTTTCCGATTGAAATCGACTGGCAGGACTCTCCCGATCACGAAAAGACATACCGCTCTCCGATCGGCTGACGGATAGCGGAAATATAGCGTGCAGAAAAAACCAGTATTCTAACGAAATGCAAAATCCACATATTCGGGAGGCTATATCTCAGACGAATATGGCCAGATCGCTGCAGGACCAACTCTCCCAGGATCGGGAGAATCCAGACTGCCGAACTGTATCAAAATCTCGACTCCGAAAATGGGGCCGATTTTTGGCAAATTTAATGATGTAACCATCATGATTTTTTGCGAAAATCGTGAAAAAATGGATGTCCGATTTTCCGATTGCAGCCGATTGGCAGGACTCTCCCGATCACGAAAAGACATGCCGCTCTCCGATCGGCTGACGGATAGCGGAAATATAGCCTACGGAAAAACCAGTATTCTAACGAAATGCAAAATCCACATATTCGGGAGGCTATATCTCAGACGAATATGGCCAGATCGCTGCAGGACCAACTCTCCCAGGATCGGGAGAATCCAGACTGCCGAACTGTATCAAAATCTCGACTCCGAAAATGGGGCCGATTTTTGGCAAATTTAATGATGTAACCATCATGATTTTTTGCGAAAATCGTGAAAAAATGGATGTCCGATTTTCCGATTGCAGCCGATTGGCAGGACTCTCCCGATCACGAAAAGACATGCCGCTCTCCGATCGGCTGACGGATAGCGGAAATATAGCCTACGGAAAAACCAGTATTCTAACGAAATGCAAAATCCACATATTCGGGAGGCTATATCTCAGACGATGTTCCAGTCCCACCTGAACGATAGGTGGCCAGGGCTGAGGGCGACGCGCCATCTAGCGGAAGTCCCGGGAGGCTCGATGGTCGATGGGGACATCGGGGGGAGCTGGAGCCGTTACTGGGGATATAAGGAAGAGAATAGGATTAGTTATATGTATTAGTAAGGGAAAAAGGGATAAATAGGAGTGAAAAGATTAGAAAACGTGGATTGGGTTATGAAAATCGTGGAGCGTGGACGGAGTCACGTCGAGATCCGAAATTTTGTGAATAAAACAAACAGTTTGAAGTGAGTACCGAAAAAGCGGGCAATAAAGTAGGTAGTAATGCAAAATTTTACAAACAGTTTGAACCGGCAAGGAATACAGCCACTAGAACCGGGCCGGAAGATTTCCTGGAGAGGAAAACTGGAGTCCGAGAAAGTCGACTGCAGAGAAGAAGACGATACAACGGGACCTGAGTGAGTTCGTTCCAGTTGCGCGTGTGTGAGCCAAGTAGCGCGGGACGTGTGAAGGGGGGGGGTGAAAGAGGTCGAGTGAGCGGCCAGGGCGATTCTAGCCACACCGCACGACCGTTGCATCGCCGTCCAGTGCGTGCCACACGTTTGGGCTCTTTTACCAAGTGAAAACCTCGAAATCCTATTCACACACACACACACGCGCACACGTATACACGAACCTAGATAAATTTAGGGCTGACCGGCCACGGCCTGCGATCAGCGAGCCCACGTTATTGAACTTAAAGAAAAACAAATAATCCGCACTCCAAACACCGTTCCACTGTAAATGTTATTTTGTGCCGTGTGTTGTCCTTTATTCTGTATTTAGTATAAGCTTAAAACGTTTAACGTAAAATCTTGGCCAGTGAAAAAAAATATGTATGTAAAAACACCAACACCTTTCACAAACGTAAATCTGCGATCAGCTGGTCAACGCCAGAAGATTAACCCTTAGCGGGTGACGCGGGGGTCCCATCAGTCCACCGTATTTGGTCGAGTGAATTGTGGAAAATATTGTTTATGTCCCGGGGACCCTTAACAAGAGCTCTTGGTAGGTCAGGTCTCCGTAGGGGCCCGAGTTGAATTAACTCCCGTAAGACGGATCCAGTCCCCACTCACCTACACATAGTCCAGTACGAATGGGTGAGGGTATCCCTGTAGGTTAAACGAAATTGCAGCAGTTATTTCCGTGTTTGTCTTTGTGTCGAACGTTTTGGTGTTTCTTTTTGGTTAGGGATAATTTTGAGTATAGCTATTTATTAATAAGAAATATGAAGTTGTCAATTTATAATTATTAAAGCTTGGATATAGACTGAAGTATGATGCGTTAAATTTAAAATAGAGGGAGGACGCGTGGCGTAAGCCATGGATTAGGCCAGCCGTTACCGTTCCAGCAGAGGGTGGCCAAAATGAACGTTGTGTTTGGTCACAGGTAGGGCGGGCGCGCGAAGTGGTAACACCCAAGCTTCACCCACTTGATAGCCGTCTGTTTATGATTTTCTTTGTTGTTGTTAGGTTGTTGTTAGTTCTGATGTCCCGAGAAGTAGTATGTCTCCTTTTTTGTCTACATTTGGCGGGCAAGGGGAACTACCCAGCCCTGGGGTCGACAGCTAGCCGGCATTGCCCTCTGGGAAACAAGCTAAATGTAACAAATGGCGCCCAATGGTTTTTCGAATTCGCATGCATCTGGACTGACGCAGGGTCGAGTGGGATTACAACAAATGTCACTCGGGCTGGTAAAGGCAGATGCGGGGGAATGAAAAAAAAAATAAATCTTGTGGAGAAGACGACAGCTCGCGAAGTGCAGTTTAGCTGTCCCGGCAGAAGTCGCAGCTGCAGGCTTAAGGTGAGCGTAAAGCTGGTCCTTAATGGCGCGGGGTGATTGATGCTAGGGATGGATAGACGGAGGCAGTTAACGGAAATATAAAATATGTGATAGGGACTTACGAATTACAGTTGAACATTTTGTCGCTATTCGATGTCACAAGTGAACGTAAGTCACTGCCGTTCAACAAAAATATGAACAGGGAGTTTGCGACGGACACATTGCCTGGTGGACTGTGATATCGAAGAAATCTGTGATGGAATGTGATATTGGAATAAGTTAGAGTAAGTCATGTAGGTAAATGTTCATTGTAGTTTCGCACCTGTTTGTTTAAAACAAAGCCGCTTTCGTGTTTTTGGACCTGTTGTCTGTCTGCCGAGAGGTGGTGAGGAGTAGGTGGCCCGGGAGTCGCAAAGACAACCCGCGATGCATCTGTTGTCATGGCAGATCGGCATGATGGATGACAGGAACAAATCACAAGCAAAGTGAGCTCATGCACCGTGAGGCTTCTCGTTTATCGGCCATCGCGTAGAGCGATGACTAGAGTAGATGACAGGCCACACAAAGGTGGTGTTCGTAATTGTAGGATATCCGTAGGGCGACTGTCAAGTGGAGCGCAGAAACTGGAGCGGTTACCGGTCCCGGCTAGTCACGTGTCCCCCTCTTAATGAATCTAGTAAGAAGAAGAACTGTTAGGAATTTTTGTTGTTAGGTTTTGTGTTGTGTTGAATGTGTTTGAAGTTTGAGTGTCTTAGGTGTCGATCGAATATACATGTATGTTATTATTTAATTATTTATTCAAATATTTAATTGCATATTTATCGTCAACGGAGCTAGTTGACGCAATATTTATATCCGTCTTTATTTATTTATTTATCGGAGTATTTATTGGTCCGAAGCGTGGTGTTATTTATTCTTACTAGTTATTTCTTTGGGTATTTATTTCTTTATTTATATATATTATCTTAGTTTAGGAGTATCCTTTTTTTTTTGTAATATTGGTGTTGCTCGGTGCAGATGCCACAAGAAGGGGGTAGTCGACAGTATCCTACGCGATCACGCGTAAACAAAACAGTGGACCAGATAGGAGAAAGGTCAGGGGCGATGTTTGATCAAGCTCGGGAGGAACTTGGAGCTGTGGGTGGGTTGCCAAGAACACCGGTCCAGGCCAGGTCAGAAGAATGGCCAATGTCCGATCCTACACCCACGCTTGCTTCCGAACTGGCATCAGCAGTCAACGTATCGTTGGCCCAGGCTCATGCGACACACAGGGCAGCGAACACTGACTCGATTAGTCGGGTGTTGCAGGAAGAGTTGCGTAAGGGGTTTATCGAGATGATGCACCAACTCAACGAGGTACTCCAGCCGGTTAGACAGCTGCAGCAGCAGAAGGAACCGCAGCGGGAGGAGGTTCACCACGAGCAAGAGTATCGAGGAGCAATCCCGAAAAGGAAGCCGTCTAGCACGACTGATGCGCCGATTCCGCCACCAAAACCATTTTTGTCTCGCTCGGGGCGAGGTGGTGTTGGTCCGGAACCGTCTTCAGGAGTAGGACAGACCGCATCCAGTGAGCAGCATCAACGGGGTGGGCATCAAGCGCGAAATTGGCGAAACCCAATAGCACACAGACACTCGGGTCAGGGTCGTGGCGAGGGTAGGAGAGGTGGTGGAATTCCTCGAGAAGATCCGCATCCAAATCCCCCGGGTAATAGACCTTGGCCACGGTGGGGCCGAGTCGAAAAATGGGACGTGACGTTCGACGGAGACAGCAACAAAATGACAGTCGAAGATTTTGTGTTCCGAATTGAATTCCTACAAGCCCAATGCCGCTGTCCGTGGGATGAAGTTCTAAGGGGATTTCATCACCTGGTTACAGGAAACGCGCGAGAATGGTACTGGCAGTACATCCGTGATCATGGCGGTGGTGTTTGGCAGGAACTAAGGGGCGACTTAATTGCTCGTTTCCGAGGCACGGCGTCCGAGTTCGACCGCATGAGAGAACTGCGAGAAAGAATGCAGCGGTCAAACGAGAGTGTGGAAGACTTTTTCCACGTCATGAGAAAGCTCGCGTCGAGGTTGGAGATGCCACCACCTGAAAAGGAGATGATAAAAATCGTCAAAAAGGCACTCACAGATGAGATAGCGAGTTTCGTCTACGGCTTACGGGTTTATTCCTTAGACCAATTGCGGGATGAGTGCGTGGAAATAGAGGCACATCTGAAGAGGAAGGCTCGATCTTCATGGCGAGGAGCACCCAAAGCCACAAACTATGGTCGCGGGGCGAATGCGAACGTCAGCGAGGTCGCGCAGGATCGGTCGATTAGCGATGAAGAGGCAGAGGTCATTGAGGAAGCGGAAGTGACACAGCGTGGTCCACAGAAGTTGATTTGCTGGAACTGCGGGCAGACCGATCATGGCTTTAGGGATTGCATGGCATCGGAGAGGCGAATTTTCTGCTACCGGTGTGGAAAGCCCGATGCATATTGTCCAACCTGTCCGAATTGCGCGGGAAACGTGAAGAGGGGTGCGATCCAAGCAGGCGAATCACGCTCACAGAAGGGGCCTGCGCAGAGAAAGTAGAAGAAAATAAAAATGAATTAGATAGACGTAAATTGCATGCTAGGTTAAGGAACTTATCATATGAAGAGCGCTTAAGAAATTATTTAGAAACCAGAAATAGAATATTTTCTGAACTCCGAGTGGATGGTATGCGAGCACTGTCGGTGCGGGTGAGAAAGGCGAGATCCCGATTTAAGCAAAGGCGAGCTATGAGGAGGCAGGTGATTGCTTCAGTAAAGCGTTGGTGCAAGGAAGACCCGAGAGTTTTCGCAGAAATCTCTATAATGGGCGAGTCCGTGCGAGGCCTGTTAGATTCAGGCGCTACACACAGCATGCTAGGGTGTAATGGTCAGGAATTCCTGGAGAAGCTGGGCGTGGAGGCTCGTCGATATTCTTCTATAGTGAAGGTAGCGAATGGGGAAGATCGCGCAATCGTTGGCCGAGTGGAATTACCGGTGAAATACAAGGGAGAGGTAAAAAGATTAACGTTTTTCGTATGCCCTTTCTTGGAACAGGAAATTTACTTGGGGGTAGACTTTTGGCGGGTATTCTCATTGGCTCCTGAGGTGATGGGAGAAGGTCCAGTAGGGGCATCTCACAGATTAGTGGAAGAAGTGCTGGCTGATCAAGTCGCCCACTATGTGGAAGGCCCGGAGAAGGAGATAGTGCAGGAAGAATGGGAGTTGTCAGAAGAGCAAAAGGCAGCCTTGGATCAGGTGAAGGCAGAGTTTCTGACTTTCGAAGCCGTAGGCCTGGGGAGGACGTCGAGAGAGACTCACAAAATTCAATTGGTGGAGAAGACCGAGCCTGTGAAGGATCGACATTACCCGCTGTCGCCAGCGATGCAGGAAGTGGTGTGTGGTGAGGTGGACAAAATGTTGGCTTTGGGAGTCATCGAGTACAGTGATAGTCCGTGGAGCAACCGTACCACCGTGGTGCGAAGGCCGGGCAAAAATCGTTTCTGTCTCGATGCCCGAAAGCTCAACAAAGTAACCATCAAGGACGCTTACCCACTTCCTAGCATCGAGGGGATTTTGTCGCGTCTCGATCAGACGATATATATCTCCAGCGTCGACTTAAAATTCGCCTTCTGGCAAATCGAGCTGGACGAGCAGAGTCGACCATATACTGCGTTCACGGTGCCGGGACGCCCTCTGTATCAGTTCCGTATGATGCCCTTTGGCCTCTGCAACGCCGCACAACGCCTATGTAGACTGGTCGATAAGGTGATTCCGGTTGAGATGCGTTCAAACGTCTATGCGTATCTCGACGACTTGCTGATTATAGCTGAGGACTTCCAAACGCACGTGAAGATTCTGCGACAGGTTGCCGAGCGTCTACGAGAAGCAAATTTAACGATAGGGCTGAGCAAATCTCATTTTTGCTATAAAAACATTAAATACCTGGGATTTATAGTGGGAGGAGGAGCGCTGAAGATGGATCCGGATCGTGTGTCGGCCATTTTGCGCATTCCCGAGCCGCGATCTGTTCGAGAATTGCGTAGTTTCCTGGGAACTGCGGGCTGGTACCGGCGCTTTATGAAAAACTATGCTGAGATGGCCGGTCCGCTCACAGACGCCCTGAAAAAGTCGGGAAATGGGAAGTTTAAATTGACGGAGGAGGCAAAACGAGCCATGGGGGAGCTAAAAGCTGCACTCACCTCGGCACCAGTCCTGGTACACGCGGATTTCAAGCGGCACTTCTACATACAGTGCGACGCCTCACATTATGGGGTAGGAGCCGTACTCTTCCAACGGGATGACGAGCAGAACGAAAGGCCCATAGCGTTTTTCTCTGCCAAACTGAATTGCCACCAAAAAAACTACTCAGTGACAGAGAAGGAGTGTCTGGCAGCTCTCATGGCGATCCTTAAGTTCCGTCCGTACGTAGAGCTTATGCCGTTTACAGTCATAACTGACCACGCCAGTCTCAAATGGCTCATGACCATGAAGAACCTGGATGGTCGCTTAGCTCGTTGGTCCCTTCAACTGCAGGCCTTCGATTTCGGCATAGAACACCGGAAAGGAGCGGACAATGTAGTGGCAGATACATTGTCACGCAGTATTGAAGAGCTGGAAGTGGATCCGAGTAGTATCCTGGGTTTTGAAACGGTGGAGTTTGAATCTGTAGAATATCAGGAGTTAAGGAAGGAAATAACAGAGAACCAAGACCGCTTACCTGATCTCCAGATTGTTGACGGCATGATATTCAAGCGCATGCGCTTTGAACGATTGGATGATCAACTGGAGGGCGCCGCCTGGAAATTGTGGGTTCCGAGTTCGCTGACGGCCGCGTTGATAGACAAAGCACATTCGGAAGAGAAGACAGCGCACGGAGGAATCGCGAAAACCTTGCACTTATTGCGTAGGCAGTTTTACTGGCCGAACATGGCGATAGAGGTACGGGATTATATCCGACGGTGCACCGTGTGCAAGGAGTCGAAAGCGCCGAATTATCGGATGCAGGTCGGCATGGGGCAAGAAGTGTTCACTGAGCGCCCGTTCCAAAAACTTTATATTGATTTTTTGGGTAAATATCCGCGGTCAAAGAACGGTCAGGCGTGGATATTTATTGTAGTTGACCATTTCTCGAAGTTTACATTCCTAAAGACCATGACCAAGGCCACAGCAAAGGAAGTTGTAAGATTCCTCGTTCACGAGGTGTTTTACAAGTTTGGAGTGCCGGAGATGATTCACTCGGACAATGGGGCTCAGTTCGTCTCGAAAACTTTTAAGGAGATGACCGATGCATTCGGAGTCACTCATATGAGGACGCCAGTGTATTCTCCGCAGAGTAACGCAGCCGAACGCGTGAATCGCACAGTACTCAGCGCGATTCGGGCGTATCTGGAAGACGATCACCGGGACTGGGATGTGCATCTGCCGGAGATAGAACTGGCTATTAGGAACTCGGTTCACGAGGCGACAGGCGTAACGCCATTCTTTGCAGTCTTCGGGCAGCAAATGTATTTGCATGGGTCATGCTACAAGTTGGCAAAGCGACTGCGGTCAATCGGCGAGCATGACATATCGCTGCTGGAGGGTCAGGACAAGCGACAACTCATCCAAGAGAGGATTCGCGCTAGTTTACATCAGGCATACGAGCGCAGTAGGGTAAGGTACAACCAGCGAGCTCGGGTGTTTTACGCGAGGCCGGGACAAGAGGTATTCCGCCGAAATTTTGTCCTTAGTGACTTCGGAAAAGGCTTTAATGCCAAGTTCGCGCGCAAATTCATCCGATGCCGGGTAGTGAAGCCAGTAGGAGAGAACGCGTATGCTCTGGAGGACCTTAACGGCCGTCCCATAGGAGTGTACCACGCCAAAGACCTGAGAATGTAGTGAGGTGTGGGTGTGGCCTACGTTGGGCGCGGCAGAAGAATACAGGGCACGCCGGCGGGTGCTCAATAGTGTTCCGGAATCCGGTGGGCATGCCCACGCGTATGTTGTCCCTCCTGGGACTGACGACATACTCGTGGTGGTGTTCCAGTCCCACCTGAACGATAGGTGGCCAGGGCTGAGGGCGACGCGCCATCTAGCGGAAGTCCCGGGAGGCTCGATGGTCGATGGGGACATCGGGGGGAGCTGGAGCCGTTACTGGGGATATAAGGAAGAGAATAGGATTAGTTATATGTATTAGTAAGGGAAAAAGGGATAAATAGGAGTGAAAAGATTAGAAAACGTGGATTGGGTTATGAAAATCGTGGAGCGTGGACGGAGTCACGTCGAGATCCGAAATTTTGTGAATAAAACAAACAGTTTGAAGTGAGTACCGAAAAAGCGGGCAATAAAGTAGGTAGTAATGCAAAATTTTACAAACAGTTTGAACCGGCAAGGAATACAGCCACTAGAACCGGGCCGGAAGATTTCCTGGAGAGGAAAACTGGAGTCCGAGAAAGTCGACTGCAGAGAAGAAGACGATACAACGGGACCTGAGTGAGTTCGTTCCAGTTGCGCGTGTGTGAGCCAAGTAGCGCGGGACGTGTGAAGGGGGGGGGTGAAAGAGGTCGAGTGAGCGGCCAGGGCGATTCTAGCCACACCGCACGACCGTTGCATCGCCGTCCAGTGCGTGCCACACGTTTGGGCTCTTTTACCAAGTGAAAACCTCGAAATCCTATTCACACACACACACACGCGCACACGTATACACGAACCTAGATAAATTTAGGGCTGACCGGCCACGGCCTGCGATCAGCGAGCCCACGTTATTGAACTTAAAGAAAAACAAATAATCCGCACTCCAAACACCGTTCCACTGTAAATGTTATTTTGTGCCGTGTGTTGTCCTTTATTCTGTATTTAGTATAAGCTTAAAACGTTTAACGTAAAATCTTGGCCAGTGAAAAAAAATATGTATGTAAAAACACCAACACCTTTCACAAACGTAAATCTGCGATCAGCTGGTCAACGCCAGAAGATTAACCCTTAGCGGGTGACGCGGGGGTCCCATCAGTCCACCGTATTTGGTCGAGTGAATTGTGGAAAATATTGTTTATGTCCCGGGGACCCTTAACAAGAGCTCTTGGTAGGTCAGGTCTCCGTAGGGGCCCGAGTTGAATTAACTCCCGTAAGACGGATCCAGTCCCCACTCACCTACACATAGTCCAGTACGAATGGGTGAGGGTATCCCTGTAGGTTAAACGAAATTGCAGCAGTTATTTCCGTGTTTGTCTTTGTGTCGAACGTTTTGGTGTTTCTTTTTGGTTAGGGATAATTTTGAGTATAGCTATTTATTAATAAGAAATATGAAGTTGTCAATTTATAATTATTAAAGCTTGGATATAGACTGAAGTATGATGCGTTAAATTTAAAATAGAGGGAGGACGCGTGGCGTAAGCCATGGATTAGGCCAGCCGTTACCGTTCCAGCAGAGGGTGGCCAAAATGAACGTTGTGTTTGGTCACAGGTAGGGCGGGCGCGCGAAGTGGTAACACCCAAGCTTCACCCACTTGATAGCCGTCTGTTTATGATTTTCTTTGTTGTTGTTAGGTTGTTGTTAGTTCTGATGTCCCGAGAAGTAGTATGTCTCCTTTTTTGTCTACATTTGGCGGGCAAGGGGAACTACCCAGCCCTGGGGTCGACAGCTAGCCGGCATTGCCCTCTGGGAAACAAGCTAAATGTAACAACGAATATGGCCAGATCGCTGCAGGACCAACTCTCCCAGGATCGGGAGAATCCAGACTGCCGAACTGTATCAAAATCTCGACTCCGAAAATGGGGCCGATTTTTGGAAAATTTAATGAAGTAACCATCATGATTTTTTGCGAAAATCGTGAAAAAATAGATGTCCCTTTTTCCGAAGGCAGTCGACTGGCAGGACTCTCCCGATCACGAAAAGACATGCCGCTCTCCGATCGGCTGACGGATAGCGGAAATATAGCCTACGGAAAAACCAGTATTCTAACGAAATGCAAAATCCACATATTCGGGAGGCTATATCTCAGACGAATATGGCCAGATCGCTGCAGGACCAACTCTCCCAGGATCGGGAGAATCCAGACTGCCGAACTGTATCAAAATCTCGACTCCGAAAATGGGGCCGATTTTTGGCAAATTTAATGATGTAACCATCATGATTTTTTGCGAAAATCGTGAAAAAATGGATGTCCCTTTTTCCGATGGCAGTCGACTGGCAGGACTCTCCCGATCACGAAAAGACATGCCGCAATCCGATCGGCTGACGGATAGCGGAAATATAACGAGCAGAAAAAACCAGTATTCTAACGAAATGCAAAATCCAAATATTCGGGAGGCTATATCTCAGACAAATACGGCCAGATCGCTGCAGGACCAACTCTCCCAGGATCGGGAGAATCCAGACTGCCGAACTGTATCAAAATCTCGACTCCGAAAATGGGGCCGATTTTTGGCAAATTTAATGATGTAACCATCATGATTTTTTGCGAAAATCGTGAAAAAATGGATGTCCCTTTTTCCGATGGCAGTCGACTGGCAGGACTCTCCCGATCACGAAAAGACATGCCGCAATCCGATCGGCTGACGGATAGCGGAAATATAACGAGCAGAAAAAACCAGTATTCTAACGAAATGCAAAATCCAAATATTCGGGAGGCTATATCTCAGACAAATACGGCCAGATCGCTGCAGGACCAACTCTCCCAGGATCGGGAGAATCCAGACTGCCGAACTGTATCAAAATCTCGACTCCGAAAATGGGGCCGATTTTTGGCAAATTTAATGATGTAACCATCATGATTTTTTGCGAAAATCGTGAAAAAATGGATGTCCCTTTTTCCGATGGCAGTCGACTGGCAGGACTCTCCCGATCACGAAAAGACATGCCGCAATCCGATCGGCTGACGGATAGCGGAAATATAACGAGCAGAAAAAACCAGTATTCTAACGAAATGCAAAATCCAAATATTCGGGAGGCTATATCTCAGACAAATACGGCCAGATCGCTGCAGGACCAACTCTCCCAGGATCGGGAGAATCCAGACTGCCGAACTGTATCAAAATCTCGACTCCGAAAATGGGGCCGATTTTTGGCAAATTTAATGATGTAACCATCATGATTTTTTGCGAAAATCGTGAAAAAATAGATGTCCCTTTTTCCGAAGGCAGTCGACTGGCAGGACTCTCCCGATCACGAAAAGACATGCCGCTCTCCGATCGGCTGAAGTATAGCGGAAATATAGCGTGCAGAAAAAACCAGTATTCTAACGAAATGCAAAATCCACATATTCGGGAGGCTATATCTCAGACGAATAGCGGATATAGCGGAAATATAGCCTACGGAAAAACCAGTATTCTAACGAAATGCAAAATCCACATATTCGGGAGGCTATATCTCAGACGAATATGGCCAGATCGCTGCAGGACCAACTCTCCCAGGATCGGGAAAATCCAGACTGCCGAACTGTATCAAAATCTCGACTCCGAAAATGGGGCCGATTTTTGGCAAATTTAATGATGTAACCATCATGATTTTTTGCGAAAATCGTGAAAAAATGGATGTCCCTTTTTCCGATTGAAATCGACTGGCAGGACTCTCCCGATCACGAAAAGACATACCGCTCTCCGATCGGCTGACGGATAGCGGAAATATAGCGTGCAGAAAAAACCAGTATTCTAACGAAATGCAAAATCCAAATATTCGGGAGGCTATATCTCAGACAAATACGGCCAGATCGCTGCAGGACCAACTCTCCCAGGATCGGGAAAATCCAGACTGCCGAACTGTATCAAAATCTCGACTCCGAAAGTGGGGCCGATTTTTGGCAAATTTAATGAAGTAACCATCATGATTTTTTGCGAAAATCGTGAAAAAATGGATGTCCCTTTTTCCGATGGCAGTCGACTGGCAGGACTCTCCCGATCACGAAAAGACATGCCGCAATCCGATCGGCTGACGGATAGCGGAAATATAACGAGCAGAAAAAACCAGTATTCTAACGAAATGCAAAATCCAAATATTCGGGAGGCTATATCTCAGACAAATACGGCCAGATCGCTGCAGGACCAACTCTCCCAGGATCGGGAGAATCCAGACTGCCGAACTGTATCAAAATCTCGACTCCGAAAATGGGGCCGATTTTTGGCAAATTTAATGAAGTAACCATCATGATTTTTTGCGAAAATCGTGAAAAAATAGATGTCCCTTTTTCCGAAGGCAGTCGACTGGCAGGACTCTCCCGATCACGAAAAGACATGCCGCTCTCCGATCGGCTGAAGTATAGCGGAAATATAGCCTACGGAAAAACCAGTATTCTAACGAAATGCAAAATCCACATATTCGGGAGGCTATATCTCAGACAAATACGGCCAGATCGCTGCAGGACCAACTCTCCCAGGATCGGGAGAATCCAGACTGCCGAACTGTAACAGAATCTCGACTCCGAAAATGGGGCCGATTTTTGGCAATTTTAATGATGTAACCATCATGATTTTTTGCGAAAATCGTGAAAATGGATGTCCCTTTTTCCGACGGCAGTCGACTGGCAGGACTCTCCCGATCACGAAAAGACATGCCGCTCTCCGATCGGCTGACGGAGAGCCGAAATATAGCCTACGGAAAAACCAGTATTCTAATGAAATGCAAAATCCAAAGATTCGGGAGGCTATATCTCAGACAAATACGGCCAGATCGCTGCAGGACCAACTCTCCCAGGATCGGGAGAATCCAGACTGCCGAACTGTATCAAAATCTCGACTCCGAAAATGGGGCCGATTTTTGGCAAATTTAATGATGTAACCATCATGATTTTTTGCGAAAATCGTGAAAAAATGGATGTCCCCTTTTCCGATTGAAATCGACTGGCAGGACTCTCCCGATCACGAAAAGACATACCGCTCTCCGATCGGCTGAAGTATAGCGGAAATATAGCCTACGGAAAAACCAGTATTCTAACGAAATGCAAAATCCAAATATTCGGGAGGCTATATCTCAGACAAATACGGCCAGATCGCTGCAGGACCAACTCTCCCAGGATCGGGAGAATCCAGACTGCCGAACTGTATCAAAATCTCGACTCCGAAAATGGGGCCGATTTTTGGCAAATTTAATGATGTAACCATCATGATTTTTTGCGAAAATCGTGAAAAAATGGATGTCCCCTTTTCCGATTGAAATCGACTGGCAGGACTCTCCCGATCACGAAAAGACATACCGCTCTCCGATCGGCTGAAGTATAGCGGAAATATAGCCTACGGAAAAACCAGTATTCTAATGAAATGCAAAATCCAAAGATTCGGGAGGCTATATCTCAGACAAATACGGCCAGATCGCTGCAGGACCAACTCTCCCAGGATCGGGAGAATCCAGACTGCCGAACTGTATCAAAATCTCGACTCCGAAAATGGGGCCGATTTTTGGCAAATTTAATGATGTAACCATCATGATTTTTTGCGAAAATCGTGAAAAAATGGATGTCCCTTTTTCCGATTGAAATCGACTGGCAGGACTCTCCCGATCACGAAAAGACATACCGCTCTCCGATCGGCTGACGGATAGCGGAAATATAGCGTGCAGAAAAAACCAGTATTCTAACGAAATGCAAAATCCACATATTCGGGAGGCTATATCTCAGACGAATATGGCCAGATCGCTGCAGGACCAACTCTCCCAGGATCGGGAGAATCCAGACTGCCGAACTGTATCAAAATCTCGACTCCGAAAATGGGGCCGATTTTTGGCAAATTTAATGATGTAACCATCATGATTTTTTGCGAAAATCGTGAAAAAATGGATGTCCCTTTTTCCGATTGAAATCGACTGGCAGGACTCTCCCGATCACGAAAAGACATACCGCTCTCCGATCGGCTGACGGATAGCGGAAATATAGCGTGCAGAAAAAACCAGTATTCTAACGAAATGCAAAATCCACATATTCGGGAGGCTATATCTCAGACAAATACGGCCAGATCGCTGCAGGACCAACTCTACCAGGATCGGGAGAATCCAGACTGCCGAACTGTATCAAAATCTCGACTCCGAAAATGGGGCCGATTTTTGGCAAATTTAATGATGATGAATCGATGAATCGTGAAAAAATGGATGTCCCTTTTTCCGATGGAAATCGACTTGCAGGACTCTCCCGATCACGAAAAGACATACCGCTCTCCCATCGGCTGACGGATAGCAGAAATATAGCGTGCAGAAAAAACCAGTATTCTAACGAAATGCAAAATCCACATATT
The DNA here is from genome assembly GCF_009870125.1 of Drosophila pseudoobscura. Classification (NCBI taxonomy): domain Eukaryota; kingdom Metazoa; phylum Arthropoda; class Insecta; order Diptera; family Drosophilidae; genus Drosophila; species Drosophila pseudoobscura. The sequence continues at coordinate 25,758,270 of NC_046681.1, read as the reverse complement.
CGGGAGGCTATATCTCAGACGAATAGGGCCTGATCGCTGCAGGACCAACTCTCCCAGGATCGGGAGAATCCAGACTGCCGAACTGTATCAAAATCTCGACTCCGAAAGTGGGGCCGATTTTTGGCAATTTTAATGATGTAACCATTATGATTTTTTGCGAAAATCGTGAAAAACTGGATGTCCCTTATTCCGATGTCAGTCGATTGGGAGGACTCTCCCGATCACGTAGAGCAATGCCGCACTCCGATCGACTGCCGTAAAGCAGAGATATAGACTACAGAAAACCCAGTATTTTAATGATATCCAAATCTTCGGAAGGCTATATCTCAGACGAATAGGGCCGGATCGCTGCAGGACCAACTCTCCCAGGATCGGGAGAATCCAGACTGCCGAACTGTAACAGAATCTCGACTCCGAAAATGGGGCCGATTTTTGGCAATTTTAATGATGATGAATCGATGAATCGTGAAAAAATGGATGTCCCTTTTTCCGATGGAAATCGACTTGCAGGACTCTCCCGATCACGAAAAGACATACCGCTCTCCCATCGGCTGACGGATAGCGGAAATATAGCGTGCAGAAAAAACCAGTATTCTAACGAAATGCAAAATCCAAATATTCGGGAGGCTATATCTCAGACGAATAGGGCCGGATCGCTGCAGGACCAACTCTCCCAGGATCGGGAGAATCCAGACTGCCGAACTGTATCAAAATCTCGACTCCGAAAGTGGGGCCGATTTTTGGCAAATTTAATGATGTAACGTGGTGTAACGATCCGGCCGATGGAGAAAAATGATCTGAATATTAATAAAATAAGAATATATACTTACTTAATACTTTTCTCTGTGCGTTACAAACTGCTGCTTAATTTTAATATACCCTCTCCAATGGTATAATGATTGTTTGATGATATTTTCCCTCGAGTTTTTCCCCACACAACAATCTGTGTGCACTGCACCATTTTAAGCATGCCCCACCGCACTAGCTGTAACCCCATTAACAGTGCCGCGCTTTGGACATCCCGTGGAGGCTTGATAAAAACTTTGCAGCTAAGGCTTCCATTTGGGAAGCTCCACAGCTCAAAAGACAGTCTTGATTGACACCTGGCCCTGTCCTGGCTTATCTAAGAGCCGCTGGCAACTATAAAAGCGGAGCTTTATTGAGCCGTGCCATAGTTACAGTCGTTGGACGTCCAAATATGTTGAAGCTTTGCTGGTTATACGTGGCCCTTGGCTGGCTGGTTGGTGAGTTATGGATAACTTGGATACGGCTTTGTCTCCGCCTCTGTTTGAGTATGTTGAGTCTGTCCGAGTTATTACTCGTACATGCACAAAGACGGCAGCAGTGAGTGCGCTTTGATTCAGAATAATTAAAGCGCTCCAGGCCAAGAATTAATTGCTGGAACAGCAACCGGTTTCGAGGATTACTAATGCGTCAGCATGGCCTCATTAAAGAGTTCGCTGCGGCTGGCACTTGGAGAGCTGGGCCTTGGGTCATCATGGGGAGTTCTCCGAATCGCGACAGATCAGTCGGTGGGCAACGTTTAGCTGGTCAAGATGTCCTCCAATGCGCTGGCCTGCATCTGTAATGTGATCAATCCGTGCCGGAATGAAGTATCCAACACGTTTGTGGTTATCCAGTGGCTCATCACGGGCTTTGCGGCTCTGGCTCAAGTGGTGCGGCCCGTGCTGCTGCTCTGTAAAGTGGTTCATCGACGTGACTGGGCTTTTCCTGATTGGTTTTCCACTTCTCTTTTGCAGTTGGCATACGCGGGGAGGTGGCTTTAAGTCAGGAGGACTACAACAAGACCTGGATCTATATGCCAAATGGCGAGGGGAAGCCAGAGGTTGCCTATTTGGTGGAACCACCGCCGGAAAACCGTATCAATCTGCCGCAGCTAATAAAATTTGAGCTGTATGGAAGGTATGTTTCTTCTAAGATTGATTCGAGCTTCGATTTTCAATCTCATATTTTCTGGTTTTTCCAGCGATTCCTCTCTCAGCTCCAGTGCGGACTTCTGGATCGACGACAACAACTTTGAGTTCACGCAGCGACACAAGCGCGATACCTGGCAGGAAATGGCCGAGAAATTCAATCCCGAACTGGACACCAAAATCCTCGTCCACGGCTGGAAGTCCAGTACCATGAGCAACTCCATTCAGTCCATCCGCGGGGCCTACATAGAGCGCGGTCAGGTGAATGTGTTCGCTATCAATTGGCAGGATCAGGCGGACAATATCTATTACCTGACTCCAGCTCGGTATACGGTCCAAGTGGGAAGAGCGGTGGCCAAATTGATCGATCTCCTGGTGGAGGAAAAGGACGCTGATCCTCAAAGAATTCACCTCATCGGCCACAGTCTGGGTGCCCACATAATGGGCTATGCGGGATCGTACACGAAGTACAGGGTGAATCGTATTACAGGCCTAGATCCTGCTCGTCCTGCATTCGAGGATTGTATTGGGCCGGAGAATCATCTGGATGAGACGGATGCCAACTTTGTGGATGTCATACATAGTTGTGCGGGATATCTGGGCTTCCGCAAGCCCATTGGCATGGTGGACTTTTATCCGAATGGCGGTGGTCCACCGCAACCCGGTTGCAAGGAGCTATCCCAGATTTTCAGTGAGTATGGTGGTTAATTCATATAACAATCTTAACCAAAAGTTAGTAACAAACAGAGGAAGGAATTAGCTAGCCCTATAAGTTAGACATTTTCTAGTTCTTCTATGGAAACTACTTAGTTTTTTTCTGGAGGACTTTTCCTCACAGAACCAGTACTACGTCATTCAGTTTTGAAAAATTCGTAAGAGCCTTAAATGTTTCTGAAGGTAACACTGAATAAGCTAGATAGATTTCCAATCAATCTGTATAAATATTTGGATAGATTGTTCATTTCCTCATACATTTTCCCTATCTGAAATATATTTTTCCAGCTGGTTGCAGTCATGGACGCTCGTACGAATATTATGCCGAGTCCATCAACTCCCCAAAGGGTTTTTACGGTGTTCCGTGCTCGGGTCTGGACGAACTTAAGGGCAAGAACTGCACTGGCGGCAAAATCCTAATGGGTGATCCAGTGCCCCGCGATGCTCGAGGCATCTTCTTTGTGAAGACGTCGAACAAGCCGAGCTACGCCCTGGGCATTGACGAGATCTTGAACAACTGATCATCATTTTCTATTAAAAATATCAAAAATTAATATAATATTATTAATATTAATATATATTATTTACAACAAAAAACTTAATCTATGAATACAAAACGAATCCCATTTCAATTGAGGTCGGGTTCTGCGTATTATGCTATAACATCTGTGCGTCGTCGGATGATGTTGCTACTTCGATGGCTGCCGTTGGGCTGGAGCAGATCCTCGGGACGGGGCTCGATCTCGTAGTGCTTATAGCCATCCACATCGTCCAGTTCCTTGGAGGTAAACTTGGCAAGAAGTGTGCCGCGACCGGCATACGGGGGGACATACTTAAATGTGGCTGCAGCTGTTCCCCCAACAGGTATCTCGGTAATCTGTTGAAAAAGTTTGTATTAGAAGAGAATACTCAGAAACATGTATTGCCATCCCCACTCACCTTAAACTTCAATGGCTGCTCTATGCCAGGACCCTCGACGGTGAAGAGCCCCTTGTGCAAGGGTATTGGCAGTGGATTGACCAGGCGCACAATGACATCAATCTCTTTACGGGACACAATGCTGCCCTCACCCATCTGGAACTTGATGTCCGGCTTGCGGACTCGGAAATCATCCTGGGCATAATACTCGTAGTCTGTATCCTTCACTCGCGCAGAGGCGGAGATCTGAAAGGCCGCCTGGGAAGAGAGTTTCTCAAAGTACTCCTCGAAGATGACCTCCATGCGGACGTATTCGCTGGCCTTTGGCTCCAGCTCCAGTTCGAAGCCGATGGACTTAACCTCCATGGCTCCCACGCCCGTGTAAAGCACCGCATCGCAGTTGACTTGACCGGTGGCCAGATGACTCTTTTCCGCACTCTTATTGGTCACCTTTAGGACAACGCTAAAGTTTTCGCCGATCTTGATGTCGTCCTTTAGCTCCATATCGAACTCTACCTCGTTGAAGTTGTCGTTAAGGTAATACCGACTGAAGGCATGCCGTGATTGCTTCAGGGCTTTCAGCATGGTGCTACGCTCCTCCTCGGACCGCTCGGCATGCTTGTAGCTATCCGTAATGTCCTCCCGATCCCACCTGAGGACCGCCTTGGTGCTGATCAGATGTCCAATGGCCAGGGTGTCCTTTCGCAGCAGCTTCAGCGGCTGACTGGGACCGTTGTACCGCCAGTAGAGCTTGTCCGCATTGACCTCCGCAAAGACGAAGCCACCGTCGAAGGGTCTGAGGATCTCGCCATGCTTCACCGCCAGCACGGAGGCTGGGCCCACACGGTACATGTTGTCCGATGCCTCCTGGGGCGTGGCATCCACAACCTGCCAGCCATCGTAGGCGCCATGCTGGCCCACGCCCAGATCGGGACGCTGCATCCACAGCTCGTTCCACACATGGTAGTTCCAGATGGAGTCGGTGGTCTCCGCGTCCAGCTTCTTGTTGTTGGCATCGATGAAGACGTCCACGGTGAGCGAGGCTTGGGTGTCATGAGCAGAAGAGTAGCATGTCACGATGCGGGCTGGTATGCCCAGACTGCGGGCAATGGTGGCCAGGACGCCACTGAAGTTCCAGCACTGGGCGAACTTCACGGACTTCTGGGTCTTGTGGAACTGCTGCAAGATCTCCGGGGAGCCCGTCCACTTAGTGGGCGCCACGCCGCCCGAGAAATCTTCCGACCAATTGCCCAGCAGCACACCATCATCATCCACAGAGTTTACCAGCGCGGACAGGGCACGGGCCACCCGCACAGGATCGCCCCTGTAGGCGGGTGGGATCCGGCCCACGGTGCCGAGAACATTCAGGCTGCATTCGAGAACATGCCGCTCGAACTGGCCAATCTTCCACACCGAGGGACGCAGCCGGTTGTAGGAGCCTCTCCAGATGAGGGTCGTGTCGTGCATCACGTACTCTTTGCGCTGCTCGCGATCCTCCAGATACACCTGATCCTCCGGGCACCACGGATTGAACAGCACGTAGATGGGCAGCGGAACGGGATAGCTGCGGGAGCCATCACCCAGCAGCTTGGTGTCGATATCCAGACGCCACTCTGTCACCGGACAAGTCGAGGGCGGTTTGATCAGCACCGTCAGGAGCGTACCCTCGTGCGTCTCAATTCCAGCTCCCCAGTCCAGGGTGTCGCCCAGATCGTCGATTCCATCGTGGGGCACCAGAGCAGTCAGTGTGCCATGTCCTGGCCTGGGATTCTTGTCATCGGCCACGCTGAAGACAAAGTTGATGGCATCCTTGCTGGGGCTGTAGTCGCGGTTGAAGTGAATGCGCAGGCGGAAGGGTTCTCCGCGGCGCACGATGAGAGCTTCCTTGGCCGCCGCCGCATAGAAGTGGCTTGTGTGGTGCTCGTTATGGTTATCCTCTTGGCAGAGATCCACGCGAAGCACACCGAGAACCGCCGAATTAGCCGCATCTATATAAATAACAAAATCAGATTAGTCAATTGTCGGCTCTCATTACAATCTGTCAGTGAGGGGTTCTACTCGTAGCTGATCGCTTCTGTCTGGTACAGGCGATGATCTCATAAAGCAAATGGCCTGTCAGCTGGTCTGCCCATGCGATACGATCCCCTTCCTCGCAACATACTCACTGACTAATCGCCTTTGGCCATAAACATAACAAACTTGTGCCACAATGGCCAAAAAGTTCAATGCCAAGCCAATTAATTCTCTCAGTGGACGACAATCAAAGTGACGCCAACGCTAACACACAAAAAACAGCAACAAAAATTGACAAAAAATAGCAGAGAAAAAAGTAGAAAATAGTTCTGCGAAATCTTTTCCAAGAAAGTATGTATCACAAGAGAAGAAATCAATTTCTTCAAAATATGTTGGGCTAAAGAAAATTAGCATTTAGTATTGTTTGGCACGTGTTATGTCAATAAAGTAAGCTCGAATACTTTTATAACCGACTATTTCATTGCTAAAAGCCAATTTAGGAACGTTTCAAATCATACTTAATTCATAGACCGAAAGTATTCCTTCAGTTGGTCACTATGTATCTCAATAAAGATATATTTTTAGCGGAAAGATGAACATAACATATTGGTTAAAGCATTCAAGATTTCTGTCAACACAACACAAAAAACTGAAATAAATAATTAATGTCTGAACTAAGGCATCTTATTTGAGAATAAAAAGTGTATCATTATCTAAGATGTTAAAATAAACGGAAAGAAGCCGATTAAAAGATACGGGGTTTTTTTTGTTCCAATTCACTTTTCTAAAAAAATTATAAATCCTATTTAAATCGTATTTCTTAATAACCAAATGGGAAGCTTTTCTGTGATCAATGGTTTGGTGGCCAAAGAAAATATTGTTCCCCAAGAGATTATAAATTTTGGCACGTTTAGCTATTAAATGAATCTATAGAGAATATGTATATATTGAATGAATTTCAAACTATAGTGCATCTAATAGATTCCTACTCATTTGGTACTTTGGCTTTGAGGATTAAAATTTAAAATTTTTGCATTATTTATTGCTTATTTGAGTAGACAAAAAAACTGTTGCTTTTTCCTTATAGGAATCTTGTTTAATGACCAACAGGTTTTAGAGAAACTTCTTCGAAAACAATTTCAATCCAAAGCTTCTTAAATTCAGAAAAAGTGTTTTTATGTCTAAAATCCATTTACAAAGGTTACCAAAACGTATCGAACCATGAAAATGGGTCTTCCCATTCGATTTCCCTTTCCCTGAGCATCAAAAGATATTTTCCCATTGTCCAATCGTGTCCCATAAAATCTAAGCACATTAGCCAAGAGCATGATCAAAAAGGCATAATTTTTTTCATTTTTATTGAGAACTATCTTGCAGTTATGATATGTGGCTTACAGATGCCTCGCTGTTCCACATGGCTGCCCTGCCACCCCACCTTTTTGTGCAGTTTACTTTACTGTTCAATCAAGGGGAGCAAACAATTGAATCGTTTTAGTTGAACTTTTGATTGGAATTTCGACATTGATAAGTAATGTAATCAACTCAAATATTTGATATGTATGTATATACGTATATAATAGCACTGAAATATGCATATTTGTATGTACGAGTATCTGTGTGTTAATAAATTGCGCGAAATAGCAAAAACCTCCCGAACGTGTCAAACAACCCATACAAATATTCAGAACGGAAACAAAAACACACAAAAGTGAAGTCATAGACCGAAAAAAAAAACAATCAAACAAAAGCAAAATTAAATAATATTCCAAAGATTCGAAAATATTTCTGGTAGTTCCCCACAACAAGTGTCACATAACACGCATTTAATGGGCATGCAGGGGAATGGGCATTTACTTTCAATATCCGGACCAGGACGTGTGCTGCGGAAGGGATTCACTCGTCGGGGCGGGGACTGAGGCCACCAGCGCTGGATCCAGCTGGGGGTATAATTCCGATAGTTCCAGTAGCTCATTTTCACTGCTGTCTAGCACGACTCGGCTTAGGGAAATGAAAGCCTTGGGGCACGACTATTTATGTGCTACGGTTTACACAAGCAGCAACAGTAACCGTAATAGCTATAATAACACAGCAAGCCTAACGGAAACGCTTCGATTCAAAGTCTCGTCTCGAATGGGTCTTTCTGTTCTTTGTCCCGTATATCGAAGTGTACGCCGCAACGCTTTAAACTAAACTGATCACTCTCTGCTCTGCCCATCAGTAAATCGCTTGGGCCAGATAGTTGCCTCGCCTTCAATGCGTGTGGTTCGCTCTCAGACATCTCTCTATATGGGCTCTCCATGTCTCTGGATCTCTCTCGGATTGGTAGTCTGCCATTAATAATTATTTACGGGAAGCAGCGCTTGAGGGCAGCTTCTAGCCGACCCGTTGGTAAGACGGCGAAGAAGCTGTTTCAGGCACTACGTCATCGTTCATGGGCAGCCAACATCTTGATTGGAAACCGCCTCAAAAGAGCAAAAAGAGCAAACTGATTGTTATGCTCGGTACTAGTGGGAGTCAAGGGCATATTGTATTCTTGGGTACAGATGTAACAGGCAGAAAGAATCGCCTGTAGGAGACCTCTTAAAGAGTTGCTACTACTACTATAGAAAAACTGCGGCATTTACAATTTGCTAGCTATAAAAGGTTTAAAGAAAATTAAGTCTTTCTTGATATAGTTTTTGTTTGTTTTTGATCATTTCCTAAAATGTATAACATTTTAATTAGATCGTACTTTACTTTGCGCACAAAAATGGTATCCCTAGGTCGGAACGTCCCTTATAAACTAGTTTTTCTTAGGAATTTCTCAATGCTCATCATTAATTTGCATTCGCAATTTAAGCTGTGATCTTATTAATCATTTCATTGGCTATTTGTGAGTAATAATTGTATAAATATCGAACTTTTCGGGGATAGAACTGCTGTGCAAGATCATTGTCAGCTGGCAGGTGTGTTTTTGGTTTGTTTGTTTTTATACAATTTTCGAAAATTGCACCTATAAAATGAATAATTCGATTGGCTGTTGGCTGTTGTTCGATCTAGACAAGGTACAAGTTGGTGGGCAGCTAACTACGAATTCTGATACACTCACGGCAGCAATTTGCATACATAAAAGGCGATATCAATAGAAGCGAATGCATAATTGTTGGTACGAGTATTGCACAACAAAATAAATCAATTTGAATAGAGTTAGTCAACAACAATAGCAAAGATCAAATCAAATGGGGACAGAGAGCCCCAGGCTTGGAGAAAACTTAAAGAGAGGGATAGATTTGTACAGACATGCTTCATATTTGGAGAGAATAAAACCTCAGTCAGACATATTTACTTCTTCCTTTATTCGTTATCCTGATTGCCACTCACCCGTTGTATCTCGACCGGGAGCTCCTGCCAAGTAGTTGGCATTGACATTGCGTACACGAGGCTTTGTCTCATCCTGATCACTCTTCTTCCACCAATCCTTACACTTTTTGCAGTACGACAGTTTCTGTCCCATACTTAGGATCTTAACAATTCCGAAACTTTGACCGAGGGAGGGCGTAGTCAAGCTCCGAGTAGATAAATATATTGGCAAACCGGTTCGGCCGTCAATTGATAAGCCTTTGCTTTGGTGTGGATTTGTCCGATGAACTTATAGGTGCGGTATTTGAACTTCAATGCCTCACTGGAGACATCCGACGTGTGCGACTCTCTAGTGTCCACAATTAGCTGGCATTTTATATTTTGGTTAAAATGCAATGGAATGCAAAGTCGAGACAATTTAAACTGTAACAACTGTGATCACGTCATCATCGAAAGCTTCGATTGAACTGGAACGCGCCAACGTTCGACGGCGACTGTTTAGGCACCCCGTTCCGTTCTGGCATCTTCGCTCAACAGTTTTTACATATGTATGGTATGCCATGCCTGACCCCAGTGTCAGCTAGTGGACGGCCTCGGGTGTCCAAAAACCAGACATGCGTGTGTAAATTGATCGGCTCTGAATGGAAACATCTCTGAGCAGATCGTAATTGTGTCATGATTGACTATGATTTCTAGATGGTGTTGCTGCTGTTCTTGGGCAGCTAATTGCTTCGGTGTAAAGACGACGTGAGGTGTGGCTGTCTGGACAGAATCTTGACAACTTTATCGAAGCCATCTATTGAAGGCAATAGCTGCTATGGCGGATGCAGTCGCTGGAGTAGTTTGACAACCGGCTCTTCCATGCTTTCTTCAAGTCGTTCCAAGAAACTATAGAAGCTGACAGCTCTTCTTGAACTGTCGGCAGACATCTGCAAAACAGAATTTACCATTTAAAGAATGATGCATTGTAGAACCTTCACACTCACCCCGTAGTTCGCAAGTCTATTTTGAGCTCAGACTGTTTCCGGTCGTTTATTCCAGATAAGATAGTTATCATCCATCTTCGAAAAAAAATTTACAAAAATCTTCGAAATGAAATTGTCTTATGTACAAAAAAAAATTACAAATATAAACAAATCAACAAGCAGCTGATCGCCGGCGATAGATATTCGATTGGTGGCAACGCAAATATGAGTAAAGCTGCTATCGCATTTCAATAAAACTATCGTAAGAGAAGCATGAAGAGAATTTTGAATTTAAGAGAAAAACTATCTATTCAAGAGAACAAACACGCTAAATTTACTCTCATTTTTATACCCTTGCAGAGGGTATATAGCACAAAAGGAAGCATCTTATCTCCGTCCCCAGATCGAAACCGTTCGAACCGCCCGCCGACTCTCACTCTCGTCACAACTTTTGCTGTGTAAGTGCGATAAGCATTTGGGCTTTCAGTTTCAGTTCAATTTTTGATGCAGTTTCAGCTGTATATCTGATGGATTCCAAGTTGACAGAGATCCCTCGTGATCAGTGGACAATCTTATCTCCGTCCCCAGATCGAAACCGTTCAAACCGCGCGCCGACTCTCACTCTCGTCACAACTTTTGCTGTGTATGTGCGATAAGCATTTAGGCTTTCAGTTTCAGTTCAATTTTTGATGCAGTTTCAGCTGTATATCTGATGGATTCCAAGTTGACAGAGATCCCTCGTGATCAGTGGACAATCTTGAGGGATTTGTATGCCGGCGATCGCACAAATCTCACCGGCTATGACCTAATAGAATACTTTATAAACTGGACACCAATCGATAGTGATGAAACGATCAAGATCTATACGACCGATCTTGATTTTCCGGAACATGGCAGATATATTTTAATTGTTGTTTTTTTAAGATTGATCTACTATGAGCCAAAAACTAATATGAATATTTTGCTGATAGCATGCTGTGGCCAAGAAGGCGTATGTCTATTTGAATACTGTAAAAGAATCTCTGGAGGAACTGCAATCCGCGCTGTGCTCTTTGAATCTACAAACTTGGCATTTGATCTGTGGCTATGACGAACGGCTAAAGCCCATTGTTGAGCATTATTGGGCAGCAAGGGGACATCCATGTAAACTGGTACATCAGGGCACTCTTGTCTACCATTTACCCAAATCCGAAATCAAGAAATTTCCACGAACGTAAGACTGTAAGGCCTATTAATGTAACCCAGCTAATCACCCAATCTTTCAGAGATACTCCCTCATTTTATTGCCGTAGGCTTGAGCCCATCGAGGCCGGAATGGTGGATAAGCACTGGCCCTATCGCTCTGCTGATTCTCTGGAACTGATAACAGGGTTCATCAAGAACAATATTAGTGCCGGCTTCTATGAGACTGGAAGTCTGCACGGCTGGTGCCTCAGGTGGGACAAGAAAGGGGTTTTGGGACTTACTCTTATACTGTCATTCCTCCACAGATCTCCCCATGGGAGCATGAGCAACCTGCATGTCTTACCCGAGTACAGACGTGCGGGAGTGGGTTCCATGATAGTTCGTTTCATCGCCGAATTAATTGCCGCCTCGGGCTCTGAAGTTCTGGCCACGGTTGTTCCTGAGAATGAGAAATCACGCAAAATGTTTGAGAAACTTGGCTTTCACGTTATCAATGCATTGTATTGGTCGGTAATGCCAGAATCCCAGATGCAGACAGATGAATAACATTTCAATAGATTGAAATACATATTTGGCAAGAAATTGTCATAAAATTCTTGTATAAAACCATCGCCGCATAAAACATTAAATTTTAGTTCAAAAATTATAATTCCATAATTCACTGCTGCATTCAAACTGCATTTCCATTGTTTCTACCTACTGTAAGAAAGAAAATTCAGCAAACACCAACGGTTTCTTATCTGTATCTACGAGTTACTCTCTTATATTAGATTGCATATTGCTCTGAGCTCTAGATTATGGGGTGTTTCGTGCTCTTTGCATTGAATTTTAGTTTTCTATTGTTCATTCGGTTTTCAGCTATCATTCAGGTCGGTACCACGTCGGGAATGGATTCACTGGTTGAGATACCACGCGGCGATTGGATAAAGCTGCGAGATCTATATGCCGACCGAGGTACGGATCCACATGGTTACATGTGCATTAATAACTATATAAATTGGGTGCAGAAAGAACCAGAACTGCCAGTCAGAGTATTATCGCTAAATGGGGAGTGGAAACAAGAGGGAACATTCCTAATAGCTGTGAGTACCAGTGTTGTATGCAATTGAGAGAACTTTTATAAGAGAATCTATCCGAATTAAGGTCGATATGGGACTTAATCTTCAGCATCTCTACTTCAATACATTGAGCGATGATCTGAGCCCAGTGACGAAGGCAATTGAATGCTTGAAGCCCTCAAATGATGAGTACCTGTTCTTTGGCTTTAGTTCTCGCTTTGAGCCTTTGGTCAGGAATTTTGGGAAGACATGTCTCCCCAAAGAACTCGGAATTGTGGACACCGTTTGGTATTTTGCCAGCAAGGAACTTGTATCCACATTCATCATCGAGTAAGAAAAAATTTTCCAATGTTCTTGACCCCCATCTCATTGTGGTATCTTCTAGAGTCCCAAATGGCATCAGACTGGACAATTTGAGTGTTAAAGATGCCGAAACGGTCAACGAAATCTGGCCTCATCGTGCTCATGATTCCGTGAAATTTGTCCGACGACTGATTCGATATAATGAGAATGTTGGCGCCTATGATGAGACTGGAAAATTGGTGGCCTGGTGCCTGAGGTGAGACAATTCGATTGATTCCTAGTGCGATCTATAAATTACTCCCTCTTATCACCCGATAGATTGCCAATTGGTGCCTTGGGTCTGCTCCAAGTTCTGGAATCGCATAAGCGCCTGGGCCTGGGCAGCCTCATGGTTCGCGCTCTGTCGAAAAAGATCAATGATTTGGGCGAATCGGTCGTGGCTCCGGTGGTAACACAAAATTCAGCCTCCCGCGGAATGTTTGAGAAAATCGGTTTCCAACCGATTGATAAAGTCTATTGGGCCGAATAAACAGATCAATAGATAAGCAAAATAAAAGACCCTAATCAAAAATCTGTTATCTCAAACCTCAATTATCAATTATAATATAATCTAATGGCTAATAAATGCGAAGTCCGCTTATGCCTTGGGTGTTCTATTTCTTTTCCGTTTGGTTATTGAACTTGGGGAACTTCTAGAAAACAGAAGATAAGATGACAGGCGGGCAGTATTCCGAGGCATAGAAACAGCATACGATGGCAGTTTGATTGGGTTAATTGATATATTGTTTATGTCTTAGTTTATAAACAAAAATACAATTGCATTTCCTGGGGTTTTCATATCCCTTTTGGGAAGAGATGGTTTGGATTATACAAGTGACTCATTCAATCATTGGATTCATCTGATTAGTCATCACTAAAATGTAATTTAAATTACAGTTTTTTTCGACTATTGTTTTACTTTTCAAAAATTAAAAATTGGCTTACAAAGCGATAATCACCTTCGCGTGACCAAAGTTAATTCAATCTTCGTTAGTTTGTCAATTGTCAGTGTTTCCTACAGAGCCTGTCTGACGAGAATGATTTCATGGTGTTGAAGATTAATGGTGACAAAAATTAATACGAAATATTCGGCGATTTCCAATGCAGTGCAATTGCACAAAATTGAATGCAAAGACATTTTTACAAACAAATGCAATTTTCGTAATAAATAAAGAACATTTGATACATCATTTGGCTATTTAAGGTAGAACTTATTTTCAGACCAGCTCTTGAGGTCCCGAACTTGGAATATTGTATGATCTTAAAATGTGTCGGAAATGTGCTGAGGTCGGATTGCTTCCCGCTCTTCTCTACTAAAGCCTAATGGTCATGTTAATCCGCGTTCTTTGGTAATTGTTTGTAGCGGCTTTTACCAGCATCATCGCTTCAACGGATTTCCATATCATTCTTCTGCCAAAATGGGGAAACCCCTAACTTTATCACAAAGGGCCTTGTTAGAGCTCCACAAAAGCGCAAACTTTCCAGTGACGGGGTCTGAGAATACGCATCTAACATAAATCATACAATATATGTACCTTATAAATATTTAAAATATTTACTCTACCTCTTTGTGTAGTCGGCGGGAGAGATATAAAGAGAGAGCACATTAGTATGCACGTCACATGAGGTCGGGAGAGATAGAGAGAGAGCTTCAATGGATTTCCGCTACTGGTTTCGCAGAAAAATGAGGGAGGCACCGGCATGCCGCGCTGTGTCTCATCCGTACAACCCAGAAAGTACCGATCATACCGATTGGAATCAATAACAAGTGCAGACAACCCCCTCTCGGGGGCATCAATGTAAACAGAGTCCGATCGGGGTATAACCCAGACCAGATGGTATGGGTATGAGTCGACGGCCAAACAAACGCTAGCGAGAAAATTACAGGGCCAGAAAGAGAGAGCGAGAGAGCTCGGCTTGAAGGAGCTGCTCTGTGTGTACGTACAACAGTTCGTATTAAACCTGATAACGAGTTTCCGATTCAAGTTTTATAACGATTCGCGCTGAGCGGTGGCAGTTTAGTCTGTCGCCTGGTGTTAGCAACGCAGCTGCCTCGATCGCGTTCGAATTCTAAGCTCGCGTACTCACACTCATACTAAATATATATACTATATACAGCAAATATATATAGGTATATCTGTGTGCTCATCTACGGATTCACTGATCCGATAAGATTCGAAATTACTCGTACTATTACTCGTACAATATGTGGCGCCTAGTTTTCGCTTTACTGGTGATGATGAGTGTGGTCCGATCAGAGACAGATCTGTGGCGATCCGATCTCCGCACTCCCGAGACCCAGGCCTATATCATGCGGCTCCAGCAAGAGAACGCGCAACAGCAGCAAGACAGCCAGCAGCCACTGCCCCTGCTTCAGCCGCAATCACAGCCCGAGTTCCAGTTCCAGCCCATACAGGAATCAGCACCTCTGCTATCGCCCGGCCTTGTCAGTGGCCTTCCCAACAAGAACGTGAACAGTCGGATAGGGTCAACAACTGGGAGTGCTGGCAGCTCTGCTTGGGGTGGCGGTGGTGCCTCTTCCGGCTCCGCTTCCGGCTCATCCTACGTGGACGTTGCCAGCTCGGATCAGATAGCTCGCAGTGTGTTGAACTTCGCCCAGAATCTGGCGAATCAACTGAGCAGTAGATATCGCAAGACAGAGGTATTCTCGCCTCTCAGCATTGTCTCTTCGCTGGCTCTGCTACTGCTCGGCGCCAAGGGACGCAGCTACCAGGAGCTGTCGTCTGTGTTCGGCACGTCGGATACAATCAAATTTCACGAGCAATTCGGCCTGATGCTCCAGGATGTGCGGCAACCCAACCGCGAGATGGTGTCCTCCGGGCGCCCACTGGTTCCGTGGCGGACAAGTAATGGCCAGCGCACGTACCGACGATATCTGCGACCTGCACCCCACGAGGTGCATCTGGCCAACGGACTTTTCACCCAGACGGGCTACACGCTCAATGCCGGCTACAGGTGAGTTTAATTAACGATAAACTGGATCTGAGCTGAGCTCAGGTTGGAGATGGGGAATGCCAGACTATTAGTGGCTGCCTTGAGCTGCTTCGGACGGGATGGCCCCATCAGATCGGATCGTTGGGAAGCGATCGAGCAGCGATCTGGAATATCAAGAATGATTCAACGGCGAATCATGTAAAGTAAGATTGGGATTGTTTGATTGCGAGATCATTTATCTGTGCCATTTCAATGCAAAGAAATGTGCAAGATCGAATCCAATACAGATTGACTTAAGAGAAAAATGTTGTTTAGCAAGCAGGCTATGATTAACACTTTTCAAGAATGGAAAGACTTTCTCGCATATATTCTATATATGCATGCAAATTTCACGTATACTCACATATGGATTAAATTAAAGAATTATCAGCAAAGCGTCATCCATTATAAACTTTAAATAGCATGGGAAAAGCAATCTGATGAAATGTATAGCATAGTAGGAAAATCCCTAGCAAGTCCATACAATGAGGTTCTCCCTCCGTGAATTACCATAAACTTTAATGATCTACACCGCCAATCTGTTAGTTTCAGTGAACCATTTTAAAGCGTTTCTTTATTGCATTGACTACAATTCTCCTAGTCTGTCCATCCCGAGAACCAGCTGTTCCAACATATCTTCCAAATGATCTTGCACTAATTCGTTAGCTCATGATGATTTTTTACTCATGTGTTCTATTTTATTTGCATTTGCAGTCAAGTGATCCGTGAAATATATGGATCGGATCTGGAGACGCAGGATTTTGAAGCGAGTCCGGCTAAGGCGCGTTACAACATCAACAGCTGGGTGGCGCAACACACGCGAAACCATATTGACAGCATTATATCAAGCGATATACCGCAGAGTACTCGAATGATTCTGGCCAATGCCCTGTACTTCAAGGGCTTCTGGGAGACGGACTTCATCGAGTCAGCCACCAAGCCGGATAGTTTCTATCCGAATGGCGAGGGCACACAACCAGTGCTGAGTGTCCCGATGATGGCTACGGGCGGCAGTTTTCCCTACCACGAGGATCATCAGCTGGGCTGCAAGATCCTTGGCCTGCCCTATCGCGGCAACCTGAGCACCATGTATATCATCCAGCCCTTCAAGTCGTCGGTGGACAAGTTGAATATGCTCCAGCAGAGACTGAACGCAGACGTGATCGAGGACCTGATCAGCAGGATGGTTCGCCGGTCTGCCGTGATGGCCTTTCCCAAGATGCACATTACAGAGTCCGTCAGCCTGAAGACCATGCTCCAGCACATGGGTATCGGCGGCATCTTCAGTACAGTCCAAAATGATCTCTCCCTGATTGCCACAAATGAGGCGCAATCTGCGGCGGGTGGTCCCTCGGCCTCCTCAGATGGACTGAGCAATAGTCTGGGGGGCAACGCCTTACATAATCTGGAGGCCCAACGGAGTGCATCTCCAGCGGCACGCTCTGATCTAGTGGTGGATGACATTGTCCACAAGGTTGACTTCACCGTCAACGAACAGGGCACGGAGGCAGCGGCGGCCACGGTCACGTATGTGAAGAAATCCGGACCCGATGTACTCTTCCGGGGCGACACACCATTCATTGTCTTGGTGCGCCATGATCCAACCAAGCTTATCCTGTTCTATGGGATCATCAATGAACCGCCAACGGCTAATTAGGTTTCGTTTCGAATGTCTAGGATTTAGTATGTAAGATCGTTGACTTTTTAGTTAGGCATTTAAGAAGCAATTTAATATGATAATAAACTAAGTGAAATAGTGTACAAAAAACCGATGGCTCTTTCTTCTTTTCTGAGTTTGAGTTTTGAATTTTATTTCAAATTCGCATTTATACCGCCAAAGTTCGGGTTTGCTCCAGTCGATATTTATATCGATGAATTGGTGCCCAGGTGGCACTGCACATTAGAGCCACAACCAGGGTGACCATTTACGGTATTTTTGATACTTTTCGGTATTTTTTAAGGTCAAAATTGAAGCGACGGTATATTTTTTAAATGAGACGGTATATTTTAGTATATTTCTGAGGGTCGGCCAGTAAATTTTAACGATAAATCCGCGGTTACACTGGTCAAAACAGGTGACTTGTTGGCTTTGTTTTGGATTTGTTTTTTTTCGAATTTCCAGGCTTAGAACGTGCAAAAATGATGTCCTTACCGGATACAGACAGTGAGGATGAGCTGCCCCCCGGCTGGGAAGAGCGCGCCACAGACGACGGCACCGTCTGCTATGTGAAGTATAAAGGTCAAGCTCAATCGCAAAACGTAGCTGATAAATGGATTTTTATCTCTTCAGCCAGCAAAACAAAACCTCTCAGTGGACACATCCAAGAACTGGCCGGTCCAAACGAATTACTGGGGAACTGCCGATTGGCTGGGAAAAGTACTATGACGAGCAGCTCAAGAAATTTATATTCCTGAACAAAGAAACCCAGCAGCGTAGCAATGTGGATCCCCGACTAGCCTTCGCTGTGGAAGAGCCCACTCAGAATGTGGCCCAGGTGCGGCAGAGATTTGATTCCTGCAGCACAGCACTACAGGTGCTCCATGGCAAGGATCTGCATGGACGAATTGCTCTGATAACCGGAGCGAATTGCGGCATTGGGTTTGAGACTGCTCGCTCTCTGACTCAACATGGCTGTGAGATCATATTCGCCTGTCGTAGTCGGGCCAGCGCAGAAGCTGCCATCGACCGGATTGCCCAGGAACGACCCTCGGCTCGGGCCCGCTGCCGTTTTGTGGCCCTCGATTTGAGTTCGTTGCGTGCTGTCCGGCAGTTTGTGCGGGAGATCAAGGAGAGTGTGAGGTGAGTGCCTACCAATTAGGTTTACTAGTATAAAAAATATACAAATTCATGTATTTTCCAGCCACATTGATTACCTCATCTTGAACGCGGGCGTTTTCGCCTTACCCTATTCGACGACCGTGGATGGTCTGGAGACCACATTCCAAGTATCGCATCTGTCCCATTTCTACTTGACTATGCAACTGGAGACGTTGTTTGATTACAAGACGAGGATTGTGGTTCTGTCATCTGAGTCGCACAGGTATTTATTTATTTGAAATATGATGCGGGGTTTTGTTAGTTAATGGAACAATTGTCAGACTGTTGATATACGATAAGGCCTCAAATGCAAACTAAACAATTGATATGAAAAGAATGCCGACAACTGCATTTTCATTGATAAGGTGAAGTTTCCTTTAAGGTGAATCTATATCTGAATTATCGAATTCGAAGGTAAACCGAATTTGATACCATCTTACCATTAACAATAGGTACTCCACTCCCTTTCAAAACATCTTTCAGAATACATATGTACGTGTTTTACGTTGTAGTGTCATGTTGAACTGGGATCACTTACGCTGCCTTCAGTGTAAATCCCATTCAAGTTCCATATTTTCCTTTTGTGCGGCAAGCATTTGACACTTTTGCAACCGGTATTCGGAGAGTATGAGGTATATTCATCATGGTCTTTGCAACAGGAACTGAAGGCAGCGTTTTGCGATCCCCCATACCCACAATCGATCGATTGGCGAATCTTATCAATGACCAAAGTCTGTTGTATTTCGTTTTTGGGTCAGCGTCAGCTAATCACTGCTAATCGCTCGTTTTATCTGCACAGTCCACAATATGTAGACCTGTCTGCATTTTTGTTTATTTTGAAACATGTTTCTGAAAATAGATCCCATATGGGGCTATAAAACGGAAGGACTCGAGAGAAATGTAAATGTTTGGCATTTGAAAAGTTCTTTAGAATACATAGGTTTGATGGCTTGAGCTTAATCGTTGTTATAGATCTCAGAGATCTTACTAGAGTAGCGAGGTATTTGGTGGTCGTCACCATCGCTTATGGCGCTCCTACATGTCTTCATTTATTTATTTTATTTGCGAGTTGATTGCACTTTTATGCCCCTCCGCAATGTGGACTTTGGACCCGACCGGTTTCTTTTCGCTTTGGGGCCAAACTATTCATAGTGCGAGCCAAAAATAAATAATTTCGCCTGCATACTCATTTCGCAGCTATGCCGTGTGGGCTAGTGTAGGTTTCCAAAAAATGTTTAATCTTGTGGCGTCACTCCATCTGCCTCGACTCTTTTGTGTTTGTCTACGATTGAAGCTCTGTTTGGTCTCGTTTCAAGGCGAAACGCAATTGAACTTCGATCTACCATCCAACGGCGATCCAGAGCTGCGCACAATTCGTATTCGTAATTTCAGATAAACCAGAATCAACCACTCTGCTATCAAAACAACAACGCCACAGCTTTGATTACATTATCGAAACCCCACATGTAGAGGCAGGGCGCAACCCTCACGTGCAGATGTAAGCACAGTGGGATGTAGTTTGTATATTAAATACAGAGGGTCGTAAAGAAATGCTAAAGAAAAAATCCATTAATTTTGAGTAAGACATTCAAATGGACATCTCTCAGGGAAATATCACTTTTAGAGATAGGCAGCTATTGATGCTGTGAAATGGATTAGGAAAAATCGGAGCACTCTATAGAACTCTCTAGAAAATCTCAACAGTTGGGTCAATTTGGAAATTAATATCCACCATTAAAAGGGATCCAAGGGATCTACCACATAATCCTACTGGCCGGTGTGAAAAATATAGCAAACGGATATAAGTAATTATAGTCAAACTTCTTAACCGTTAACATCCCCAAGTCGAGTTTATAAGAAACCTGTAGGATTCCAATTCTGTGAAATGTCTTTTTCATAGCCAGAACATCATATATAACTCTTTCATAAGAGAATGCCGTTTCTTAATTTATTTAAATTTATAAAAGAAATAAAGATCAGTTGATATAGTCGATGGGTTTCAGTTAAGTCATAGCACTTTTACTGCACCTTAATAGGAAGTTAGTTAGTTTCCATCATCTCTTGATCCACTGTGCCCAGAGTCACACATATAAAAATGATGGAAGACTCGCGTGAATCGAGTGGAGGAAGCACAAAACGCAATTGAATGGAGAGGGGAGTTTGTTACGAGTATTGGAGGTGGTTTCTTTTTTTTGCCGCTGCTGCTGCCTCTGCGGCTGCCTCTGCTGCTGCTGATGTGCTGACTGTGCGCGTTGCTCTGCTCACGTACTACATTTTTGGCTTCTCGTTTCGAGTATGTATCTTTCCAGGCCGGGTCTGGCGTGCAACAAAAAGTCGCGTGCGCCATGCGGTGTACTTGCTGATAGTCATGTATGCCACAAAATGCTCGGCCAAGATTTGATGAATTATACCCAGTTCCTATTGGGGTCAAAAGCGAAGCAAATGGGTGCTAACTGATAAACATTTTCGAAAAATTTTGAAGGCAAACAACACTCCATAATGATTAAAGATCCCTGTGAAATGAACAGATTTTTTTGTTTGCACAATTGAAAAGATTTTCACATCATTATGCAGAAATCTTTAATGCATTTAGCTAATGCAATTACTATTTGTTATTAATTGCTCAAATGAATGCTAAGCTGTTCAAATATGATCCACTCCGTACAAGTACAAGTGCCATAAACAACACGTATGCTCGTTTCGGCCTGTACCTACCGCAACTCAAACACAAACCAACAACAACAAATAACTCCCACAAACCCGAACAACAGCCAGCCCAACAGCAAGTTCCATTTATCTAGAAAGCAGCAAATGTATGCATAAATAAATACAAATTTGCATAGATTTTTGCGACGTTATTTTTACATTGACCGTTCTGTTCTGTTTCGTTCTGTGGGCTGTGGCCCCAAGCCGAGAGCGCATTGAAAATGCGCGGGCATTTGAAAAATGAAAACAAATCCAAAGTCCAGAATGTGCGCGAATCAAACTTTCATGTTGGAGGCGGCTCTATGCGCCCTGAGCATGCGCTACACGAAAAGGAGCTCCCTCTCCATTGATGAAGCCCCTCTGAACAGACTCTCAGAAGACACTTCTGACAGTCCTTGTGGGACTCAGTTTAATGTCTGGGCTTTGTTTCACTAGCCACTTGTTGTAGCCCATTGTTGGGGGCATTCAAGATAAATATATGTATGTACATATGTGTGTACGTAGGAGAGGGCTTAGTCATTGTCAATGACCTGTACTTTGTGGCTGTACTGTTTGTTGATTCTGACTTGATGCATCTCATTAATAACGAGCGTTAAGCGCCGGCAATACACAAGAACAACGACAATGCCAATCAAGACTCGTTTGGCGATTGGCGTTGACGGGGGGCAAAGTCCACTGGGTTCGGCTGGATGAATAATATATGCTGATCCATACGTACTAACTCAAATTGGAAGAACTGGGCTAACCAGCAAATGCGTCTTAAAAATGAACAATCCTTTATTTTCCATCGCTTGTATTCAGGTTCGCCAATCTGCCTGTGGACAACCTGGCCATTCATCATGTATCCCCCCCAGCGGAGAAATACTGGAGCATGATGGCCTACAACAATGCAAAGCTGTGCAACGTACTTTTCGCCCAGGAACTGGCTCAAGTGAGTCATGACCAAATTTGGCACCAAGAATTAGGTCACTAATTGAACTCTTATCTTCTGTACCTACCTGAAGCGCTGGAAGCAACGCGGAATCTCTGTGTTCTCCGTGCATCCTGGGAATATGGTCTCCACGGAATTGTCGCGTAATTATTGGTTCTATCGATGGCTGTTTGCCATCGTGAGACCCTTTACCAAGTCCCTGGTGAGAAAAAGAGACACGCATTTAATTTAATTGACTATCACTTATAAGAGTACTCTCTCTGACAGCAACAAGCTGCTGCCACCAGCATCTACTGTGCCACAGCCAACGAGCTGACAGGATTGTCGGGACTATACTTTAACAACTGCTACTTCTGTGAGCCCAGCAAGCTCTCCAAGAGTGCTGCACTGCAGCAGCAACTGTGGCACCTCAGCGAGCACCTGGTATCCGAACTGCTGGAGGACCATTAAATTACACCAAACAAATGTTGTGTTCTTTGTAAAATTTTTATATTTATACTTTATATACTAAACCATAATATTAAGCGTCGAGTATACGTGATTTGCTTTGTCTCTTAATTGTAATTTTTAAATAACAGCCTAAGTGCTAGCTAAAGGAACTTTTGGGGGGACTAGAAATCGGAGACGCGACCTTTGCGCTCCCAATCGCCATAGCGTGTTGGCTCCGGACCGGCGGGACCGCCGACCTCGCCTGTGTAAGGATTCGTTTGATTGGGCCACTGCTTTAGGGGCTCCTTCTCCTGGTAGGGATGGCGAGAGAACTCGTCTAATTTCCCCAGCGGCGTCTTGGCACGCAGCTTCTTCTGGAAGGCCATCAGCTTCTCGGTCCGTGTCTTCGGCTCGGAGACATCAACGACCAAATCGTTGCCACCAACTGTTGCACGCCAGGCGCTGCTCGTCGACAGGTAGCTCACTAATTTGGTAAATGGAGATGATTATTTAGGCTAAAACTCGCGGAGGATTAGACACACACCTTGCTTGCCCACCTGCGGCAGGGCGCGCATGGATTGTTTGGCCATGGATTGCATGTTGATTCTATTCTGTTCAGTTGCTCTTGTTATGCAAGAAATGCCGGCAATTCTCTCGACTTTAACTATTTTTACGGAACTTTTATCTCACACAGCTGGTTGTGTTGTGTGTTGTTACTCGGGTGTGCGCGTTTGTTTTTGCGATGCTCTCGGATGTGGCGGTTGGCTTTTATAGTCGCTGCCTCGGCTTGTTTTTATTTTTTTTATTATTATTTTGCGCGCCCGTCAGTGTGACCGCGGATTTAACGATATACGGTCTGATCCTCAGAAAATACCAAAAACATACCGTAAATATACTGACGAAATCATGTTCTAATATACATATTCCTCGATTTTGATATTCCGTTGAATATTGCTGGCTATATAGAACCCTTAGCTCTGCCCACATAATTTAAGGTCATTGATGAATACATTTTCTATATGACTGAATTATTTAAGGGACTCCCTTTTTTTGATTGTGTCTGAAATTCGGCTTAAACAAAAAAGATCAAGAAGCTCGCCGCCGGCAAATACTGTAGGCAGTGTTCCCATAAGTGAGACCAATACGCACTCTATTGGATTGATCTGGAACTACGGGTACGAGCTCGTCTGGTCTGGCAACACTTCAACTGCGACCAGGACGCTCTCTATTGCCATGATCTGGAGCTATGGGTACGAACTCGTCTGGTCTGGCAGCACGTCAACTGTGACAAAAAATCGAAATCGACGCACGAAAAATGGAATTTTTAAACTAATTTCATTCATGTTTTAAAAAAAAGATAATTAAACAATTAACATAATCGTATCATTGGACAAAAAACCGTTCCGTGATTTCTGTGTAATTCGTACAGATTTGTATACAACTTTGTGGACACATGGTTTTTTATCTGTTATTTTTAGGAATAAAATGTATTCGACTTAAATTTTAAAAGTTGCCCATTTATGTACAGCGGCAATGGTGTATGTGGAATTCATCATAATACCCCAATTGGTATCGAACACACACCCAGAACTTGTTCGGGTTGCAAGTAAGCCCAGACAGTAGTTGTTCTTTTGCAGTTGCGGGAACCATTCAAGTGTGTCCAAGACATAATATTGGGGCAACATAATTGGCATATGGAAGGGGAATTCCTATGCCTGTACATGCTCGTCATATGACCCTGCTTTAGGCGCTGTGGCATGAAATTCGCTGCGCTTCAATCAGTTTCGGGCTTGCGATCGTCCTAAGTGCATTGGAAAGAAATGTTTCAAAAAACTAGTGCGCCAAAACGTATAGAGAATATGTGGTATATTCTGTGCAAATGCTCCACACAGTGATTTCGTTTTTGTGTGGATTGATAAATAGATACATATTCCTAAAAGTGTCACAGCAATTGAATTAATGCTTCCTGCTGGGGGCCAGCGAAACACAGCCGATTCGCAGATGTCATGCCGGGCTCAACGGAAACGGAAACAAAGCAGCATCAAAAATGTCATCCGCTGCACTGAGGTCGGCCTCAGTCGGCCTCTGGCACAGCCTGTCAGTAGTGTCACATAAAATATCCATCACAATTATCGGCATCGGAATCAGCACCATCATCATTATCGCCATTGTCCTCATGGCGAGATTATTTTCCATGCTGTTCGCTGGCCCGCTTAATTGATTTTATTCAATTTTTTTCCGTGTAAATGGCAAAGGAGAAATAATAATCATAATGGCTCTAGTTTCGAGACTAATTAGCGTTCAGAAATAATTGAAATTGTCCATTGTGCCGCTTAAGCGGCAGGATGGCCCCCTAAACAGGAACGGAACTGGTTGCAGTTGCAGCTTTTGCCCCTGATTTATGGGCTCAGTGAGAAAATAATAAAAACAGCCATAAAATATAGGAAAATCACGCAAAATGCGTAAATCAATGTGATTAATTATGAAAATATTTGGCATTCTGCCTTTGATGCGTTCAATGGGGATTTGGCATTTATAAATAAGTATTTATGTTTCGCTCTACGAGTATTGAATAAATGGAAATTTGTGCAATTTTTTCATAACAAACAGAATAGTTGGGGAGGTCTTCCTTAGATTTGTTTATTTAAGCATTAAGTAATTGTTTGAAATCGATTAAAATGTACTCTTCTGCTCGAAGATTAAGCAGGGAGTCCCAATACCATTGCGATTCGAGTCGGTCTAGGTCTAGGTTTTCTCTCCAGAAACTCTTCATGGACAATTTTACCCATTTGATAATCATGCTATCGATTCGTTCTATAAATGGCCCTGGTCAGAAAATTATCCACAATTTATCTGCCCCGAGTTAGCACTCACTTGTAGATGTCAGCGAATATGACTCCATCTCATCTGCCGCATATTTATGGGGAAACATTTTTCAATTTTACACCGTTTAGCTCACAACAAATAAAAGAATAAGCAGGAATATAACACATATAGCGATGTGTGCTCGTGTATGGCAATGAAACGGAAGTGAAATTGCAAAATTAATGCCTTTCGTGTAAATATGAGGCATGCATTTTTCATGACAACGTGCCAAAGCTTAAAAAACAAACAACACACGAGAGTGATACACAGGGCCCGAGTGAAAGAGAGAACATTTACGTTAATGGGTCGCGTCTTTATGTCTGGCTGGCTGCTCGTCATTGTGCGAGTATTTATG
Source organism: Drosophila pseudoobscura (assembly GCF_009870125.1). NCBI lineage: Eukaryota > Metazoa > Arthropoda > Insecta > Diptera > Drosophilidae > Drosophila > Drosophila pseudoobscura. The sequence continues at coordinate 25,732,704 of NC_046681.1, read as the reverse complement.
CATTATTTATATTTGTTTTTATACACTTTGTTATTACTTCTTTCATCATTTATTCAGAAATATTAAAGAATATACACACATTTATGCAACCGAACGAAGCAGCGATCGGCGCCCCTGAATATGCAGCGAATTTTTTCACATTCTCCAGGAGTTAAATTGTGTGCAGGCAGGATTAAGTGAGCTTCTGGTTACATTAGGCCAGAGAACAAATATAACAATATGAAAGTATAGTTTTTGGATTAAAAGTACCACCAGCTAAAGGTCCTTAAGGTATTCTTTGATGATTTATCAGCTTAAGGAAATCTACCATCAAGGATCTATTTTGGGAAATTCATTTGCGATTATTGAAATTGGGGGTTCTTCATATTCTTCTTACAGAGTACCTGGTAGTCGTTTAAAATTCATGCCCAACAGATAATCATGTGATATGATAGCTCTGTTGCATAAATGTGTACATATGTTCGTGCCTCTTCCACTGTTTGCTTATAATTCACACATTTTATTTATTTCCCCACCATTTGCCATACTTTTTCTCTGTCGATTACCAAATGCGAATGCACGACTACTCGTATGGTGCAGAAAATGTAAAACAAAAGCAAAGGACAGGACAACAATTCGCCTTGCGATACAATTTATTTATTCACAATTTATTCTTTATGCTATCGCTGTTGTGGACACTCTTCCTGGTTTTGTTTTTCCCTCTCTCTCTTTTTGTTTTCCCTGTTCGCGAATTCGATTGTTTAAAGTGCAATTTTATGATGCGTTAACAGTCTATTACATATGCATATGTAAACCTCCCCCCAAGAGCCACGTAGAACAGACCCCAGCATAGATTTAGTGATTGTTGATTTGTAGATTTGACAATTTGTTGAAGCAGAAACAGAGTCATTTTACAGCACATTTATTGATCAAATGAACCCTATGCTACAACAGTGGTCCGGGGAAGAACAAATCGCAAAAAAAACACAGAGGAAAAGGTAGTCTTATCAGTGCCCTCCCTACACCTTTCAGTGGAAGGGTTTGGGATAGAAAAACTGACATGTTTCTATAGTGATTTTGTTAATCAAATGTACCTCCAGTCCACTCCCATGCTAAGAGCCATTTCTAATTGGAAAAGGAATCAAGAAAGGGGGGCGACTGCCTCCCCGACCCAATGTATCCCCCACAGAGATCTGATAATTTGCAACAGTTTTGGGACATTCGGCTTAATTGCTTTTTTCCCTTCTATTTTGCATAATTAGAATTTGATAAAATGTTGCAATGCCTTCCAAATGCCCTCTATGCCACGCCCATTGCATGTTGCGTGCAACTACAAAAGTCCTTCTGCTAGTGTGCGTGCTTGCGCGTGTGTGTGTGTGTGTGTGTGAGTGTGTTCCCTGACTTTCTGTGCAAATTCGATTTTAATAATTGGAATTTATCTCTGATCAAATTTCGTGGTTGCTGAAAATGTGTTCAATACTTCTCAGCTCCACCTCCAGCTCCAGCTACCATCCCCCCCCGCCCAGTCGTCGTACCCCGGCTCCATCCAGTAAATTAAATTGGTTTTTAATAGGCGAACGATGCGTTTTTGTGTCGAGCATCGATTGGCGCAGATTGATTTGGCAGTTAACAAACATTTCTGGGGGGAGGGGGGGCGAGTGCCGGCTGGAAATTATTTCAGCAATTGCCAAATTGTTTGAGTACTCGTACGCGTACTCGTATCCCTGTCAACGCCCGAGTGTGGGGTTCTCGGTTTAGCTGTCTCTCTGATCGCATTCGGAGCTGACACTCAGACACCCAGCCAATCCAGCCAGTCATCAGCAATTCCTCGCCCGACATTTTCCCCATTCAATTACTCGGCAATTGTATTGACAGTCATCTTGCCGGCATCCTATCCTCCATCTGGAGGAGCTCCTCCTTGTGCGGTTCCCTAGCCTGCCTTTTTTGCCTGCCTCTTTATCCGTTGATGCGACAAATTGACAGCCGGGATGGATGCGATGTGGATGCGATGGCACACCAATTTGTTAATATTCTTGCATGTCTTGTACGAGATACATTTGTATCTACACGCTAGCTTTGCAGATGAGCGATGAGCGCAATTAAATCAGGCCGTCAGCGGGTTGACTATTTACATCGAGCGACAGTGACAAGGAATGACTTTGAATAAAGGATAAAAGTAGGTTTCTAATTTTAAATTAAATTAATTTGAAATTTTTTGGGGTAAGAATTTACCCGAAACAATGCAACAACAAGCAGTAATGGTTGGCTTAAAATGTATATGCTCATAATTATTCAGTTTAATTTTCATCTTTGTGTCATCGTTCTCCTCATTGATCTCCTCATCGCCACCATTACATACCTGTTTCAATTTATTTATTGAATTGTATATTAATAAAATTATAAAGATCTTTATTGCATCCATTATTTAGGTTGTTACATAGTAGTATTATTCTTTGGGTCTTTCTCTTAGACCTGAGAAGATGCCCTTCTTTTATTGATAACATCGAATTTTTGGATTAGAGTCTGTTCTTGTGGGTTCCAAGTTTCAATCGCTACAGGGAAATATTATTCTTTGTCTAGTAGTCCTAGGCAGGGGAGAGTCTTAGGAGAGTCCCTCCTTTATTGATGTCCATTTGTTGATGAAATTCGGTTCTGGAACAGGCTCCAAAGGCAACAACTTCAACAATGTTTCCATCTCTATTAAAAAATGTTTTTTGTTTCTGTTTATAATTTAAAAATTCGGTACAAATATGTATTTCTTACTTGTTGCTTTCTTTGCATTCCGAATGAGTTTTCCTTAGAGGTTCTACGGAAATTTGAATAATAATTTTAGACCTGATACCTTTCCATTTATAGACAAAATCTGCTGCATTTGCATTAGTCTTTTTTCACTCCACTGACACATGATTAATGAATGCAGTCCGTGCATATTTCCTCGCACATAAATTGCAATCAATTAAATGAATTTCAAAAATATTTGCATTATTAGTTTTAATATTGAGTTTTTTATGCCCATATTTCAGATATTTTGCATTAATAAAGATTGGTTGTCTGTCCCCCCGTTCTGGGGCCTGTGCTCGTAAATTATGATTCAATTAATAAATTTTTGTTGTGCACTAATTTGAGTTCCCAATGGGATGGTTATGCCCGCCGCCCCCCCCTCAGGCTCATCAGTGAGGCCTGCCACGAACTTATACCCTTTCAGGGGGTTCACAAATTGTGTGAAGAAGGTTGAAAGCGCTGAAAGGAAGCCCAACTGATATCGGAATCAAAATACTTATGGAAATCGCGTACAATTTGGAATTCGGTACGGATATCGGGAACAAATCAGGTAGCTGTGGCCTCAAGGAAAGTCCAGATATCGGCACCAAATTGAGTACGGATCGTGATTTTCGTAATCTTCTTTGGTTTCCTACATATCCTACATCCCACATAAATCAAGTGCTTGTCCCACAGGCACCCTTGACGGCAGTGTATTCATCGCTTCGGCGAACGAGTCGCCGCCGCAGTCCTTCTTCTTGTCGAAATGAATATGAAAAAGATGTTTACGCGATGAAAATCCCCAAAAAATCCGTGACAGCAACAATAAAGCCCGGCGGAAAAATCTCGTATGGTTGTTAAATTTCCACCAAGCGTGCCCGTTGCACTGCTGGAAAAGCGGCAAAGCCGGCAAAAGCGATGGGGTGGCCCTGCTGCTCCAGTGGGGCCGGAGCTGAGCATTCATTTTTTATGTTTATTGTCGCTTATCGTTGCCTCCGAGGGGAGTGTGCCGTACCCCCGGCTCGTGCCGTGTCCGTGCCCTGTTGAGGGGCAGGAGTGGGTTGGGCGTGTCATTAGGGTCTCGGCGCCAAGATGAAAAAGAGTAAACACGGCTATGAAAAAACGTTAACAACTCTCTTGGGCCGCCGAGGGGGGACCCAAACAAAACGCATTACACACACAATCTTTCAGTCTGTATGGGATTGTGCGTGTATGTGTGTGTGCCTGTGTGTGTGTGTGTGCTACGTGTAACTTTATTAGCCGTCTCCCCAATGGTGCAAGTCTGTGACTGTGACTGTGCGTATGCCTCCAGTGTGCGACTGTGTGTGTGTTACCTTGTCAAAGTTATGAAAATGTCTGGGGACCTGCTGTAACTGGCTCTGTTCACAGACCCTGTCCCTGCCCCAGTCCCTGTCCCTGTCCCTGCCCCTGCCACAGTCACAGGCCCCTCTTGGCGGTTGCTGCTCCCCTCGGTCTAGCCGTGTGTGAAATTAGTCTAGGGCGTGGATTTCCATATACCGTGCACATAGAAACAATGTGGGTGCATAAGTCTGAATCAAGGATTGGAACGCCAAAGTTTAAATATAATTAAATGTGGCAAAAACAAATGAAAATGCTCTGGTTTTATCTATAGGGAATTTCACGTGGTGTAGTAGGAGTATCTTTAGGAGGAGACAAGGACAGATCGTTGCTAAAAATATGCAGAATAGTATTAAAGATAAGTGTCGAAAAGGGCTTGTGGCACTACCACCAATATTTATAATCTTTTGTGGGAGTCCTCCATGGGATTTCCATGGAACAAATCCCTTTCCGTTGTTGCTTTTCCAGGTTCCCGTCCCACATGGGTATTTTCCATGTCCTTTAAGATATTGCCGATCTGTGGGCTCCAGAATCTCCATCTGAAGTCCTCCCATAAATCGCTTATCGGAAGCTTTGCTGATGCAAATCTTAAACCATCACCCAGCAGCGCTTTTGAAGGTGATTTTCAATTACACAGCTCCAGCTCCTCCAGAATCTCATTTCGTATGATAACTGAGGCAAAAGGCGTGGTCATGCATAATTCCTTAGAGGTAAAAAAGATTCCATTTCGCCGCGTACATACATATAGAAAATTCCTTTAATATTTTTGCAAATGATGCTGAGAAATCTCAGGGCGTCCTCGCACCTCGTCGAGGTCATTTAAATGCAGATTGCGGAATGAGCAGTCTGTCCACTCGGGCGTCAGACCAGGCATTTGCATAATGGCGGCGACACATTGCAGCGGAAACGGAAACCCAAACCCACCATCATGGGCCCCCACGCCCCCCTCCTACCCTCCATGGCTCGAAGGCTTCGGCGCTGCGTTGCAGGTTGCAGGTTGCAGGTGCTCCAGTCGTGTTTATGGCTGCTTGAGATTGCTTGTGCTTGTGGGGGCTGTCGTCGGGGCTGTCGCCGGTGTCGTTAGTAAACGGAAGCTCCTCGCATTGCCCGGTCATTGGGTTTGGGCGCCAGAAATGAAGTGTGGCAGCAGCAAGCGTTTTTCATTTGAATTCAACTGCCATAAATAAGCCAGCCACCGAACAAAGGTGCGAAAGGCAGGTGATGGCTTCCTCCTCTGAGCTGCCATAAAAGCAATCAAAGGGGTGTGAGGAGATATTTGGAGATATACTCCCCTGAACGATGGGACATTATAGATTAAGGCTTACATATGTGGCCCATAAACAAAGATTTATTCATGTGGATACAAATAAAATATTAACACTCTTAAAGTGCTCTATGACTTTCCCTGGGTACTGATCAGGAATTCTCTCCCACTCAAAGTTTCCGAAATTATTTACACCTTCAAATTGTCCATGGGGCAAGCTACTACTACTATTAGTAGTCCGGCGTGGTTGCTGGTATTGTTGCGGTCGTTGTTGCTGTTGGTTCAATGTTTATGTTGCCACATCGTGGCAGGGCACGCATGCAAGGCCTCGCCTCAAACCCAGCAGCCCCCTGCACACACACACACACACATACATGCATGCAGGGGCGATAGGTGCAGCTGTGACTTTGGGTGGGGGCCACTGGAGCTGGCTAACGGGTTCGAGTGGGGGTGGGGGTGGGGGCGGTGACAACCATTGTCAGTTGGTGGTGGAGCCTGGCAGCAGCTGTGCCACCTGCCACTACTGTACTTGGAGAAATTCTGGGCCGAAACACAAAACTTTAGAGGCACTTGTTTCTGTATCACATTCTAAAAATGTTTGGAATAATGTAGGAAAACGTGAGAAAAATGTTGCTATAAAAACTTGTCGTTTTCCCAAGCAAAAAAGGTAAACCTCAGATTCCCAGAGACCACAACAGTCCTTCAGCGAAGGTCCAGTACTTTATAGAAGAAAAACCCCTAATGATCGTGGCAGGAAAGTCTTCAGACAGTCTCTAACATTCTCAGGGATCTATGTGCCCCCGTAGTCCTCATTTAAATGAGGAAAAAGTCCATTATATATTCGATTTTCGAATGTGGTGTGATTTATTCATTTCCAAAAACTAACTTGTGATCCTCCTAGTTTTTGTGGAGTGTAGAAATTGGTTCTGGCGTTGGTTTTGTTGCTGGAGTGGCATAAATATCGTTGCGGTTGCACGTGAAAATTGCATTTGGCCAGCATTTGGCTGCTGGGCTGCTGGTTACACGAGAAGCGGACTGGAGTGGAGTGGAGTGGAGTGCCATTCGGTATTCGGTATTGGGGTATTCTGTTACGCTCTGTTCTGGCCCTTACAGTCTGTGCAAATTGTGGACTTAAATGTTTATAACGCATCCCCACCATGCCCCCCCGCCTTCCGCAACGTTCCACCACCAGTAACGCAACTCCACGCCGTGGCACCACCCCACTCTAGACCATTTTCGTCGTTTGTTTATTAAGCTTTTCTGGCTGGGGCAGAAATAGAGAATCGGTGGGGCAAAAAAAAAAAGGTGTTGAATGCCACTTGCTGGGGCTGCTTTTTATTGCCATCGCACATCTAAGTGCAGCAGCTGTAAAATAAATATATATTTTTATATATACCCATTCCGCACCATCCATTTCTTGTACTTCTCTTTGTTGTAGTTGCCTGTGGGTGGACGGGGCTGGGCCACGGATGCCCGGGAGGATGGATATAAATTAAACGCATTAGAGTAGGAAACCGCAGCGATTTTCCCTTGCGTTTTTTTCTCTCTCCCTCTGTCTCCCGCCCAGCATTAATTCGCTTTTCCAACCGACAAAGGCACTTAACGTTCTTGCTCTCTCACCCTCTCCCCCTCTCACCCACTCACTCTCGCACTTTCTGCTTTTTTCTGATTGAAGTGTATACAAAATTTAAATAAGAAACAAATCGAAGTAATGGCAAAGTCCCCCCCCCCCCCCCCTCGATTGCCACCTCGTAGATGGCTAGATACCAAATACCAAATGCTCAAATGTTGTAAAAGGCAATGGAAAAAGCTTCGAAATGGTGCTGGAATGCAGACGAAGGAAGCTCTTCACATAATGAAAAAATAAAGGAAACCGAAAATCCATTCAAATGAATCCAAATTCATTGAAGCGTTTTTTTTCGGTACTGGATGGAAGAGAAAAAAAAAGGAATTAATAGCAGGATACTGCCGCTTATCAGGCACGTTTTTTACCTGCCACAAAAAAACATGGGAGTACAGAAACAGTGGCATGCCCCAGAGAGCCTCCGTGTCAACAAGAAGATGGAAAACTACCAACTATTGGAGATATCTTCGGATTGTTGCCATCAAAAACGCATACTCGATTGTAATAGGATGATATCTAACATAATATGGTTATACATTTCCAGCTAATATCAAAATCATTTGAAATCTTCTTTCCAATTTCCATGGCAATCACTATCCCTAGACAAACATAGATATAAATGAAACACCAAAAGAGAGAGAGAGAGAGAGTCCGTTCCCCTGGCCCCATCAATGGCAAAGTCAGAGCCTCGGGGCGAGCTCTTAAATGGAATGACTAACCATCTTAATCACATCACATCACATCACAGATACCGTGGCAACACCCGCACGGAGCATTCTGTGCGGCAGCTGGCGGAGCTAAACGTTTACTCGGGCGATTTGGAGATGCCCGCCGACATTTCGGCAGCTGTCAGTTGTTTGCCACTAAACGCTTACAACCAGCCAGTAAAGTGCCCCGGCGGAGAAGGGAAAAGCAAGAAAAAAGGAACATTTTATATATAATCAAATAGCAGCCAAAAAACGGTTCTGTGGCCAGGGGCAGACGTCTTCTTCGTCTGGCGTTTCTCTGTTCCGCATTCTGGCGCTTTAACTTCCGTTTCCGCTTTCTCTCACTCACACTCCACACTCTTCTCCATTGTCTTCTCTCTCTCTCTCTGGCACTTTGCATACAAAGTACAGTTAACTAGTGGCATCAGTTTTTCACACAACAGCCCTCCGCTGATGGTTTGGCGGTTTTTCCACTGATTTCCATTCCCGGTGCCGCCATGGAAAGAAAATAAAAGGAGTGCAGAGCCTGAAGATTACCAAAAGCCAAGTGATTTGACCAGGGGAGTCCTCTTTGGATTGAGGTGGATATTCCTTTTAGATGAGGTGGGAAAATGTCCCCCTGCCTTGCCTAAAACTATTGAAGAAAATGCGTATATCAGGGTGGGGCTATCCTACAAGGCTCTACAAGGTCCTTTCGAGGCGCACTTCGGTTACCATTTGATGTCTCATTGGCAGTAGATCTACTAAACTTTTCCCTCACTTTGTACACACATTTGTGGATTTGTTCGGTGATCGCTATTGGAAGGTTCTATAGGTTATGTCTCCTTGGAAATATCCCTCGATACCCATACTTTAAACAATATTTATTGTGCCCATATGCAAAAAAACAGCTGCTTACTTTACCAAAAAGTTACATAGTTTAAACATCAATTGAACAGTATTCCAAGAGAATAATTTGTACACCGAAAATAACGACGAATTTAGGCACATCCCACCAGATACAATACGGATACCTTGAACAAATTAAGGAAACATTTATAAATACTACATTTCATAAGCTTTACTTCCTCTCACCTTGTGTCCTAGAAGCTCTCATCTTTCGCTTTTAGCAACTGTATTATGCAATAGATTATTATCACCATAGTATCGTATATAATGAAAAATAGGACCGCCACGATGCCCAATCGTAGGCCTTTTTGGAACAGTTTCCAAAGGGGCAACATTTGAGAGGAGTTCGAACGATGTTTGACGTAGACGTAGAATAGATTTAATTTGTAAATATGAGTGGAAGGTCGCGGATACACTTGTGTTCATCAGCGGTTTGGTCGGGTCACTCGGGGAGTGGCCCCAAATCATCTTCAGCTTTCTCATCCGGCATATCATTTCCAAACAAATGCTGTTTCAGGTGCTCGTTATAGACTCGATTAGCCATTGCTCTGACTGCTACAGTGACTGTCGTCGCGTCCTCCACCGTGGTGGTCTTCTTCCCCGACTTGTTGTGGAAGAAGACAAAGTATATGACCAGACCGCCTATGATCAGTATCCCGATTCCAGAGCAGGCGATGCAGAACAGCACCTTTGTCCCCAACTTAAGGCAGCTGAAAACGGTTTAAAACTAGTCCAATTTCTGAAATGGTTTGGAGGAACACTTGCTTACCAGCACAGGGCAGATCCGATTATTCCGACACACATAATTTGTGATTTTGAAATGTAAACTTTTATTTGTTGAAATTTGTTTAATCAGAAATTACGAGCATTAGTGATAAAGCAGGGCCTCCTCCATGTCGGGGCATATGCTCTGGGGTAAAATGATATCAATTTCGGGCTTATTACTGTCGCAAAACAATTGGAATACTTTGCCCATAAAAATGATAACCCAACCCAGACTCCATTAGGCATTCCCTTCGAGTGAGCATATTTTGGCTTTCAGGCAAATTATATTTTATGCCGTTTTCTTACAAAAATTCCTCTTTTATTGCAAATGGTACGGGAGATTCGATTAACTTAAGCTGGCATAAGGGTTGGCCCACGCTCTCGATTGTCGTTGGGGGCCCGCTTGGAAATTTAGAGAAATAAAATAAAATAAAAAAGAAGAAAAACTCACAGAAGGAAAGTAAAGAAAAGAGAAATGTGCTTTCTTGCCGCATAATCGAAATGTATTTTGCCTCTTTATTGCCTTGCCAAAGGTGAGTCCTGGCCTGGCCAAGACAATGGTGGGGGTCTAAGGGCTGCCGAGTGGAACGAACGACTGTCTGAGTGGGCCTGGGCCACGTTTTGTGCGGGGCGATAACAACATTTTAACGCCTTATGGTCCATTTAGGTAAAAGTGCCGATTACGCTCGGCTTAACCAGAAATTATGACCCCAGAGCCGGCTGGGCTGCGGCAGGAACTTTAAACGAAGCCAAGATTCCCCCAACAAAAGGCTCACAAAGCATCGGATAAAGTTGGGGGTTTGCTGCCGATTGGCTGGCAACAGAAGGAGATTTTAAATTTAAAATCTTAAGCATTGAAATATATGTGGTCTTGTTGGAAATGATTTTGTGCCAGGAAGTTCTTGAAAAATGCCTAAAATTTCAACAATATTATTATCAGCCATCGACAGCCACAAAAGCTGTTATCAAACTGAATGCCCTGGACCGCTTCTGAAATGATGAATAGATTCCATAGCTTATCGGCTTAGATATTAGTTTGTGGATTGCCAAAACGCCACCAAAATACCGTCGGTGAATAACCAATCATGGATATGGCAGAGTAACCTTATTCAAATGTTTGTTCCATACTCTTAGGCGCATCTTTTCTCGAATCATTTAAATAAGCCAAGTAAATATTTGATAGCATAATTTCAAGCCGTACACAACAACGGAGTTGCTCCCCAGCCCAGGCGGATCTCTAGCCAAATACTCGGCTGCAACGGCTGTGCTTTATGTGGCATCAACGAGGCGTATGCGCAATTTATTTGCATACGAAGGACCGACCGGCATTGCGTAAAAATTAATGAAAGGCAATTAAAAGCATTCGGAAATGTAATAATAAAATGTATGCCAGCAACATATTAAATGCGGCTCTCTTTCGAGGACAGGCACTGCAGTGCACTCCACTCCACTCCACTCCTCTCCCCTCCTCTCCACTCCACTCCCCTGTCAACGGCAAATAAATATTGTATTTTGGGGCTTTTGGGGAAATGCACAAAATATTGCAATACGAGTAATAATGGAATGATTTCGTTTGTGTAACCCCCGGTAATTTAATGCTATTTGTTAGATATATGTTTATGCCTATGAAAATTGAATTGCATTTCGTTTTCGCAATTGTTTTTTTTTCCCCCCCGTTTATTTGTTGAAAGTTAAATTGAATTTGCTTTTGGGTGTTTTTGGATTTCTTGGCAATCAATTGCCATGACAAATGTTTCTGTTTCTGTTTCAGTGGTTGTTGTTGTCGCTTCTGCTTGCCGTTTGGCTTGTATTTGTCAAGTGGATATACCCTTCCTGGAGGGGCATGTCGAGCTGAATGTGTGGCTAGGAACTCGGATCTTCTGGAGACACTTTCAAAGGGGGTATTCCCAATGGGAGGCAGAAGATTCAAAATCTATAAGTTCTTGTAATTAGAATATCCATTTTAAACCCTGATATGTTAGCCCTGATAAGGTTCTGCCACCAGCGATCCTTTTGTAGAGTATTCCCGCTTAGGCTTGGTTTGGGGGCAAGGTACTTGCTTTAGTTTTTATCCCTGGAAAAGGAAAAGGGCCACTGGGCAGGGAATCTTGTGCATTATTGCGATTTTACACGCTGCTGCACTCGAAAATGAAACGGACAATAAGCTCCACTTGGCCAGAATCAGCAGCGGGCGTGGTGTGGTAGTGGTGGCAGGGTCAGCGGCAGGAAGGCGTGGCATCGTGGCATCGTGGCATCGTAGCATCCTCGCCGACGTTCTGGCCATCATTGCCACTGTCCGCCGCTAAAAGCTTTTTGATTATGAAAAATGTTCGAAACATATGCTCCAAATGACTGCAAAGCGTGCGAAGAAAGTTCTCTCTCTCCCTCTTTCCCTCTCTCTCTCGGACTCTCTCTCTCTCCCGTTCAGCATCGCATCGCTGACTGGCTGACTAAGTTTTGTGCTTTTTACAGTGCATCACAGTAGTATATGTACCTCTTGCAGACACTCGTATATATGTTCTACACGTACTCAACATTGTGTAAGTAAGCATGTTTTATTTCGTTGCAGCTTTTCAGTGGCACTTGGACCTGGATCCAGCTCGGGATCCTGCCCCCCCCTCCTACTCCCACTCCCACTCCCACTGCCGGTCCTGTTCACGGCTCTGCTCTCGACTTGTCCTTGTTTTCGTGTTGCTGTTGCTGTGCTTGTTTATTGTTTATTGTGGCTTTGCCTGTTTTTTAGATGCCTTCTGCTATTGTGGCTCTTGGCTGTTAGTGGACTTTGCTGGTGCATTGTTAATGGTTGTGCCATTTTATTTTAAAATTAATAAAGTGGCCGACTTCGAGAGTCCCAGAGTCCCAGAGTCTGGGTTCGAGTAAATTGCAGAACAAACTTCATTCGAGGCTGCTTTGTGCGTTCCAAAACAACTTGCAACAAATTGTGGACGCTGCAAATGCATTTTTAATAAATCCTACGATTTGTGGGTATTTTCTGTAGATCGTTAATATGGTTAGGGGTTCCTTTAAGCTGAATTTTCGGTACATAATGCTGAACAGATACCAACTGTTTACTTAAAGAGAAATTTCCTATAAGTATCAGATCGTTGGGCTCCCCTGGGTCATATATTTGGACACATACGTAATGATTTCGGGCACTTTAAAGATCAGATCAGCGGTGCAGCCCTGTTGCTTCACTTGTCCCTTGACCTGTGTGTGTGGATCGTCCACATTATCGAAGGGTTTGAATCTCGAAACGGGAGTAGAGGTGTCAAATCCTTTGCCCAATGTCCAGGGATGGCCAGCAGCTCAGAAAAGTGTAGAAGTAGAGTATTGAATCCTTACCAGGTTGCACTGATCCAATGCCAGGCAATAGCCTGAAACATACTTCATGGAATCCCTTTGATGGTGTGGATTCTCATTTAGGGAACTACATTTTATAGCCCCCAAACAGTTCCCCTCATGCGGCGACCGCCATAATGGTTGATTTCAGTCAGAGAATGGAAAGGCCAAGATATTTGCTACTTTTTCAGATGAGTACATTCCGATATGACGTATTTATGTATTCATTACTCGTGTTTTATTAACATTTACCATGCCTTATTATTTGTATGCTCATCTCTTAAGGAAAAAGTTAAGATATCACTCCTTGAAACATCACAAAGGCCTATAGATGTTATATCTAAGACTTTAATAATCTGTTGTTCTTTGCGTCTCTTATTTATAGACAACAGATACTACTACACACTAGACATGGATTAAAATAGCCCACAGCATAGTCTTTTCATAATTCCTATATATACTGTCCTCCCATCAAAGAGTTCTTCCTATGTGTTCAGTCGTTCCGCTCATAATAATTGATCCACAGACTTAAATCATGAATTCCCCACCGTCACCGTCACTGTCACTGTCTCTGTTTCAGTTCAGGTTGATATGGGAAACCTCCCACATTGACAAACCAAAATAGAAATACCCTCACTCAATATTGTTGGATCTCCACATGCTGAGCCTCTCCGACTGCCAGTTGACAGGCCGTTCATCGGGGTCTAAGCATATTTGCCACTTAGGGAGCAATTAGGCGGGAAAGTATGCCTCGGACTACACGTGCATCGATCTCTATAAATCGGGGAAAGGCTCCTCCACCCATACCCGATGCGTTGGTAATTGAATGTCTCCGCGGAGAGAGAGTGCATTAGCCTTTGTCTAGGAGAAAGACCAACTCGGAGATGGGCATAGAAAGAGCGAAGAGTGTGGCATCAACACGTAACCGTAGCTGCAACACAAATGTGTTGCCGGAACGAACAACTGAGATCTGTGTTGCTTTTTGTTGTTCTCTTAGTATTTTTAGAGCAGCGCAGAGCAAGTGAGAAGGCTAGAGAGAGAGAAAGAGATGGAGGGATAGCCCGTATGTGTGGTGGATCGTTTTATGATATTTTTAAACGATAAAAACGCTGCAGGCGAAGTCAAGTGCATTAAGAGCTCTGCTCTGGTGTGCTCTGATCTGCTCCGATGTGCTCTGCATTGGCATCAAGTGTCCGGGGGTAGCCAGCAACAGAGATTCATCGTCCGCCAGACCAAATGAAGCCATTAGCAAACAGAACTTCTGGCCTAAATATAAACTCTCCAATGAAGTTGGCTATACGCTATATTTGGCCAGTGCCAGTGGCCCCAGGCCCCAGGCCCCAGCTCCAGCGATCTCGAGTTTCTTTTTGGGGATCTCGATCTCCCAGACTGGGGCTGTGCCCACGGTGCCCCTTGCCACTCCGCTGTAGGCACAATTCTCGTGCATGTGTGTCGCCTGCAAGTTTTCCAAGCGTTTCGGCGTTTCGACGATTTGCAGATTCCCGTCACGATTTAGCATTTTTCATCAGCTCAGCGATTTTCATGTCACGTTCGCTGACAAAGTTTCCACCGACCCCCCCCCCCCCCCCCCCCCCATAACCTTTCCCTTTCCACAAACTCGCTCAGGCTTATCCTTGAGTCGCATCCTGGCGCGAAGTTTCAAACATCTCTGCGGCGCATCTTTTGTGGCCATATATATATATGTATATAAACTCTTGTATCTGCTATTTGCCCGGGGCCCTGGCTCACTCCAGTCTCGAACTTGTCTCCACATCCTCTGACTTGTCCCGCTCGAAGGCTCTACCTCTGGGCCTCTCTCCATGCCCCCCGACCCGTCTTCTATGTAGTTTTGTTTGTTTGCTGTTCCAAAGTTTGTCAGCTTGATGTTTAATTGTTATTCTGTGTCTCTCGATGTCTATCTGGGTGTGCGTGTGGACCAACTTAAGTATGTCTGATTTCATTTGTAAGTTCCTCCACCGAAAGTTGTCGTCTGTCTGAAGGGCATAACTTTGGCTGCGACTCAGATTGAGTCCCCTTCAAGGGGCTTAAAGATGCTTCTGGGTTTCATTTTCGAAAATTACTTCAATGGAAATTCAACTGTTTTTCAAATACTCCAGTGAGCGGGGGAGAGCGATGGTGGGGTATTTGTATAGCGCCATCGAGCTCCATTCGCATACATATGCCACCGTGGGTGAAATCCCTACCGGCTGAGAGATCAGATTCATTCATTTCTGTTTTCAAATGCTCCCCAATTCCTAACTTATGATGATAATTCCCTAAAAATCAATATACTCAATATATCAACATTAAAATATTCTGCTCTTCTCCAAAAATAATTATCCTTTCACAGCCTTGAAGCCTTTCTAATATGCTAATGGCTTTGTCCAAAACACCAGGTTGTTCTAAGAAGCTCTATTTAAATGTTAATATATATTCCTTGAAATTTTAAGGTATTCAGGGACTCTGAAAGTTCAATTGGAATTATTCCAAAATTAATAAGAAACATTCTATTTTACGGGCCTGAGGCTTCAAGTAATAATATTCGTAGAAATTGTTGCAAAAGTATAATATTGTACGACTAAAATAAAGAGCTATTTACCCATTTATACATTCCACAAAATTATCCCGAATACCTTTTAATACTACTCAAAAAATGCTTTTGAATTTGCTTCTATTCTTTTAAAATTATTGTTTTTTAGGCGTTAGACTTAAGGGTTCTCTAAATTAAAATTAGTGTATAAATTTGTTGAGTTGGGGTTATTCTAAAAATATTAAAATATAATATGAATGCATGTTGTCGGATACTATTAAAATACTCTGTAGAAGTAATACAATAATACCTTTAAGAAAAGGTTATTAAAAATATGTTTCTAGACTTGTAAAATTCTTCTTAAATTTCTATATTTTTTGCATATATTTCAAGTTACAAATTCCAATGCTTTTCATCATTGGGGTCCTTAAATGTTTGTTCAAGTAATTGATTCTTTGATTTATGTTTTCTCTAAACAAATGCTAAACTCTTTGGGTGTTTAAAAGCATCCACAAATACGTATTAAAATATGTTTAAATATTTATAAAAAATATACATCCAAATGTCCAGAAACAAAACCAATTGGCGTTTATCCAGTATCGAAAAGTTTCTCTAAAAATAATGCTAAATATTTCGGGGGACGCAACAAAACGAAATCTATGTACAGCTCTAGCTGTATCTGTATCTGTATCTCTTTGTGTCTGTATCTTCCTGTTGGTGTATCTGTGTTTAGTCATCTACATTCTGCTGCTCACTTATTTCTGCCGGCGAGAGCGTTTCATATTAATTCCTGTTTATGTGTGGGTGAGTGCTTAACTAGCAGCAGGCGCCCCCCGCCCCCCTCCACCGACCGCTCGGCTTTGCCAGAACAACAATCAGCCACACACACACACACACATGTACAATGGCGCACAGATACAGATACAGCTGCAGATACAGATACAGTGGCACACTGAAATGTAGCTGTATCCACTTGCGAGCGATTTGAAAGCGTTATTTATTTGTGGCACAAGCGACCATATTTCAAATGCACACCGCACCGCCACCACCAACCGTCACCGTCACCGTCACCGGCTCTGGCACCGGCTCTGGCACCGGCAATGGCACCACCATATAGCCATCGCCAAGTTGAAAAGTCGACAAAAATACGACCAGACATTGGTACAGACAAGCATACTATAGAAAGCGGAAAATTTCATCCGACCCAGCCCCAAGACCGAATTGGACGAACTATGGATGCGCTGAATTGGCCAGCACTTGAAATTCGAAATTCCAAAATGGACCTAAATATAGTTTTAGATTTAATGGCTGGCCGATCCAAGTTGAAACTTGATTGAATCTGCGAGTACTTCATTGGGTATTTAGAGATTCCTGTATTGAATTGGATACAATGAAGGCATATCTGCAGGGGCTTCCAGTGGCCATGTAGAAGTACTCTCAATTTTAGAAAGCCCTCCTCCCCCTCCTCCCCCTTAACCCTTCCACTGCGCTACATTACCCATCCGCCACACAACTTTTTCGCACTCGTTTGCTGTTTGTTGCTTTGCAATTGTTGTATTTGGGTTCTCTTCTTTTTTTTTTGGTTTTTTTGTTTTTGTTTTTACAACTTAACGTGTCGCACAAAGGTGCACTGACGGCGTGGGTATGTGTATGTGTGGGTATCTGTGTGTGGCTCATATCACACGCTTGCAAGGCTGCTGCTAGCTCTTGATATTTGGCTCAGACCCGAAGTCCCCGCAGGGCAGTGCTGCCTTTTTGAATACCCTTCAATGGGGGTGCAATGATTTTGACTAGAATCATATATATATTCTCCATTAGAATCCAGAGACACTTGTCATGGCTCCTTCCTTCTTTCTTCAAGGCTTTATAGGGCTAGTGCTTCAGTTCTAAAGACATCTGGCCCCTAGTCCCTGTTGGTCGTGGTCGAAAAGGTGCTCCCTGACATCTGCTAGGGCATCTCAAGCGTCGGCTACGACCATAACCTTAGGTACGGGCTCCTCTTGTTGTTGCACTAAATTTATGCGCTTTCATTTTATGAAAAACTTTTGCAATAATTTCTCAAAACGTTTTTGTGGTGAATTGAAATGCGAGAAAAACATTTTGCGGATGGCGACTAAAAACTTGAGAAAAACCTTGCACCCCACACACACAGCCACCCCCCCACACACACACACCCACCCCCCACACACACACATGTGAGCCAAAAACAAATACTTTTGCAGGCAGCAGCCATTTCTTATATAAAAGAAAGTTTTTTTTTTTGTTGTTTCTTTTAGTGCATTCGACCACGCCCAGCGCTAAACGCCTCCGACCGAAATGACGTTTACTACGCCTGCCAGCGGCAAAGTTTTCGCATCTTTTGCTGCTGCTGCTGCTGTTCCAGGTCGTGGTTCGAGGGGGGCGGGCGGGTAGTAGGGGGGCGGGGGGGTTTGCTTCTTGGCCAAAACTTTAATGAAAAGTTTTGTTAAAAAGTTTTGCGCGCTGGAAATTTCAACGCTTCAATGAAGGCAAAGTCTGGCTAGGGAGCGGGGCCTGACATTAGATTGTTTTTTGGCCGCTGCGGCTCCATTGCCAAAAGTCAGTGGCACTACACACCGCCACACCAGCAGCACACCACCAAAACACCACCAAAATCCCAATTCCACCAGAAAGAAAGGGCATTACTAACGGCCAAGGGAGAGCAAGTCTAAGGTACAATGATCGACTTTTCGGTGCCCTAGACTGCGGAACAAGCCAAAAAGCCTCTTGACTAATACATAGAACACTTCTTCTAAGGTTCAAGCAGAGTTCCATCCCTAACAAGCTTCAAATATTAAGGAAATGGGGTTCTTGATAAAAGAATTTGCACTGAGAACCTGCTATTCAGGGACGATCACTGCTACTTAAGCGCGAAATACCCCCCATTTTTAAGCCTTTAAAGCTCTTCAATCAAACCAACTCCCACCTGAGATCCCGACTAGAATTCCCTTTGGTAGAATTCCCCTATTTTCCATAAACTTCCCCCAAATACCATATACCCCTCGACTCCCTTGAATACCCTCTAGAAAGACAACCAGAAACCGTATCAATTTTGTTATTGCAGTTGCCGTTGCTCGCTCCTCCTGCACTTTGAAATTATTTACCTGAATAAACATTTGGTATTTTAATTACCCATCTCTGGTGGCGTCTCCGTGGATGGCGGATCAGTGGTTGGGCGGTGGGCGGTGGGCGGTGGGTGTCCTGGCACATAATTGAATTAACACACAATTTACGCTACATTGCGCAAACTTCCTCTGTCAGGCAACGCTTCCTCGTCCTTCGTCCTTTCTTCTTTATGAGCTCTTGGGTCTAGGTGTGGGCTATGATTTGTTTTAGAATCCTCTCGCTCTTTACGTGCGATTTGCTTTTGCTTTTTGAACTTTTGCAAATCTTGAAAAAAACTTGCAAGACATATCTGTAAAGTTATCTTTTAATGGTTTTATTGAAAGCTAATTGGAACAAGTGAAGCGTTGTGTAGTTTTGAGAGTTTCCAAGGAGTTGCTTCAGCATCATCATCAAGGGGGCGACTGTGGTTATGGGAATGCCCAGAATGTGCCCGATTTTCAAGCTAAAGGAAGCAACGAGATTGTCTAACCAAATTTCAATGAAATTAAAACACTTTTAAGCCTAAGTTGGAGTTTCGATTTGGTCTGATTCGTTAATTGGTGTTGCACATCACATGAGAGTCAAGGGGCAGGAGCGAGCGGGGCGTCAGAGACAGTCAAATGACTTCAACACATGGCTTCGAGGCAGCGGAGGCATCGAGGGTCTCAGGAATTTATGTTCATGGGTCAACAGATTGAAAATTGATATTGCTGCTGCTGCCGTTCTGCTGCTGCCTCCCTGTGTAGTTGTTTCTGCATTTACTTGTGCCTGATTTACGATTTGTATCTGCAAAGTTTTGCCTTTCGTTTCGTTATATTTTCCACTTCTTTTTGTGTGTGTTTTTTCCTTTGTTTTTGGTGAAATGGCTCGTAAATACATCGAAAACGCCGCCACTCGAGTTCATTCATACCCCGAGACCAGGCCATACCATCCCAGAGATGGGGAGTGGGTTGAGTGCGGGGGGGAGGGGGAGGGGGTACATGTGTAGGCATGTTGTACATGTGTCTGCTTGCCAGGCTTGACTTCCACGTAATTACGAAATGCCAGCCAAAAGACGACAGAGACGACTCACATGTGGCTCATCCTTGGGTCCTAGAGTAGGTAGACTGGACCCAGACACAGACACAGCCACACACCCGATCCTGTCCAGGGGTGCTCTCTTTGAGGAGTGTCCTACACATGTAAGTCGTTACAATGTCCAGAAAGGGATGCTCCTCCCTCTCCATCGCTCGAGTTTAAGTTTTTTGGCTTTCTATAATCAGATTTATTTTGAAGATTTCCAATTCAAATTTCCCAATCTTAAAGCTGCAAGCCTTAGCCTCTTAGCATCGTAAATTCCCCGAAATCGTTTGTCACGTTTCGCACATAAAAGGATTTCAATTTTCCAATGTGACAAAAAGGCATTTGCATACGGAAGCAAGCGTACCGAATAAAATCAAATTTTATGTACGCTCCCCCCCCCCCTCCCCTCACCCAAAAAAAAAAGAGAAAAGAAGGATGTCAGGAGCTGATGATTCAGCCAGCTGTCATTTTGGTTTTGGGCTTTTGTTTTTAGCTTTTTATTAACCATAAAATAAATTAAATCAAATTCGGGAATTTAATTGCCATCGTAAAAGGAAAGACCTTTGAGAGGCGAAACTTTTCCGGGGAAAAGCGATACATAGATGAAAAGAGATTTTCCCCAATTAAATGGAGAGATGAATACAGATAGATCCTTGTCACCTTTGTCTTCCCAGAGCCTTGATAGTCTCTACTTTTGTGGCTTTTAATTTGTTTGGCCAACATTTTGATTCTCTGTCTATTTATGGGGATTTATTGCCGTTTATTTTATAACCATCGACTGTCAAGTGCATTCCTATGTATTCGAGTGTGTGTGTGTGTCTAAGGTTGTTCTTCGATCATAAAATGTTTCGACTTGTATGCGTTTTTATGGTCTATTCTTTGGGGGCCAAAATGTAGCCTGTATCTGTGTTTTCCTTCTGTCGGTTGTCGTGTGTGTGTGTACTTCTTAACAAGATTTATTTGTAGACAACAGTTGGTGGCTATGTTTTTATGGCACAACAGCCAGAGAAATTCATCAGCAAAACGACAGTCTCTTCGCTCTCTTGCCTTGGGAGCTGTGTCGGGCTGTGCCCAAAAATACATCTCATAGACGCCCAAAGCTGAGGCCGAAAGCTTAGATACTCTACAGTTTATTTGTGCATAAAAGGAGCAGCTGTAGGGCGTACCCTCTCGAGGAGAGTGTACATCATCTACAAGAATCAGCATCAAGAACAAAAAAGAAAAAGTACGAGAATCGCAGAAGGAAAAAAAATTAAATTGCATTTGTGTGTTGCCACACGAGGGGCCACGCCTCTCCCCCCCCCCCCCCCCCCTCGCACTCTCT
Source organism: Drosophila pseudoobscura (assembly GCF_009870125.1). Classification (NCBI taxonomy): domain Eukaryota; kingdom Metazoa; phylum Arthropoda; class Insecta; order Diptera; family Drosophilidae; genus Drosophila; species Drosophila pseudoobscura. The sequence goes on along the minus strand of NC_046681.1, from coordinate 25,711,980 downwards.
TGTGCAGCCAGGGATGTATCTATTGGATGCATCTATTATGCGTGTGCATCCTTGTGTTAGTTAAGCCCTACATTTGCACATTAAGAGGCGAACTGTGTTCTAGCGTTTTCTGCATTTTGTGTATGTAAAAGTTCCCTAAGCCCTTAAAAGGTCTGCTCAAGAAAGCTGAAATATATTTCAATATAGCCTTCAAGGGAAAGTCAGAGCTGGCTCTAGATTTTTGGCTAGAAAGATTCTCTATAAATACTAAGGAAAAGACTTTGTGTTACATCAGACTCATTTTCCTCATTACATGCCCCCTCGTTCTATATTGCTTTAATTCCTGGTGAAATCGATCTCAGATGATGCCCAAATGTATTTTCTCCCCTCGAAACCATTAACAATGTTCTTTCGAACGATGCCACGATGGAGCCCTGCCAAAAAGTGTGCACATAAAAAGTAATTAAGCAATTTTAACTCGTTTTGACATTTCCAAAAATATGTCAACGAGTTTGAGAGTGTGCGAAAAGTGTAAAACCAAAAAGAAAAAAGCAGCCCAAGAAATGGCAAACCGATGCCGATGGCGATGGCATTTGCCTGGTTTCTAGCCGGGACCTCTTCGGCCCCAAAAATATATAAAATCTGTTGCCAGAAAGCCGAAGATGTTGCCACTTCGTAAATGTGCTAGAATGTGTGTGTGTGTGTGGGTTTGGATGTTATTTCTGTGCCGATGGCAACGGGAGATGCCGGTGGAGAGCCCATCTAGCCAACAGTTCGACGATCGGGCGGCCTTCCGTGTGCCGTGCCGTGCCGTGCCGTGCCATATAGCCAGTTCTAAGTATAGACAGGGCCAATGCGCCTGCGCCGTGGATCGGCCAGATCGGCAGCATCGGGGCAAGTATTTTGGGCAGCAAATATGCCGATCTCTAGCTATGTACCGACATATATGCCCAGCCATATACACCAGCCCATACGAACGTACATACATATATGTACAACGGCAAGACAAGAAGACGAGACAAAGCTATAAATATGTACATAATACTCTTACATATACGAAATGATAGTTGCTCGGAGGCGATCCCGAGGCGCAAGTTCTCAATCCGATCCGATCTCCAATACAGCCAACAAAAAGTCTGTACAGAAATAAAAATAAGAAAAAAATAAAGAAATATATTAAGAGGAGGAGGAAGAAAAACGAAGCGTCGGCGGGCTGCTCGCAGCGCCAAGAATTAATTTGAGAATATTTTTTGCATCCTTTAGTGCATTACCGATTCTGTTGTCGACCCGTTCAGATCGGCACTTGTCCGGCCCATTCCTGCCGAAAATCATTTCACAAAAATTGAACACGCGGTGTGCTACCAAAAAAAAGAGGAAAAACTCCTGGAATTTTAATTAAAAAAAAAAAAAAACTAAAAATCGCTTGAAAAAATTCCATACAAATTTTGTGCTGTGAATCCTGTCCAAAATATTTAACTATCAAAAAAACGAAGAAATACAAAAAGAAGAAACGAAATCTAGTAGTTTCTTTGAGTTGGTGTGAACTTTGCAGGGCAGGCTGACGGCTTTTGCTATTTATGGAGAACATCGACAAAAAGCTATAAATATCATCACCCATTCGATGCGAACCGAACAGAAGATTCAGCATCGCTCCCCGGCCAACGAGTGAGTGTCTGTGGCTGTGTCTGTGTGCGTGTGAGTATCGGTGTGAGTGGGCTTGGCGGGCGATGAATAATACTCACTTGCTCATCGTTATTTTCGTGTGGCGGTTATATCTTTACAATACATAGGCCTCTCCATGTATATATTTACATAAGTATGTAATACATATGTACATACATATGCATGTGTGTATGTGTGTATGTATGTGGCGGCAGAGTCATCTGACGAGTGAAAGTTTCTTTCATATTTTTTCTTGTTCTGTCATAATTTCAAGCTCTTAAGATTTAATCGGAACAGCAGACTATATTTTTAGATGTTTCATAACTTGGGTATTGAGAAAATAATAAGGAATATTATAGGTGGTTTTTTCTTGCATTATATAAGAAGCGGAAAACATTTCAGTTCACACTAAAAAACTAAAGGGAAAAAATTAAATTTTTAATTTTAATTTTTCGTACAAATGTTGATAATTTTACTTCAGAATTTAGCATACAAGTTTCGTTTATGATCGAATAAGAATGAGGGGACTTCCGGCCATAAATCGTTTTTTGTTGCATAAAAAGATATGAAGAGTGAACCAATAGGGAGAGAAATTTGAAGGATAATATCACAAATTCTAGTGGAAATAATTGAAGAAAATATATTGTATTTTATCGAAGTCCTTGCGTGCTTTGGGCAGTCATTGCTTTTTAACATTATCCATTGAAGGAGGTAATTTTTCCACAATTTTGTTAGCCAGAAATACTAGTATTTCTGGTCCTGGTATTCCTGGTATCCAGACCAGACCTTTATCAGGGCATCACCATTAACGATCGCACCAACAGCTCGTTAATTAATTTCAATTAAAGTATGTAACATTAATGGTTATAATAGCATTTGAATAATTAGTTACACGACCCGGGCAGAGCAGCACATGCGCCTCGAACCCATCGAACCCATCGAAGCCATCGAAAAAGTATTATAATTTAATGAAAGTGCACAAAAATGTGCGACCAGTGCATTAAAATCGAGCATTAAATGCAGCAAATGGCTAATTAAAATTCACGATTGCGGAGGCCATTCGGCCATTCGGCCATTCGGCCTGACACGCTGACAATTTTCATTACAATTCGATTAAGTTTCCCGGCCGCGAACTGTTAATGCTAATTGCAGCAGATATTCCAGCCGATGCTCGTTTATTTGAGCCCCTGCCCACAATCCGCTGGGTCTAATGGGTCAAAAGAACTTCAAAAAACAGAGAGAGAAAATATCGTTCAATCTGTTTGCCTCAAAGCGCATTAGATATGATAGACCTTTGGCAAATGTTTGTTGTAAAAACACACACTCCACAGCCACATGGACTTGGACTCGTCTCTGGTACACTTAAGGCGGCCTGGGAAACGCCTGCAAGCTGCAGATTGCTTCCATGTGCCACCGCATCCTGCCCCTCGGCTCGGTTCAGCGCCGCGTGGGTATTGCCAGCAGTTGTTGTCGTTGTTTCTCTTCTTCAAGTAGGTAAAAAGAGGGAGAGGGAGGGTGAGAGAAGAACAGTACTTGGAACATATGTGCGCCCCTAGCTCCGGGCTTGACCTGACCCCGGGTCGACGGCGCTGCCTTCATGTGTGGGTCTCCCGATTTAATTTTAGGCACCTATATAAACGCATGTTTACACTGCGCCAAGAACACAGTCGCCGTCATCAGTTCGCGCCGTCAACTTCTTCGATCAGTGGCTCTGAAGTTCTCTCCGCGGTTCTCTCGATTGTGTATCGAACTGTTTACGAGTTGTGTCTCTCTCTGCCGGCCTTCTTGAGAGGTCTTCTTCCTCTACGGGTCTCCAAATCGAAATTGCATTTGCAAGCGCGGATTTTGTATACTTTTCGTGTGGCGTGTGGAGTGTGACCAAACCAAAGTAACAAAAACTGAAGAAAAAAATCGTTTAAGCGCCAAAGCCAAAGGAACACACAAACATTGAGGCAGGGGATCATCAAGGATGGTGGGGGGGGCTAGGGGCAGGCCGGGCAGGATGGTGGAGCTGTCCCAAGCCGGCCATGTGGCGCAAAATATGCGCATAAAAAAAGTCAAACAAAAAAGGCGCAATTTTATTACGGCCACACGAAAAACAACAACAAAACACAACAAAAATACAAAAAACACACACACTCACACAAAAATACTGGAAAAAAAAAACCAAAAGCAGCAAAAAGTTTATGAATTTTTTGTGCAGGCGTGTGAAAGATGCAAAACAAAAGTTAAAAAAAAAGCAGAAAAAGCGAAACAGATACCACGGATACGGAAAGTACGAGTTGTATCTGAGGGTGGACTCTGTGTGGGAGACGGGAGACTGGGTGCTGGAGACTGGGGCCCCAGTCACATATAAACACACTTCAGTGCGCTTAAAAATTGCTTTATTGCAGTTGGACTATAAAAACGCACGGCAGGCAGGCAGGCAGGCAGCGCAAAAAATGAAAAGTATGGGGGGGGGGAATAAAAATGAAAACTCTTCAACGAAAAACAGGAAAAATTTGCATGCCACAAAAATAAGCATAAGGATTTGCTTCTCACAAAGTAACAACACAGTTACCCGGAGAAAGGAAATGGAAACCCCACAGGGACGGGCCAGAGAAATGGTAGACAAAAAGTGGTAACAGAACGGAAGAGAGAATGCAGCCACAAAAGAGTGTGCCCAATGGTTTTGCAGTTGGTAAGTCGTTTTGCCGGTTTTTGTGGCCAGCAATTACCTTCAGTCGTTGTCATTACTGGCAATTGCTTTATGGTTTTGCTCGTTCCCGAAAAAAACATCAAAACATCAAAACATCAGCGGGTAAGTAAAGCCATTCAGATAAAGTGAGAGAGTGAGTCCCCACGCAGGAGAGGGCTAATAAAAGTCAAAGACGGATTCAGAAGGCCTTTGAGAGTTCCATGCTTCCTTGCATTCAATAGTATAACATAAAGCATATGGAATGTAAAGAAGTATGGAGCGAAATCTGGCAAGACAGCGTCTACAGTGAAGTGGAAAAACTGAGTGAAAACATAGCCTTAAAACACACACTAAACATGCCACTCTAATCCCACTTAATGCCGCTCCAAAAACATCAGAAAAACATTATTTAATATCTGTGAAACATAAAACCAAAAAAACCACCAAAATAAAATAATGCAAATATAAACAAGAAGTAAACGCTGGTTTGTGGTGTCGAAACACTAGATACCCTACAGGGTTAAGGGTTTCCAAGGTATAGTTACATGATATGGGGTTATGATCTTGTCCTTTCCCCAACTTTAGTGCTCTGTGGTCTGTGCTCGAATCGTGGTACCCCCTGTGAGGGGTTTTACGCGAAAATATGAAACACAATTTAAATACTTTGCTGCTCGTTCGGCAGTGAGTCATGTTAAAAATAGCCAGCAAACATTTCAAATATTTTTGAAAAATATTCTCCTATATGTATGGATTTTTCGAGCACACTCACACACACACACGCAATGGTATCACATTTCACTGTGTGTGTGTGTGTGGGTCCATTCGGATCGTATCGGATCGGTTAAAAATAAATTCGTGTCCGACGCACATATGGGATAAAATGTTGTTGTTTAGTTAAACGGCGGCTATATGTAATACATAGACCGCGAATGCGAGTGCGGGTGCGGGGGCGGCTGTGGGGGGCGTGTGTGGGGGGCGGGTCTTAGCCCCCGGCTAGAGCCAGTTTGAATTGCAGTTAAGCACCGGGCTGCACGGTAAGCCCTCCCGGAACATGTGCGCCAAAGTGGATTTACCAACTTGAAATTATCGCCGTGCTGGCCCGGCCCCAGCCCCAGCCCCTGCCCCTGCCCCTGCCCCAGTCCCTGCCCCCGCACGGTGGTAGCATGTGGCGCCATCCAGCGGTGGATGGCTGCATCGGTGGCTATAACTTAATGCAATTAATATGCAAAATCGTGACACACCGAGCCCCACTCCAGAGCTCCACCTACGACCATTCCTTTGCCGACGATGACGACGACGACGACGACGATGACGACGTGCGCAGCATGTGCAGAACGATGCACTGAGTCGGGCTCCAGCCAGCATGTGGCAGCCACATCTCGTTGCCCCCCAGCACAGTTGCTTCTTCTACACTGTCCATCCCCAGCCCCCCCCTCTCTCATCAGAGTCTGCCACTAGAGCGCATTAAAAGCAAAAGCACAGCGAGGAAGGCAAAGGCAAAGGCAAAGTGCGCTAAATTGATGAGCGTCACGTGCGTTTTGCTCACTTTGTGCCACGCCTGCACCGCCCCCACCCCCGCCCCCGCCCCACAGTGTCATACGAGATGTGTGGACGTGGCAGGCAGTCAGTGATGGCACAGAACTAATGAATCGGTAGAAATCTCCAAAGAACCTGGCTCGAAGGCTACTTTTGATGAATATTTAGGGGTTTAAAATTATTAAAAAATATATTGGAACTATATTTAAGCAAAACTAAAACGATATAGGCTATATTCTTGGGTCTTTTATAAAGAGGAATCCTTTTTAATCCACTTTTATTGTACTCCCAATCGATGCATCATTTGCACCCCTAAATCTTTTGGTTTCCTTTCTAGCCGCATAATTTTGGACATCACTGTTGGCCCTTGCCTTGCATCTCATCTCATCGGCCATCGGCTGCGCGGCTCTTCTCTGCTTTGGTCCTGCCGCCGAGGCTTCAGGTGGCGGGGCGGGGCGGTAGAAGGACCTGCTGCTGTGTCTGTGTCTGGTTGTGCAGCTCCTCCTCCACTCATATAATATTTGTTGTTGCCCTGCCAAGTCGTAAAAGTAAACAGAGCATGTGGTGTACTCCACGGTGTTGGGCGAGTACGAGTATATGCCATAAAGCGCTTAATT